>NW_027182330.1:0-600000 GCF_040938575.1 Ambystoma mexicanum | reverse complement strand
ATCCAATTCCTTCCCATTCCAATCCTTAGACCCTTCCTACAGCATGCAATATGATATCTCAATGATTCTAATAAAAAACCTGAGACCCGTCCTATAACATGAGATGGGATATCCAACTCCTTCCCATTCCAATCCTGAGACACTTCCGATAGCAGAGATGTGATATCTCAATGTTTATACCAAACCTGAGACCCTTCCTATAACATGAGATGTGATATCCAACTCCTTCCCGTTCCAAACCTGAGACCCTTCCTTTAGCATGAGATGTGATATCCAGCTCCTTCCCATTCCAATCCTGAGACACTTCCGATAGCATGAGATGTGATATCTCAATGCTTCTAATATCAAAACTGAGACCCTCCCTATAGCATGATATGTGATATCTAAGTCCTTCCCATTCCAATCCTGAGACCCTTCCTATAGCATGAGATGTGATATCTCAATGCTTCTACCAAACCTGAGACCCTTCCTTTAGCATGAGATGTGATATCCAACTCCTTCCCATTCCAATCCTGAGACCCTTCTGATAGCATAAGATATGATATCTCAATGCTTCTATACCAAACCTGAGATCCTTCCGATAGCATGAGATGTGATATCTCAATACTTCTAATACCAAACCTGAGATCCTTCCTATAACATGAGATGTGATATCCAAATCCTTATCTTCCAAACCTGAGACCCTCCCTTTAGCATGAGATGTGATATCCAACTCCTTCCCATTCCAATCCTGAGACTCTTCTGATAGCATAAGATATGATATCTCAATGCTTCTATACCAAACCTGAGATCCTTCTGATAGCATGAGATGTGATATCTCAATACTTCTAATACCAAACCTGAGATCCTACCTCTAACATGAAATGTGATATCCAACTCTTTCCCCTTGCAAACCTGAGAGCCTTCCTATAGCATGAGATGTGATATCCAAGTCCTTCCCATTCCAATCCTGAGACCCTTCCTATAACATGAGATGTGATACCCAAATCCTTCCCATTCCAACCTGAGACCCTTCCTATAGCATGAGATGGGATATCCAACTCCTTCCAAATCCAATCCCGATACCCTTCCGATAGCATGAGATCTGATATCCCAATGCTTCTACCAAACCTGAGACCCATACTATGGCATGAGATGTGATATCAAACTCCTTCCCATTCTAATCCTGAGACCCTTCCTATAGCTTGAGATGTGATATCCAACTCCTTCCCATTCCAATTCTGAGACCCTTCCTATACCATGAGACTTGATATCTCAATGCTTCTAATACCAAACCTGAGACCCGTCCTATAACATGAGATGTGATATCCAAATGCTTCCCCTTCCAAACCTTAGACCCTTCCTTTATCATGAGATGTGATAGCCAACTCCTTCCCATTCCAATCTTGAGACCCTTCCGATATCATGAAATGTGATATCTCAATGCTTCTAATATCAAACTTGAGACCCTCCCTATAACATGAGATGGGAATATCCAACTCCTTCCCATTCCAATCCTGAGACCCTTCCGATAGCAGAGTTGTGATCTCTCAATGCTTATACCAAACCTGAGATCCTTCCGATAACATGAGATGTGATATCCAACTCCTTCCCATTCCAATCCTGAGACACTTCCTATAGCATGAGATGTGATATCTCACTGCTTATACCAAACCTGAGACCCTTCCTATAGCATGAGATGTGATATCCAACTCCTTCCCATTCCAATCCTGAGACCCTTCCTATAGCATGAGATGTGATATCTCAATGCTTCTAATATCAAACTAGAGACCCTCCCTATAGCATGAGATGTGATACCCAAGTCCTTCCCATTCCAATCCTGAGACACTTCCTATAGCATGAGATGTGATATCCAACTGCTTCCCATTCCAATCCTGAGACCCTTCCTATAGCATGAGATGTGATATCTCTATGCTTCTAATACCAAACCTGAGATCCTTCCTCTAACATGAAATGTGATATCCAACTCCTTCCGTTTCCAAACCTAAGAGCCTATCTATAGCATGAGATGTGATATCCAAGTCCTTCACATTCCAACCCTTAGACCCTTCCTACAGCATGCAATATGATATCTCAATGATTCTAATAACAAACCTGAGACCCGTCCTATAACATGAGATGGGATATTCAACTCCTTCCCATTCCAATCCTGAGACTCTTCCGATAGCAGAGATGTGATATCTCAATGCTTATACCAAACCTGAGACCATTCCTATAACATGAGATGTGATATCCAAATCCTTCCCGTTCCAAACCTGAGACCCTTCCTTTAGCATGAGATGTGATATCCAGCTCCTTCCCATTCCAATCCTGAGACACTTCCGATAGCATGAGATGTGATATCTCAATGCTTCTAATATCAAAACTGAGACCCTCCCTATAGCATGATATGTGGTATCTAAGTCCTTCCCATTCCAATCCTGAGACCCTCCCTATAGCATGAGATGTGATATCCAACTCCTTCCCATTCCAATCCTGAGACCCTTCCTATAGCATGAGATATGATATCTCAATACTTCTAATACCAAACGTGAGATCCTTCCGATAACATGAGATGTGATATCCAAATCCTTCCCCTTCCAAACCTGAGACCCTCCCTTTAGCATGAGATGTGATATCCAACTCCTTCCTATTCCAATCCTGAGACTCTTCTGATAGCATGAGATGTGATATCTCAATGCTTCTAATACCAAACCTGAGATCCTTCCGATAGCATGATATGTGATATCTCAATGCTTCTAATACCAAACCTGAGATCCTTCCTATAACATGAGATGTGATATCCAAATCCTTCCCCTTCCAAACCTGAGACCCTCCCTTTAGCATGAGATGTGATATCCAACTCCTTCACATTCCATTCCTGAGACCCTTCTGATAGCATGAGATGTGATTTCTCAATGCCTCTAATACCAAACCTGAGATCCTACCTCTAACATGAAATGTGATATCCAACTCTTTCCCCTTCCAAACCTGAGAGCCTTCCTATAGCATGAGATGTGATATCCAAGTCCTTCCCATTCCAATCCTGAGACCCTTCCTATAGCTTGAGATGTGATATCCAACTCCTTTCCATTCCAATTCTGAGACCCTTCCTATACTAAGAGACTTGATATCTCAATGCTTCTAATACCAAACCTGAGACCCGTAATATAACATGAGATGTGATATCCAAATCCTTCCCCTTCCAAACCTTAGACCCTTCCTTTATCATGAGATGTGATATCCAACTCCTTCCCATTCCAATCCTGAGACCCTTCCGATATCATGAGATGTGATATCTCAAAGCTTCTAATATCAAACTTGAGACCCTCCCTATAGCATGAGATGTGATATCCAAGTCCTTCCCATTCCAATCCTGAGACCCTTCCTATAGCATGAGATGTGATATCTCAATGCTTATACCAAACCTGAGACCCTTCCTATAGCATGAGATGTGATATCCAACTGCTTCCCATTCCAATCCTGAGACCCTTCCTATAGCATGAGATGTGATATCTCTATGCTTCTAATACCAAACCTGAGATCCTTCCTCTAACATGAAATGTGATATCCAACTCCTTCCCTTTCCAAACCTAAGAGCCTATCTATAGCATGAGATGTGATATCCAAGTCCTTCACATTCCAACCCTTAGACCCTTCCTACAGCATGCAATATGATATCTCAATGATTCTAATAACAAACCTGAGACCCGTCCTATAACATGAGATGGGATATCCAACTCCTTCCCATTCCAATCCTGAGACTCTTCCGATAGCAGAGATGTGATATCTCAATGCTTATACCAAACCTGAGACCCTTCCTATAACATGAGATGTGATATCCAAATCCTTCCCGTTCCAAACCAGAGACCCTTCCTTTAGCATGAGATGTGATATCCAGCTCCTTCCCATTCCAATCCTGAGACACTTCCGATAGCATGAGATGTGATATCTCAATGCTTCTAATATCAAAACTGAGACCCTCCCTATAGCATGATATGTGATATCTAAGTCCTTCCCATTCCAATCCTGAGAACCTCCCTATAGCATGAGATGTGATATCCAACTCCTTCCCATTCCAATCCTGAGACCCTTCCTATAGCATGAGATATGATATCTCAATACTTCTAATACCAAACGTGAGATCCTTCCGATAACATGAGATGTGATATCCAAATCCTTCCCCTTCCAAACCTAAGACCCTCCCTTTAGCATGAGATGTGATATCCAACTCCTTCCTATTCCAATCCTGAGACTCTTCTGATAGCATGAGATGTGATATCTCAATGCTTCTAATACCAAACCTGAGATCCTTCCGATAGCATGAGATGTGATATCTCAATGCTTCTAATACCAAACCTGAGATCCTTCCTATAACATGAGATGTGATATCCAAATCCTTCCCCTTCCAAACCTGAGACCCTCCCTTTAGCATGAGATGTGATATCCAACTCCTTCCCATTCCATTCCTGAGACCCTTCTGATAGCATGAGATGTGATATCTCAATGCCTCTAATACCAAACCTGAGATCCTACCTCTAACATGAAATGTGATATCCAACTCTTTCCCCTTCCAAACCTGAGAGCCTTCCTATAGCATGAGATGTGATATCCAAGTCCTTCCCATTCCAATCCTGAGACCCTTCCTATAGCTTGAGATGTGATATCCAACTCCTTCCCATTCCAATTCTGAGACCCTTCCTATACTATGAGACTTGATATCTCAATGCTTCTAATACCAAACCTGAGACCCGTAATATAACATGAGATGTGATATCCAAATCCTTCCCCTTCCAAACCTTAGACCCTTCCTTTATCATGAGATGTGATATCCAACTCCTTCCCATTCCAATCCTGAGACCCTTCCGATATCATGAGATGTGATATCTCAAAGCTTCTAATATCAAACTTGAGACCCTCCCTATAGCATGAGATGTGATATCCAAGTCCTTCCCATTCCAATCCTGAGACCCTTCCTATAGCATGAGATGTGATATCTCAATGCTTCTAATACCAAACCTGAGACCCTTCCTATAACATGAGATGGGAATATCCAACTCCTTCCCATTCCAATCCTGAGACCCTTCCGATAGCAGAGATGTGATATCTCAATGCTTATACCAAACCTGAGATCCTTCCTATAACATGAGATGTGATATCCAACTCCTTCCCATTCCAATCCTGAGACACTTCCTATAGCATGAGATGTGATATCTCACTGCTTATACCAAACCTGAGACCCTTCCCATAGCATGAGATGTGATATCCAACTCCTTCCCATTCCAATCCTGAGACCCTTCCGATAGCAGAGATGTGATATCTCAATGCTTCTAATACCAAACCTGAGACTCTTCCTATAACATGAGATGGGATATCCAACTCCTTCCCATTCCAATCCTGAGACCCTTTTGATAGCAGAGATGTGATATCTCAATGTTTATACCAAACCTGAGACCCTTCCTACGGCATGAGATGTCATATTCAACTCCTTCCCATTCCAATCCTGAGACCCTTCCTATAGCATGAGATGTGATATCCAACTCCTTCCCATTCCAATCCTGAGACCCTTCCTATAGCATGAGATGTGATGTCTCAATGCTTCTAATACCAAACCTGAGATCCTTCCTATAACATGAGATGTGATATCCAACTCCTTCCATTCCAATCCTGGACCCTTCCTATAGCATGAGATGTGATATCTCAATGCTTATACCAAACCTGAGACCCTTCCTATAGCATGAGATGTGATATCCAACTCCTTCCCATTCCAATTCTGAGACCCTTCCTATACTATGAGACTTGATATCTCAATGCTTCTAATACCAAACCTGAGACCCGTAATATAACATGAGATGTGATATCCAAATCCTTCCCCTTCCAAACCTTAGACCCTTCCTTTATCATGAGATGTGATATCCAACTCCTTCCCATTCCAATCCTGAGACCCTTCCGATATCATGAGATGTGATATCTCAAAGCTTCTAATATCAAACTTGAGACCCTCCCTATAGCATGAGATGTGATATCCAAGTCCTTCCCATTCCAATCCTGAGACCCTTCCTATAGCATGAGATGTGATATCTCAATGCTTCTAATACCAAACCTGAGATCCTTCCTATAACATGAGATGTGATATCCAAATCCTTCCCCTTCCAAACCTGAGACCCTCCCTTTAGCATGAGATGTGATATCCAACTCCTTCCCATTCCATTCCTGAGACCCTTCTGATAGCATGAGATGTGATATCTCAATGCCTCTAATACCAAACCTGAGATCCTACCTCTAACATGAAATGTGATATCCAACTCTTTCCCCTTCCAAACCTGAGAGCCTTCCTATAGCATGAGATGTGATATCCAAGTCCTTCCCATTCCAATCCTGAGACCCTTCCTATAGCTTGAGATGTGATATCCAACTCCTTCCCATTCCAATTCTGAGACCCTTCCTATACTATGAGACTTGATATCTCAATGCTTCTAATACCAAACCTGAGACCCGTAATATAACATGAGATGTGATATCCAAATCCTTCCCCTTCCAAACCTTAGACCCTTCCTTTATCATGAGATGTGATATCCAACTCCTTCCCATTCCAATCCTGAGACCCTTCCGATATCATGAGATGTGATATCTCAAAGCTTCTAATATCAAACTTGAGACCCTCCCTATAGCATGAGATGTGATATCCAAGTCCTTCCCATTCCAATCCTGAGACCCTTCCTATAGCATGAGATGTGATATCTCAATGCTTATACCAAACCTGAGACCCTTCCTATAGCATGAGATGAGATATCCAACTGCTTCCCATTCCAAACCTGAGACCCTTCCTATAGCATGAGATGTGATATCTCTATGCTTCTAATACCAAACCTGAGATCCTTCCTCTAACATGAAATGTGATATCCAACTCCTTCCCTTTCCAAACCTAAGAGCCTATCTATAGCATGAGATGTGATATCCAAGTCCTTCACATTCCAACCCTTAGACCCTTCCTACAGCATGAGATGTGATATCTCAATGCTTATACCAAATCTGAGACCCTTCCTATAGCATGACATGTGATATCCAATTCCTTCCCATTCCAATCCTGAGACCCTTCCTATAGCATGAGATGTGATATCTCAATGCTTATACCAAACTTGAGAGCCTACCTATAGCATGAGATGTGATATCCAAGTCCATCCCATTCCAATCCTTAGACCCTTCCTACAGCATGCGATGTGATATCTCAATGATTCTAATACCAAACCAGAGACTCTTCCTATAACATGAGATGGGATATCCAACTCCTTCCCATTCCAATCCTGAGCCGCTTCCGATAGCAGAGATGTGATATCTCAATGCTTATACCAAACCTGAGACCCTTCCTATAACATGAGATGTGATATCCAACTCCTTCCCGTTCCAAACCTGAGACACTAACTATAGCATATGTGATATCCAACTCCTTCCCATTCCAATCCTGAGACCCTTCCTATAGCAAGAGATGTGATATCCAAATCCTTCCCATTCCAATCCTGAGACCCTTCCTATAACATGAGATGTGATATCCAACTCCTTCCCATTCCAACCTGAGACACTTCCTATAGCATGAGAAGGGATATCCAACTCCTACCCATTCCAATCCTGAGACCCTTCCTATAGCAAGAGATGTGATATCCAAATCCTTCCCATTCCAATCCTGAGACCCTTCCTATAACATGAGATGTGATATCCAACTCCTTCCCATTCCAACCTGAGACACTTCCTATAGCATGAGAAGGGATATCCAACTCCTTCCCAATCCAATCCTGAGACCCTTCCGATAGCAGAGATGTGATATCTCAATGCTTATACCAAACCTGAGACCCTTCCTTTGGCATGAGATGTGATATCCAACTCCTTGCCATTCAAATCCTGAGACCCTTCCTATAGCATGAGAAGGGATATCCAACTCCTTCCCAATCCAATCCTGAGACCCTTCCGATAGCAGAGACGTGATATCTCAATGCTTCTACCAAACCTGAGACCCTTCCTTTAGCATGAGATGTGATATCCAAATCCTTCACATTCCAATCCTGAGACCCTTCCTCTAGCATGAGATGTGATATCTCAATGCTTCTAATACCAAACCTGAGATCCTTCCTATAACATGAGATGTGATATCCAATTCCTTCCCATTCCAAACCTGAGACCCTTCCTATTGGATGAGATGTGATATCCAACTCCTTCCCATTCCAACCCTGAGACCCTTCCTATAGCATGAGATGTGATGTCTCAATGCTTCTAATACCAAACCTGAGATCCTTCCTATAGCATGAGATGTGATATCCAACTCCTTCCATTCCAATCCTGAGCCGCTTCCGATAGCAGAGATGTGATATCTCAATGCTTATACCAAACCTGAGACCCTTCCTATAACATGAGATGTGATATCCAACTCCTTCCCGTTCCAAACCTGAGACACTAACTATAGCATATGTGATATCCAACTCCTTCCCATTCCAATCCTGAGACCCTTCCTATAGCAAGAGATGTGATATCCAAATCCTTCCCATTCCAATCCTGAGACCCTTCCTATAACATGAGATGTGATATCCAACTCCTTCCCATTCCAACCTGAGACACTTCCTATAGCATGAGAAGGGATATCCAACTCCTACCCATTCCAATCCTGAGACCCTTCCTATAGCAAGAGATGTGATATCCAAATCCTTCCCATTCCAATCCTGAGACCCTTCCTATAACATGAGATGTGATATCCAACTCCTTCCCATTCCAACCTGAGACACTTCCTATAGCATGAGAAGGGATATCCAACTCCTTCCCAATCCAATCCTGAGACCCTTCCGATAGCAGAGATGTGATATCTCAATGCTTATACCAAACCTGAGACCCTTCCTTTGGCATGAGATGTGATATCCAACTCCTTGCCATTCAAATCCTGAGACCCTTCCTATAGCATGAGAAGGGATATCCAACTCCTTCCCAATCCAATCCTGAGACCCTTCCGATAGCAGAGACGTGATATCTCAATGCTTCTACCAAACCTGAGACCCTTCCTTTAGCATGAGATGTGATATCCAAATCCTTCACATTCCAATCCTGAGACCCTTCCTCTAGCATGAGATGTGATATCTCAATGCTTCTAATACCAAACCTGAGATCCTTCCTATAACATGAGATGTGATATCCAATTCCTTCCCATTCCAAACCTGAGACCCTTCCTATTGGATGAGATGTGATATCCAACTCCTTCCCATTCCAACCCTGAGACCCTTCCTATAGCATGAGATGTGATGTCTCAATGCTTCTAATACCAAACCTGAGATCCTTCCTATAGCATGAGATGTGATATCCAACTCCTTCCATTCCAATCCTGAGACCCTTCCTATAGCATGAGATGTGATATCTCAATGCTTCTAATACCAAACCTGAGATCCTTCCTATAACATGAGATGTGATATCCAACTCCTTCCCGTTCCAAACCTGAGACACTAACTATAGCATATGTGATATCCAACTCCTTCCCATTCCAAACATGAGACCCTTCCTATAGCAAGAAAGTAATATCCAACTCCTACCCATTCCAATCCTGAGACCCTTCCTATAGCAAGAGATGTGATATCCAAATCCTTCCCATTCCAATCCTGAGACCCTTCCTATAACATGAGATGTGATATCCAACTCCTTCCCATTCCAACCTGAGACACTTCCTATAGCATGAGAAGGGATATCCAACTCCTTCCCAATCCAATCCTGAGACCCTTCCGATAGCAGAGATGTGATATCTCAATGCTTATACCAAACCTGAGACCCTTCCTATGGCATGAGATGTGATATCCAACTCCTTGCCATTCAAATCCTGAGACCCTTCCTATAGCATGAGAAGGGATATCCAACTCCTTCCCAATCCAATCCTGAGACCCTTCCGATAGCAGAGACGTGATATCTCAATGCTTCTACCAAACCTGAGACCCTTCCTTTAGCATGAGATGTGATATCCAAATCCTTCACATTCCAATCCTGAGACCCTTCCTATAGCATGAGATGTGATATCTCAATGCTTCTAATACCAAACCTGAGATCCTTCCTATAACATGAGATGTGATATCCAATTCCTTCCTATTCCAAACCTGAGACCCTTCCTATTGGATGAGATGTGATATCCAACTCCTTCCCATTCCAACCCTGAGACCCTTCCTATAGCATGAGATGTGATGTCTCAATGCTTCTAATACCAAACCTGAGATCCTTCCTATAACATGAGATGTGATATCCAACTCCTTCCATTCCAATCCTGAGACCCGTCCTATAGCATGAGATGTGATATCTCAATGCTTATACCAAACCTGAGACCCTTCCTATAGCATGAGATGTGATATCCAACTGCTTCCCATTCCAATCCTGAGACCCTTCCTATAGCATGAGATGTGATATCTCAATGCTTCTAATACCAAACCTGAGATCCTTCCTATAACATGAGATGTGATATCCAAATCCTTCCCCTTCCAAACCTGAGACCCTCCCTTTAGCATGAGATGTGATATCCAACTCCTTCCCATTCCATTCCTGAGACCCTTCTGATAGCATGAGATGTGATATCTCAATGCCTCTAATACCAAACCTGAGATCCTACCTCTAACATGAAATGTGATATCCAACTCTTTCCCCTTCCAAACCTGAGAGCCTTCCTATAGCATGAGATGTGATATCCAAGTCCTTCCCATTCCAATCCTGAGACCCTTCCTATAGCTTGAGATATGATATCCAACTCCTTCCCATTCCAATTCTGAGACCCTTCCTATACTATGAGACTTGATATCTCAATGCTTCTAATACCAAACCTGAGACCCGTAATATAACATGAGATGTGATATCCAAATCCTTCCCCTTCCAAACCTTAGACCCTTCCTTTATCATGAGATGTGATATTCAACTCCTTCCCATTCCAATCCTGAGACCCTTCCGATATCATGAGATGTGATATCTCAAAGCTTCTAATATCAAACTTGAGACCCTCCCTATAGCATGAGATGTGATATCCAAGTCCTTCCCATTCCAATCCTGAGACCCTTCCTATAGCATGAGATGTGATATCTCAATGCTTATACCAAACCTGAGACCCTTCCTATAGCATGAGATGTGATATCCAACTGCTTCCCATTCCAATCCTGAGACCCTTCCTAGAGCATGAGATGTGATATCTCTATGCTTCTAATACCAAACCTGAGATCCTTCCTCTAACATGAAATGTGATATCCAACTCCTTCCCTTTCCAAACCTAAGAGCCTATCTATAGCATGAGATGTGATATCCAAGTCCTTCACATTCCAACCCTTAGACCCTTCCTACAGCATGCAATATGATATCTCAATGATTCTAATAACAAACCTGAGACCCGTCCTATAACATGAGATGGGATATCCAACTCCTTCCCATTCCAATCCTGAGACTCTTCCGATAGCAGAGATGTGATATCTCAATGCTTATACCAAACCTGAGACCCTTCCTATAACATGAGATGTGATATCCAAATCCTTCCCGTTCCAAACCTGAGACCCTTCCTTTGGCATGAGATGTGATATCCAGCTCCTTCCCATTCCAATCCTGAGACACTTCCGATAGCATGAGATGTGATATCTCAATGCTTCTAATATCAAAACTGAGACCCTCCCTATAGCATGATATGTGATATCTAAGTCCTTCCCATTCCAATCCTGAGACCCTCCCTATAGCATGAGATGTGATATCCAACTCCTTCCCATTCCAATCCTGAGACCCTTCCTATAGCATGAGATATGATATCTCAATACTTCTAATACCAAACGTGAGATCCTTCCGATAACATGAGATGTGATATCCAAATCCTTCCCCTTCCAAACCTGAGACCCTCCCTTTAGCATGAGATGTGATATCCAACTCCTTCCTATTCCAATCCTGAGACTCTTCTGATAGCATGAGATGTGATATCTCAATGCTTCTAATACCAAACCTGAGATCCTTCCGATAGCATGAGATGTGATATCTCAATGCTTCTAATACCAAACCTGAGATCCTTCCTATAACATGAGATGTGATATCCAAATCCTTCCCCTTCCAAACCTGAGACCCTCCCTTTAGCATGAGATGTGATATCCAACTCCTTCCCATTCCATTCCTGAGACCCTTCTGATAGCATGAGATGTGATATCTCAATGCCTCTAATACCAAACCTGAGATCCTACCTCTAACATGAAATGTGATATCCAACTCTTTCCCCTTCCAAACCTGAGAGCCTTCCTATAGCATGAGATGTGATATCCAAGTCCTTCCCATTCCAATCCTGAGACCCTTCCTATAGCTTGAGATGTGATATCCAACTCCTTCCCATTCCAATTCTGAGACCCTTCCTATACTATGAGACTTGATATCTCAATGCTTCTAATACCAAACCTGAGACCCGTAATATAACATGAGATGTGATATCCAAATCCTTCCCCTTCCAAACCTTAGACCCTTCCTTTATCATGAGATGTGATATCCAACTCCTTCCCATTCCAATCCTGAGACCCTTCCGATATCATGAGATGTGATATCTCAAAGCTTCTAATATCAAACTTGAGAGCCTCCCTATAGCATGAGATGTGATATCCAAGTCCTTCCCATTCCAATCCTGAGACCCTTCCTATAGCATGAGATGTGATATCTCAATGCTTCTAATACCAAACCTGAGACCCTTCCTATAACATGAGATGGGAATATCCAACTCCTTCCCATTCCAATCCTGAGACCCTTCCGATAGCAGAGATGTGATATATCAATGCTTATACCAAACCTGAGATCCTTCCTATAACATGAGATGTGATATCCAACTCCTTCCCATTCCAATCCTGAGACACTTCCTATAGCATGAGATGTGATATCTCACTGCTTATACCAAACCTGAGACCCTTCCCATAGCATGAGATGTGATATCCAACTCCTTCCCATTCCAATCCTCAGACCCTTCCTATAGCATGAGATGTGATATCTCAATGCTTCTAATATCAAACTTGAGACCCTACCTATAGCATGAGATGTGATATCCAAGTCCTTCCCATTCCAATCCTGAGACACTTCCTATAGCATGAGATGTGATATCTCAATGCTTCTAATACCAAACCTGAGACTCTTCCTATAACATGAGATGGGATATCCAACTCCTTCCCATTCCAATCCTGAGACCCTTTTGATAGCAGAGATGTGATATCTCAATGTTTATACCAAACCTGAGACCCTTCCTAAGGCATGAGATGTCATATTCAACTCCTTCCCATTCCAATCCTGAGACCCTTCCTATAGCATGAGATGTGATATCCAACTCCTTCCCATTCCAATCCTGAGACCCTTCCTATAGCATGAGATGTGATGTCTCAATGCTTCTAATACCAAACCTGAGATCCTTCCTATAACATGAGATGTGATATCCAACTCCTTCCATTCCAATCCTGGACCCTTCCTATAGCATGAGATGTGATATCTCAATGCTTATACCAAACCTGAGACCCTTCCTATAGCATGAGATGTGATATCCAACTCCTTCCCATTCCAATCCTGAGACCCTTCCTATAGCCTGAGATGTGATATCTCAATGCCTCTAATACCAAACCTGAGATCCTTCCTCTAACATGAAATGTGATATCCAACTCCTTCACTTTCCAAACCTGAGAGCCTATCTATAGCATGAGATGTGATATCAAAGTCCTTCCCATTCCAATCCTTAGACCCTTCCTACAGCATGCAATATGATATCTCAATGATTCTAATAAAAAACCTGAGACCCGTCCTATAACATGAGATGGGATATCCAACTCCTTCCCATTCCAATCCTGAGACACTTCCGATAGCAGAGATGTGATATCTCAATGTTTATACCAAACCTGAGACCCTTCCTATAACATGAGATGTGATATCCAACTCCTTCCCGTTCCAAACCTGAGACCCTTCCTTTAGCATGAGATGTGATATCCAGCTCCTTCCCATTCCAATCCTGAGACACTTCCGATAGCATGAGATGTGATATCTCAATGCTTCTAATATCAAAACTGAGACCCTCCCTATAGCATGATATGTGATATCTAAGTCCTTCCCATTCCAATCCTGAGACCCTTCCTATAGCATGAGATGTGATATCTCAATGCTTCTACCAAACCTGAGACCCTTCCTTTAGCATGAGATGTGATATCCAACTCCTTCCCATTCCAATCCTGAGACCCTTCCTATAGCATGAGAGGTGATATCTCAATACTTCTAATACCAAACCTGAGATCCTTCCGATAACATGAGATGTGATATCTCAATACTTCTAATACCAAACCTGAGATCCGTCCTATAACATGAGATGTGATATCCAAATCCTTCCCCTTCCAAACCTGAGACCCGCCCTTTAGCATGAGATGTGATATCCAACTCCTTCCCATTCCAATCCTGAGACCCTTCTGATAGCATAAGATATGATATCTCAATGCTTCTATACAAAACCTGAAATCCTTCCGATAGCATGAGATGTGATATCTCAATACTTCTAATACCAAACCTGAGATCCTTCCTATAACATGAGATGTGATATCCAAATCC
This sequence comes from Ambystoma mexicanum, assembly GCF_040938575.1. Taxonomy (NCBI): domain Eukaryota; kingdom Metazoa; phylum Chordata; class Amphibia; order Caudata; family Ambystomatidae; genus Ambystoma; species Ambystoma mexicanum. The sequence continues at coordinate 585,444 of NW_027182330.1, read as the reverse complement.
TTATCTTCCAAACCTGAGACCCTCCCTTTAGCATGAGATGTGATATCCAACTCCTTCACATTCCAATCCTGAGACTCTTCTGATAGCATAAGATATGATATCTCAATGCTTCTATACCAAACCTGAGATCCTTCTGATAGCATGAGATGTGATATCTCAATACTTCTAATACCAAACCTGAGATCCTACCTCTAACATGAAATGTGATATCCAACTCTTTCCCCTTGCAAACCTGAGAGCCTTCCTATAGCATGAGATGTGATATCCAAGTCCTTCCCATTCCAATCCTGAGACCCTTCCTATAACATGAGATGTGATACCCAACTCCTTCCCATTCCAACCTGAGACCCTTCCTATAGCATGAGATGGGATATCCAACTCCTTCCAAATCCAATCCCGATACCCTTCCGATAGCATGAGATCTGATATCCCAATGCTTCTACCAAACCTGAGACCCATACTATGGCATGAGGTGTGATATCAAACTCCTTCCCATTCTAATCCTGAGACCCTTCCTATAGCTTGAGATGTGATATCCAACTCCTTCCCATTCCAATTCTGAGACCCTTCCTATACCATGAGACTTGATATCTCAATGCTTCTAATACCAAACCTGAGATACTTCCTATAACATGAGATGTGATATCCAAATCCTTCCCCTTCCGAACCTGAGACCCTCCCTTTAGCATGAGATGTGATATCCAACTCCTTCTCATTCCAATCCTGATACCCTTCTGATAGCATGAGATGTGATATCTCAATGCCTCTAATACCAAACCTGAGATCCTACCTCTAACATGAAATGTGATATCCAACTCCTTCCCTTTCCAAACCTGAGAGCCTTCCTACAGCATGAGATGTGATATCCAAGTCCTTCCCATTCCAATCCTGAGACCCTTCCTATAACATGAGATGTCATATCCAACTCCTTCCCATTCCAACCTGATACCCTTCCTATAGCATGAGATGGGATATCCAACTCCTTCCAAATCCAATCCTGATACCCTTCCGATAGCATGAGATGTGATATCCCAATGCTTCTACAAAACCTGATACCCATACCGTGGCATGAGATGTGATATCAAACTCCCGTCCCATACCATGAGACTTGATATCTCAATGCTTCTAATACCAAACCTGAGACCGGTCCAATAACATGAGATGTGATATCCAAATCCTTCCCCTTCCAAACCTTAGACAATTCCTTTATCATGAGATGTGATATCCAAGTCCTTCCCATTCCATTCCTGAGACCCTTCCTATAGCATGAGATGTGATATCTCAATGCTTCTAATACCAAACCTGAGACCCTTCCTATAACATGAGATGTGATATCCAAGTCCTTCCCATTTCAATCCTGAGACCCTTCCTATAGCATGAGATGTGATATCTCAATGCTTCTAATACCAAACCTGAGACCCTTCCTATAACATGAATTCTGATATCCAAGTCCTTCCCATTCCAATCCTGAGACCCTTCCAATAGCAGAGATGTGATATCTCAATGCTTCTAATATCAAACCTGAGACCTGTCCTATAACATGAGATGGGATATCCAACTCCTTCCCGTTCCAAACCTGATACCCTTCCTATAGCATGAGATGTGATATCCAATTCCTTCCCATCCCAATCCTGAGACACCTCCGATAGCATAGATGTGATATCTCAATGCTTATACCAAACCTGAGACTCTTCCTATAACATGAGATCTGATATCTAACTCCTTTCCGTTCCAAACTGAGACCCTTCCTATAGCATGAGATGTGATATCCAACTCCTTCCCGTTCCAAACCTGATACCCTTCCTATAGCATGAGATGTGATATCCAATTCCTTCCCATCCCAATCCTGAGACACCTCCGATAGCAGAGATGTGATATCTCAATGCTTATACCAAACCTGAGACTCTTCCTATAACATGAGATGTGATATCTAACTCCTTTCCGTTCCAATCCTGAGACCCTTCCTATAGCATGAGATGTGATATCTCAATGCTTATACCAAATCTGAGACCCTTCCTATTGCATGAGATGTGATATCCAACTCCTTCCCATTCCAATCCTGAGACCCTTCCTATAGCATGAGATGTGATATCTCAATGCTTCTAATACCAAACCTGAGATCCTTCCTATAACAAGAGATGTGATATCCAACTCCTTCCCATTCCAATCCTGAGACCCTTATGATAGCATGAGATGTGATATCTCAATGCCTCTAATACCAAACCTGAGATACTTCCGATAGCATGAGATGTGATATCTCAATGCTTCTAATACCAAACCTGAGATCCTTCCTATAACATGAGATGTGATTTCCAAATCCTTCCCCTTCCAAACCTGAGACCCTCCCTTTAGCATGAGATGTGATATACAACTCCTTACCATTCCAATCCTGAGACCCTTCCTATAGCATGATATGTGAAATCTCAATGCTTCTACCAAAACTGAGACCCTTCCTTTAGCATGAGATGTGATATCCAACTCCTTCCCATTCCAATCCTGAGACCAGTCCTATAGCATGAGATGTGATATCTCAATGCTTCTAATACCAAACCTGAGATCCTTCCTATAACATGAGATGTGATATCCAACTCCTTCCCATTCCAATCCTGAGACCCTTCCTATAGCATAAGATGTGATATCTCAATGCTTCTAATACCAAACCTGAGATCCTTCCGATAGCATGAGATGTGATATCTCAATGCTTCTAATACCAAACCTGAGATACTTCCCATAACATGAGATGTGATATCCAAATCCTTCCCCTTCTGAACCTGAGACCCTCCCTTTAGCACGAGATGTGATATCCAACTCCTTCTCATTCCAATCCTGATACCCTTCTGATAGCATGAGATGTGATATCTCAATGCCTCTAATACCAAACCTGAGATCCTACCTCTAACATGAAATGTGATATCCAACTCCTTCCCTTTCCAAACCTGAGAGCCTTCCTACAGCATGAGATGTGATATCCAAGTCCTTCCCATTCCAATCCTGAGACCCTTCCTATAACATGAGATGTCATATCCAACTCCTTCCCATTCCAACCTGATACCCTTCACATAGCATGAGATGGGATATCCAACTCCTTCCAAATCCAATCCTGATACCCTTCCGATAGCATGAGATGTGATATCCCAATGCTTCTACAAAACCTGATACCCATACCATGGCATGAGATGTGATATCAAACTCCCGTCCCATACCATGAGACTTGATATCTCAATGCTTCTAATACCAAACCTGAGACCGGTTCAATAACATGAGATGTGATATCCAAATCCTTCCCCTTCCAAACGTTAGACCCTTCCTTTATCATGAGATGTGATATCCAAGTCCTTCCCATTCCATTCCTGAGACCCTTCCTATAGCATGAGATGTGATATCTCAATGCTTCTAATATCAAAACTGAGACCCTCCCTATAGCATGATATGTGATATCTAAGTCCTTCCCATTCCAATCCTGAGACCCTTCCTATAGCATGCGATTTGATATCTCAATGCTTCTACCAAACCTGAGACCCTTCCTTTAGCATGAGATGTGATATCCAGCTCCTTCCCATTCCAAACCTGAGACACTTCCGATAGCATGAGATGTGATATCTCAATACTTCTAATATCAAAACTGAGACCCTCCCTATAGCATGATATGTGATATCTAAGTCCTTCCCATTCCAATCCTGAGACCCTTCCTATAGCATGAGATGTGATATCTCAATGCTTCTACCAAACCTGAGACCCTTCCTTTAGCATGAGATGTGATATCCAACTCCTTCCCATTCCAATCCTGAGACCCTTCCTATAGCATGAGATGTGATTTCTCAATACTTCTAATACCAAACCTGAGATCCTTCCGATAACATGAGATGTGATATCCAAATCCTTCCCCTTCCAAACCTGGAACCCTCCCTTTAGTATGAGATGTGATATCCAACTCCTTCCCATTCCAATCCTGAGACCATTCTGATAGCATGAGATGTGATATCTCAATGCTTCTAATACCAAACCTGAGATCCTTCCTATAACATGAGATGTGATATCCAAATCCTTCCCCTTCCAAACCTGAGACCCTCCCTTTAGCATGAGATGTGATATCCAACTCCTTCCCATTCCAATCCTGAGACCCTTCTGATAGCATGAGATGTGTTATCTCAATGCCTCTAATACCAAACCTGAGATCCTACCTCTAACATGAAATGTGATATCCAACTCTTTCCCCTTCCAAACCTGAGAGCCTTCCTATAGCATGAGATGTGATATCCAAGTCCTTCCCATTCCAATCATGAGACCCTTCCTATAACATGAGATGGGATATCCAACTCCTTCCCATTCCAATCCTGAGACCCTTCCTATAGCAGAGATGTGATATCTCAATGCTTATACCAAACCTGAGACCCTTCCTACGGCATGAGATGTCATATACAACTCCTTCCCATTCCAATCCTGAGACCCTTCCTATAGCATGAGATGTGATGTCTCAATGCTTCTAATACCAAACCTGAGATCCTTCCTATAACATGAGATGTGATATCCAACTCCTTCCCATTCCAATCCTGAGACCCTTCCTATAGCATGAGATGTGATATCTCAATGCTTATACCAAACCTGAGACCCTTCCTATAGCATGAGATGTGATATCCAACTCCTTCCCATTCCAATCCTGAGACCCTTCCTATAGCATGAGATGTGATATCCAACGCCTTCCCTTTCCAAACCTGAGAGCCTACCTATAGAATGAGATGTGATATCCAAGTCCTTCCCATTCCAATCCTTAGACCCTTCCTACAGCATGCAATATGATATCTCAATGATTCTAATAACAAACCTGAGACCCATCCTATAACATGAGATGGGATATCCAACTTCTTCCCATTCCAATCCTGAGGCACTTCCGATAGCAGAGATGTGATATCTCAATGCTTCTATCAAACCTGAGACGCTTCCTACAACATGAGATGTGATATCCAACTCCTTCCCGTTCCAAACCTGAGACCCTTCCTATACCATATGTGATATCCAACTCCTTCCCATTCCAAACATGAGACCCTTCCTATAGCAAGAATGTAATATCCAACTCCTTCCCATTCCAATCCTGAGACCATTCCTATAGCATGAGATGTGATATCTCAATGCTTCTAATACCAAACCTGAGATCCTTCCTATGACATGAGATGTGATATCCAATTCCTTCCCATTCCAAACCTGAGACCCTTCCTACAACATGCAATGTGATATCTCAATGCTTCTAATACCAAACCTGAGACCAGTCCTATAACATGAAATGGGATATCCAACTCCTTCCCGTTCCAAACCTGAGACCCTTGCTATAGCATGAGATGTGATATCTCAATGCTTCTAATGCCAAACCTGAGATCCTTCCGATAGCATGAGATGTGATATCTCAATGCTTCTAATACCAAACCTGAGATCCTTCCGATAGCATGAGATGTGATATCTCAATGCTTCTAATACCAATCCTGAGATCCTTCCTATAACATGAGATGTGATATCCAAATCCTTCCCCTTTCAAACCTGAGACCCTCCCTTTAGCATGAGGTCTCAGGTTTGTTATTAGAAGCATTGAGATATCACATCTCATGCTATAGGAAGGGTCTCAGGATTGGAATGGGAAGGACTTGGATGTCACATCTCATGCTATAGGGAGGGTCTCAAGTTTGATATTAGAAGCATTGAGATAACAAATCTCATGATATCGGAAGGGTCTCAGGATTGGAATGGGAAGGAGTTGGATATCACATCTCATGATAAAGGAAGAGTCTAAGGTTTGGAAGGGGAAGGATTTGGATATCACATCTCATGTTATAGGACGGGTCTCAGGTTTGGTATTAGAAGCATTGAGATATCAAGTCTCATGGTATAAGAAGGGTCTCAGAATTGGAATGGGAAGGAGTTGGATATCACATCTCAAGCTATAGGAAGCGTCTCAGGATTGGAATGGGAAGGAGTTTGATATCACATCTCATGCCATAGTATGGTTCTCAGGTTTGGTAGAAGCATTGGGATATCACATCTCATGCTATCGGAAGGGTATCAGTATTGGATTTGGAAGGAGTTGGATATCCCATCTCATGCTATAGGAAGGGTCTCAGGTTGGAATTGGAAGGAGTTGGATATCATATCTCATGCTATAGGAAGGTTCTCAGGTTTGGAAAGGGAAGGAGTTGGATATCACATTTCATGTTAGAGGAAGGATCTCAGGTTTGGTATTAGAGGCCTTGAGATATCACATCTCATGCTATCGGAAGGGTCACAGGATTGGAATGGGAAGGAGTTGGATATCACATCTCAAGCTATAGGAAGGGTCTCAGGTTTGGTATAAGCATTGAGATATCACATCTCATGCTATAGGAAGGGTCTCTGGATTGGAATGGGAAGAAGTTGGATATCACATCTCATGCTATAGGAAGGGTCTCAGGTTTGGTATAAGCATTGAGATATCACATCTCATGCTATAGGAAGGGTCTCAGGATTGGAATGGGAAGGAGTTGTATATGACATCTCATGCCATAGGAAGGGTCTCAGGTTTCGTATAAGCATTGAGATATCACATCACATGCTATAGGAAGGGTCTCAGGATTGGAATGGGAAGGACTTGGATATCACATCTCATGCTATAGGCAGGGTCTCAGGTTTGGAAAGGGAAGGAGATGGATATCACATTTCATGTTAGAGGTAGGATCTCAGGTTTGGTATTAGAGGCATTGAGATATCACATCTCATGCTATCAGAAGGGTCTCTGGATTGGAATGGGAAGAAGTTGGATATCACATCTCATGCTAAAGGGAGGGTCTCAGGTTTGGAAGGGGAAGGATTTGGAAATCACATCTCATATTATAGGAAGGATCTCAGGTTTGGTATTAGAAGCATTGAGATATCACATCTCATGCTATCGGAAGGATCTCAGGTTTGGTATAAGAGGCATTGAGATATCACATCTCATGCTATCATAAGGGTATCAGGATTGGAATGGGAAGGAGTTGGATATCACATCTCATGTTATAGGAAGGATCTCAGGTTTGGTATTAGAAGCATTGAGACATCACATCTCATGCTATAGGAAGGGTCTCAGGATTGAAATGGGAAGGAGTTGGATATCACATCTCATGCTATAGGAAGGGTCTCAGATTTGGTATAAGCATTGAGATATCACATCTCATGCTATAGGAAGGGTCTCAGGATTGGAATGGGAAGGAGTTGTATATGACATCTCAGGCCATAGGAAGGGTCTCAGGTTTGATATAAGCATTGAGATATCACATCTCTGCTATCGGAAGGGTCTCAGGATTGGAATGGGAAGGAGTTGGATATCCCATCTGAGTTGGATATCCCATCTCATGTTATAGGAAGGGTCTCAGGTTTGGTATTAGAAGCATTGAGATATCACATCTCATGCTATAGGAAGGGTCTCAGGATTGGAATGGGGAGGACTTGGATGTCACATCTCATGCTATAGGGAGGGTCTCAGGTTTGATATTAGAAGCATTGAGATAACAAATCTCATGATATCGGAAGGGTCTCAGGATTGGAATGGGAAGGAGTTGGATATCACATCTCATGATAAAGGAAGGGTCTAAGGTTTGGAAGGGGAAGGATTTGGATATCACATCTCATGTTATAGGACGGGTCTCAGGTTTGGTATTAGAAGCATTGAGATATCAAGTCTCATGGTATAGGAAGGGTCTCAGAATTGGAATGGGAAGAAATTGGATATCACATCTCAAGCTTTAGGAAGGGTCTCAGGGTTGGAATGGGAAGGAGTTTGATATCACATATCATGCCATAGTATGGGTCTCAGATTTGGTAGAAGCATTGGGATATCACATCTCATGCTATCGGAATGGTATCAGTATTGGATTTGGAAGGAGTTGGATATCCCATCTCATGCTATAGGAAAGGTCTCAGGTTGGAATGGGATGGAGTTGGATATCACATTTCATGTTATAGGAAGGGTCTCAGGTTTGGAATGGGAAGGAGTTGGATATCACATTTCATGTTAGAGGAAGGATCTCAGGTTTGGTATTAGAGGCCTTGAGATATCACATTTCATGTTATAGGAAGGGTCTCAGGTTTGGAATGGGAAGGAATTGGATATCACATCTCATGTTATAGGAAGGATCTCAGGTTTGGTATTAGAACCATTGAGATATCACATCTCATGCTATAGGAAGGGTCTCAGGATTGGAATGCGAAGGATTTGGATATCACATCTCATGCTAAAGGAAGGGTCTCAGGTTTGGTAGAAGCGTTGAGATATCACATCTCTGCTATCGGAAGGGTCTCAGGATTGGATTGGGAAGGAGTTGGATATCCCTTCCCATGCTATAAAAGGGTCTCAGGATTTGAATGGCAAGGAGTTGGATATCACATATCATGCCATAGGAAGGGTCTCAGGTTTGGTATAAGCATTGAGATATCACATCTCTGCTATCGGAAGGGTCTCCGGATTGGATTGCGGAGGAGTTGGATATCCTTTCTCATGCTATAGGAAGTGTCTCAGGTTGGAATGGGAAGGAGTTGGATATCACATCTCTTGTTATAGGAAGGGTCTCAGGATTGGAATTGGAAGGATTTGGATATCACATCTCTTGCTATAGGAAGGGTCTCAGGATTGGAATGGGTAGGAGTTGGATATCACATCTCATGTTAGAGGAAGGATCTCAGGTTTGGTATTAGAGGCCTTGAGATATCACATCTCATGCTATAGGAAGGGTCTCAGGTTTGGTATAAGCATTGAGATATCACATCTCATGCTATAGGAAGGGTCCCAGGATTGGAATGGGAAGGAGTTGTATATGACATCTCATGCCATAAGAAGGGTCTCAGGTTTGGTATAAGCATTGAGATATCACATCACATGCTATAGGAAGGGTCTCAGGATTGGAATGGGAAGGACTTGGATATCACAGCTCATGCTATAGGCAGGGTCTCAGGTCTGGAAAGGGAAGGAGATGGATATCACATTTCATGTTAGAGGTAGGATCTCAGGTTTGGTATTAGAGGCATTGAGATATCACATCTCATGCTATCAGAAGGGTCTCAGGATTGGAATGGGAAGGAGTTGTATATCACATCTCATGCTAAAGGGAGGGTCTCAGGTTTGGAAGGGGAAGGATTTGAATATCACATCACATGTTATAGGAAGGATCTCAGGTTTTGTATTAGAGGCATTGAGATATCACATCTCATGCTATTGGAAGGGTCTCAGGATTGGAATGGGAAGGAGTTGGATATCACATCTCATGCTATAGGAAGGGTCTCAGGTTTGGAACGGGAAGGAGTTGGATATCACATCTCGTGTTATAGGAAGAGTCTCAGGTTTGGTATAAGCATTGAGATATCACATCTCTGCAATTGGAAGTGTCTCAGGATTGGGATGGGAAGGATTTGGATATCACATCTCATGCTATAGGAAGGGTCTCAGGTTTGGAACGGGAAGGAGTTGGATATCACATCTCATGTTATAGGAAGAGTCTCAGGTTTGGTATAAGCATTGAGATATCAAATCTCTGCAATCGGAAGTGTCTCAGGATTGGAACGGGAAGGAGTTGGATATCCCATCTCATGTTATAGGACTGGTCTCAGGTTTGGTATTAGAAGCATTGAGATATCACATCGCATGCTGTAGGAAGGGTCTCAGGTTTGGAATGGGAAGGAATTGGATAGCACATCTCATGTCATAGGAAGGATCTCAGGTTTGGTATTAGAAGCATTGAGATATCACATCTCATGCTATAGGAATGGTCTCAGGATTAGAATGGGAAGGAGTTGGATATTACATTCTTGCTATGGGAAGGGTCTCATGTTTGGAATTGGAAGGAGTTGTATATCACATATGCTATAGGAAGGGTCTCAGGTTTGGAATGGGAAGGAGTTGGATATCACATCTCATGTTATAGGAAGGGTCTCAGGTTGGTATACGCATTGAGATATCACATCTCTGCTATCGGAAGGGTCTCAGGATTGGAATGGGAAGGAGTTGGATATCCCATCTCATGTTATAGGAAGGGTCTCAGGTTTGGTATTAGAAGCATTGAGATATCACATCTCATGCTATAGGAAGGGTCCCAGGATTGGAATGGGAAGGAGTTGTATATGACATCTCATGCCATAAGAAGGGTCTCAGGTTTGGTATAAGCATTGAGATATCACATCACATGCTATAGGAAGGGTCTCAGGATTGGAATGGGAAGGACATGGATATCACAGCTCATGCTATAGGCAGGGTCTCAGGTCTGGAAAGGGAAGGAGATGGATATCACATTTCATGTTAGAGGTAGGATCTCAGGTTTGGTATTAGAGGCATTGAGATATCACATCTCATGCTATCAGAAGGGTCTCAGGATTGGAATGGGAAGGAGTTGTATATCACATCTCATGCTAAAGGGAGGGTCTCAGGTTTGGAAGGGGAAGGATTTGAATATCACATCACATGTTATAGGAAGGATCTCAGGTTTGGTATTAGAGGCATTGAGATATCACATCTCATGCTATTGGAAGGGTCTCAGGATTGGAATGGGAAGGAGTTGGATATCACATCTCATGCTATAGGAAGGGTCTCAGGTTTGGAACGGGAAGGAGTTGGATATCACATCTCGTGTTATAGGAAGAGTCTCAGGTTTGGTATAAGCATTGAGATATCACATCTCTGCAATTGGAAGTGTCTCAGGATTGGGATGGGAAGGATTTGGATATCACATCTCATGCTATAGGAAGGGTCTCAGGTTTGGAACGGGAAGGAGTTGGATATCACATCTCATGTTATAGGAAGAGTCTCAGGTTTGGTATAAGCATTGAGATATCAAATCTCTGCAATCGGAAGTGTCTCAGGATTGGAACGGGAAGGAGTTGGATATCCCATCTCATGTTATAGGACTGGTCTCAGGTTTGGTATTAGAAGCATTGAGATATCACATCGCATGCTGTAGGAAGGGTCTCTGGTTTGGAATGGGAAGGAATTGGATAGCACATCTCATGTCATAGGAAGGATCTCAGGTTTGGTATTAGAAGCATTGAGATATCACATCTCATGCTATAGGAATGGTCTCAGGATTAGAATGGGAAGGAGTTGGATATTACATTCTTGCTATGGGAAGGGTCTCATGTTTGGAATTGGAAGGAGTTGGATATCACATATGCTATAGGAAGGGTCTCAGGTTTGGAATGGGAAGGAGTTGGATATCACATCTCATGTTATAGGAAGGGTCTCAGGTTGGTATACGCATTGAGATATCACATCTCTGCTATCGGAAGGGTCTCAGGATTGGAATGGGAAGGAGTTGGATATCCCATCTCATGTTATAGGAAGGGTCTCAGGTTTGGTATTAGAAGCATTGAGATATCACATCTCATGCTATAGGAAGGGTCTCAGGATTGGAATGGGGAGGGCTTGGATGTCACATCTCATGCTATAGGGAGGGTCTCAAGTTTGATATTAGAAGCATTGAGATAACAAATCTCATGATATCGGAAGGGTCTCAGGATTGGAATGGGAAGGAGTTGGATATCACATCTCATGATAAAGGAAGGGTCTAAGGTTTGGAAGGGGAAGGATTTGGATATCACATCTCATGTTATAGGACGGGTCTCAGGTTTGGTATTAGAAGCATTGAGATATCAAGTCTCATGGTATAGGAAGGGTCTCAGAATTGGAATGGGAAGGAGTTGGATATCACATCTCAAGCTATAGGAAGGGTCTCAGGATTGGAATGGGAAGGCGTTTGATATCACATTTTATGCCATAGTATGGGTCTCAGGTTTGGTAGAAGCATTGGGATATCACATCTCATGCTATTGGAAGGGTATCAGTATTGGATTTGGAAGGAGTTGGATAGCCCATCTCATGCTATAGGAAGGGTCTCAGGTTGGAATGGGAAGGAGTTGGATATCACATTTCATGTTATAGGAAGGGTCTCAGGATTGGAATGGGAAGGACTTGGATATCATATCTCATGCTATAGGAAAGCTCTCAGGTTTGGAAGGGGAAGGAGTTGGATATCACATTTCATGTTAGAGGAAGGATCTCAGGTTTGGTATTAGAGGCCTTGAGATATCACATCTCATGCTATAGGAAGGGTCTCGGGATTGGAATGTTAAGGAGTTCGATATCACATCTCAAGCTATAGGAAGGGTCTCAGGTTTGGTATAAGCATTGAGATATCACATCTCATGCTATAGGAAGGGTCTCAGGATTGGAATGGGAAGGAGTTGGATATCACATCTCATATTATAGGAAAGATCTCAGGTTTGGTATTAGAAGCATTGAGACATCACATCTCATGTTATAGGAAGGGTCTTAGGATTGGAATGGGAAGAAGTTGGATATCACATCTCATGCTATAGGAAGGGTCTCAGGTTTGGTATAAGCATTGAGATATCAGATCTCATGCTATAGGAAGGGTCTCAGGATTGGAATGGGAAGGAGTTGTATATGACATCTCATGCCATAGGAAGGGTCTCAGGTTTGGTATAAGTATTGAGGTATCACATCACATGCTATAGGAAGGGTCTCAGGATTGGAATGGGAAGGACTTGAATATCACATCTCATGCTATAGGCAGGGTCTCAGGTTTGGAAAGGGAAGGAGATGGATATCACATTTCATGTTAGAGGTAGGATCTCAGGTTTGGTATTAGAGGCATTGAGATATCACATCTCATGCTATCAGAAGGGTCTCAGGATTGGAATGGGAAGGAGTTGTATATCACATCTCATGCTAAAGGGATGGTCTCAGGTTTGGTAGGGGAAGGATTTGGAAATCACATCTCATGTTATAGGAAGGATCTCAGGTTTGGTATTAGAAGCATTGAGATATCACATCTCATGCTATCGGAAGTATCTCAGGTTTGGTATTAGAGGCATTGAGATATCACATCTCATGCTATCATAAGGGTCTCAGGATTGGAATGGGAAGGAGTTGGATATCACATCTCATGTTATAGGAAGGATCTCAGGTTTGGTATTAGAAGCATTGAGATATCACATCTCATGCTATAGGAAGGGTCTCAGGATTGGAATGGGAAGGAGGTGGATATCACATCTCATGCTATAGGAAGGGTCTCAGATTTGGTATAAGCATTGAGATATCACATCTCATGCTATAGGAAGGGTCTCAGGAATGGAATGGGAAGGACTTGGATATCACATCTCATGATAAAGGAAGGGTCTAACGTTTGGAAGTGGAAGGTTTTGGATATCACATCTCATGTTATTGGACCGGTCTCAGGTTTGGTATTAGAAGCATTGAGATATCAAGTCTCATGGTATGGGACAGGAGTTTGATATCACATCTCATGCCATGGTATGGGTATCAGGTTTTGTAGAAGCATTGGGATATCACATCTCATGCTATCGGAAGGGTATCAGGATTGGATTTGGAAGGAGTTGGATATCCCATCTCATGCTATAGGAAGGGTATCAGGTTGGAATGGGAAGGAGTTGGATATGACATCTCATGTTATAGGAAGGGTCTCAGGATTGGAATGGGAAGGACTTGGATATCACATCTCATGCTGTAGGAAGGCTCTCAGGTTTGGAAAGGGAAGGAGTTGGATATCACATTTCATGTTAGAGGTAGGATCTCAGGTTTGGTATTAGAGGCATTGAGATATCACATCTCATGCTATCAGAAGGGTATCAGGATTGGAATGAGAAGGAGTTGGATATCACATCTCATGCTAAAGGGAGGGTCTCAAGTTTGATATTAGAAGCTTTGAGATATCACATCTCATGATATCGGAAGGGTCTCAGGATTGGAATGGGAAGGAGTTGGATATCACATCTCATGATAAAGGAAGGGTCTAAGTTTGGAAGGGGAAGGATTTGGATATCACATCTCATGTTATATTACGGGTCTCACGTTTGTATTAGAAGCATTGAGATATCAAGTCTCATAGTATAGGAAGGGTCTCAGAATTGGAATGGGTAGGAGTTGGATATCACATCTCAAGCTATAGGAAGGGTCTCAGGATTGGAATGGGAAGGACTTGGATATCACAGCTCATGCTATAGGCAGGGTCTCAGGTCTGGAAAGGGAAGGAGATGGATATCACATTTCATGTTAGAGGTAGGATCTCAGGTTTGGTATTAGAGGCATTGAGATATCACATCTCATGCTATCAGAAGGGTCTCAGGATTGGAATGGGAAGGAGTTGTATATCACATCTCATGCTAAAGGGAGGGTCTCAGGTTTGGAAGGGGAAGGATTTGAATATCACATCACATGTTATAGGAAGGATCTCAGGTTTGGTATTAGAGGCATTGAGATATCACATCTCATGCTATTGGAAGGGTCTCAGGATTGGAATGGGAAGGAGTTGGATATCACATCTCATGCTATAGGAAGGGTCTCAGGTTTGGAACGGGAAGGAGTTGGATATCACATCTCGTGTTATAGGAAGAGTCTCAGGTTTGGTATAAGCATTGAGATATCACATCTCTGCAATTGGAAGTGTCTCAGGATTGGGATGGGAAGGATTTGGATATCACATCTCATGCTATAGGAAGGGTCTCAGGTTTGGAACGGGAAGGAGTTGGATATCACATCTCATGTTATAGGAAGAGTCTCAGGTTTGGTATAAGCATTGAGATATCAAATCTCTGCAATCGGAAGTGTCTCAGGATTGGAACGGGAAGGAGTTGGATATCCCATCTCATGTTATAGGACTGGTCTCAGGTTTGGTATTAGAAGCATTGAGATATCACATCGCATGCTGTAGGAAGGGTCTCTGGTTTGGAATGGGAAGGAATTGGATAGCACATCTCATGTCATAGGAAGGATCTCAGGTTTGGTATTAGAAGCATTGAGATATCACATCTCATGCTATAGGAATGGTCTCAGGATTAGAATGGGAAGGAGTTGGATATTACATTCTTGCTATGGGAAGGGTCTCATGTTTGGAATTGGAAGGAGTTGGATATCACATATGCTATAGGAAGGGTCTCAGGTTTGGAATGGGAAGGAGTTGGATATCACATCTCATGTTATAGGAAGGGTCTCAGGTTGGTATACGCATTGAGATATCACATCTCTGCTATCGGAAGGGTCTCAGGATTGGAATGGGAAGGAGTTGGATATCCCATCTCATGTTATAGGAAGGGTCTCAGGTTTGGTATTAGAAGCATTGAGATATCACATCTCATGCTATAGGAAGGGTCTCAGGATTGGAATGGGGAGGGCTTGGATGTCACATCTCATGCTATAGGGAGGGTCTCAAGTTTGATATTAGAAGCATTGAGATAACAAATCTCATGATATCGGAAGGGTCTCAGGATTGGAATGGGAAGGAGTTGGATATCACATCTCATGATAAAGGAAGGGTCTAAGGTTTGGAAGGGGAAGGATTTGGATATCACATCTCATGTTATAGGACGGGTCTCAGGTTTGGTATTAGAAGCATTGAGATATCAAGTCTCATGGTATAGGAAGGGTCTCAGAATTGGAATGGGAAGGAGTTGGATATCACATCTCAAGCTATAGGAAGGGTCTCAGGATTGGAATGGGAAGGCGTTTGATATCACATTTTATGCCATAGTATGGGTCTCAGGTTTGGTAGAAGCATTGGGATATCACATCTCATGCTATTGGAAGGGTATCAGTATTGGATTTGGAAGGAGTTGGATAGCCCATCTCATGCTATAGGAAGGGTCTCAGGTTGGAATGGGAAGGAGTTGGATATCACATTTCATGTTATAGGAAGGGTCTCAGGATTGGAATGGGAAGGACTTGGATATCATATCTCATGCTATAGGAAAGCTCTCAGGTTTGGAAGGGGAAGGAGTTGGATATCACATTTTCATGTTAGAGGAAGGATCTCAGGTTTGGTATTAGAGGCCTTGAGATATCACATCTCATGCTATAGGAAGGGTCTCGGGATTGGAATGTTAAGGAGTTCGATATCACATCTCAAGCTATAGGAAGGGTCTCAGGTTTGGTATAAGCATTGAGATATCACATCTCATGCTATAGGAAGGGTCTCAGGATTGGAATGGGAAGGAGTTGGATATCACATCTCATATTATAGGAAAGATCTCAGGTTTGGTATTAGAAGCATTGAGACATCACATCTCATGTTATAGGAAGGGTCTTAGGATTGGAATGGGAAGAAGTTGGATATCACATCTCATGCTATAGGAAGGGTCTCAGGTTTGGTATAAGCATTGAGATATCAGATCTCATGCTATAGGAAGGGTCTCAGGATTGGAATGGGAAGGAGTTGTATATGACATCTCATGCCATAGGAAGGGTCTCAGGTTTGGTATAAGTATTGAGGTATCACATCACATGCTATAGGAAGGGTCTCAGGATTGGAATGGGAAGGACTTGAATATCACATCTCATGCTATAGGCAGGGTCTCAGGTTTGGAAAGGGAAGGAGATGGATATCACATTTCATGTTAGAGGTAGGATCTCAGGTTTGGTATTAGAGGCATTGAGATATCACATCTCATGCTATCAGAAGGGTCTCAGGATTGGAATGGGAAGGAGTTGTATATCACATCTCATGCTAAAGGGATGGTCTCAGGTTTGGTAGGGGAAGGATTTGGAAATCACATCTCATGTTATAGGAAGGATCTCAGGTTTGGTATTAGAAGCATTGAGATATCACATCTCATGCTATCGGAAGTATCTCAGGTTTGGTATTAGAGGCATTGAGATATCACATCTCATGCTATCATAAGGGTCTCAGGATTGGAATGGGAAGGAGTTGGATATCACATCTCATGTTATAGGAAGGATCTCAGGTTTGGTATTAGAAGCATTGAGATATCACATCTCATGCTATAGGAAGGGTCTCAGGATTGGAATGGGAAGGAGGTGGATATCACATCTCATGCTATAGGAAGGGTCTCAGATTTGGTATAAGCATTGAGATATCACATCTCATGCTATAGGAAGGGTCTCAGGAATGGAATGGGAAGGACTTGGATATCACATCTCATGATAAAGGAAGGGTCTAACGTTTGGAAGTGGAAGGTTTTGGATATCACATCTCATGTTATTGGACCGGTCTCAGGTTTGGTATTAGAAGCATTGAGATATCAAGTCTCATGGTATGGGACAGGAGTTTGATATCACATCTCATGCCATGGTATGGGTATCAGGTTTTGTAGAAGCATTGGGATATCACATCTCATGCTATCGGAAGGGTATCAGGATTGGATTTGGAAGGAGTTGGATATCCCATCTCATGCTATAGGAAGGGTATCAGGTTGGAATGGGAAGGAGTTGGATATGACATCTCATGTTATAGGAAGGGTCTCAGGATTGGAATGGGAAGGACTTGGATATCACATCTCATGCTGTAGGAAGGCTCTCAGGTTTGGAAAGGGAAGGAGTTGGATATCACATTTCATGTTAGAGGTAGGATCTCAGGTTTGGTATTAGAGGCATTGAGATATCACATCTCATGCTATCAGAAGGGTATCAGGATTGGAATGAGAAGGAGTTGGATATCACATCTCATGCTAAAGGGAGGGTCTCAAGTTTGATATTAGAAGCTTTGAGATATCACATCTCATGATATCGGAAGGGTCTCAGGATTGGAATGGGAAGGAGTTGGATATCACATCTCATGATAAAGGAAGGGTCTAAGTTTGGAAGGGGAAGGATTTGGATATCACATCTCATGTTATATTACGGGTCTCACGTTTGTATTAGAAGCATTGAGATATCAAGTCTCATAGTATAGGAAGGGTCTCAGAATTGGAATGGGTAGGAGTTGGATATCACATCTCAAGCTATAGGAAGGGTCTCAGGATTGGAATGGGAAGGACTTGGATATCACATCTCATGCTATAGGGAGGGTCTCAAGTTTGATATTAGAAGCTTTGAGATATCACATCTCATGATATCGGAAGGGTCTCAGGATTGGAATGGGAAGGAGTTGGATATCACTTCTCATGATAAAGGAAGGGTCTAAGGTTTGGAAGGGGAAGGATTTGGATATCACATCTCATGTTATATTACGGGTCTCACGTTTGTATTAGAAGCATTGAGATATCAAGTCTCATAGTATAGGAAGGGTCTCAGAATTGGAATGGGAAGGAGTTGGATATCACATCTCAAGCTATAGGAAGGGTCTCAGGATTGGAATGGGAAGGACTTGGATATCACATCTCATGCTATAGGAAGGCTCTCAGGTTTGGAAGGGGAAAGAGTTGGATATCACATTTCATGTTAGAGGTAGGATCTCAGGTTTGGAAGGGGAAGGATTTGGATATCAAATCTCATGTTATAGGAAGGATCTCAGGTTTGGTATTAGAAGCATTGAGATATCACATCTCATGCTATCGGAAGGATCTCAGGTTTGGTATTAGAAGCATTGAGATATCACATCTCATGCTATCAGAAGAGTCTCAGGATTGGAATAGGAAGGAGTTGGATATCACATCTCATGCTAAAGGGAGGGTCTCAGGATTGGAAGGGGAAGGATTTGGATATCACATCTCATGTTATCGGAAGGATCTCACGTTTGGTATTAGAAGTATTGAGATATCATATCTCATGCTATAGGAAGGGTCTCAGGATTGGAATGGGAAGGAGTTGGATATCACATCTCATGCTATAGGGAGGGTCTCAGGATTGGAATGGGAAGGACTTAGATATCACATATCATGCTATAGGGAGGGTCTCAGTTTTGATATTAGAAGCATTGAGATATCACATCTCATGCTATAGGAAGTGTCTCAGGATTGGAATGGGAAGGTGCTGGATATCACATCTCATGCTAAAGGAAGGGTCTCAGGTTTGGAACGGGAAGGATTTGGATATCACATCTCATGTTATAGGAAGGGTCTCAGGTTTGGTATAAGCATTGAGATATCACATCTCTGCTATCGAAAGTGTCTCAGGATTGGAATGGGAAGGAGTTGGATATCCCATCTCATGTTATCGGACGGGTCTCAGGTTTGTTATTAGAATCATTGAGATATCATATTGCATGCTGTAGGAAGGGTCTAAGGGTTGGAATGGGAAGGACTTGGATATCACATCTCATGCTATAGATAGGCTCTTAGGTTTGGAAAGGGAAGGAGTTGGATATCACATTTCATGTTAGAGGAAGGATCTCAGGTTTGGTATTAGAAGCATTGAGATATCACATCTCATGCTATAGGAAGGGTCCCAGGATTGGAATGGGAAGCAGTTGGATATCACATCTCATGCTATAGGAAGGGTCTCAGGTTTGGTATAAGCATTGAGATATCACATCTCATGCTATAGGACGGGTCTCAGGATTGGAATGGAAGGAGTTGGCTATCACATCTCATGTTATAGGAAGGATCTCAGGTTTGGTATTAGAAGCATTGAGACATCACATCTCATGCTATAGGAAGGGTCTCAGGGTTGGAATGGGAAGGAGTTGGATATCACATCTCATCCAATAGGAAGGGTCTCAGGTTTGGAATGGGAAGGAATTGGATATCACATCTCATGTTATAGGAAGGATCTCAGGTTTGGTATTAGAAGCATTGAGATATTACATCTCATGCTATAGGAAGGGTCTCAGGATTGGAATGTGAAGGATTTGGATATCACATCTCATGCTAAAGGAAGGGTCTCAGGTTTGGTAGAAGCATTGAGATATCACGTCTCTGCTATCGGAAGGGTCTCAGGATTGGATTGGGAAGGAGTTGGATATCACATCTCATGCCATAGGAAGGGTCTCAGGTTTGGTATAAGCATTGAGATATCACATCTCTGCTATCGGAAGGGTCTCAGGATTGGATTGGGAAGGAGTTGGATATCCCTTCTCATGCTATAGGAAGTGTCTCAGGTTGGAATGGGAAGGAGTTGGATATCACATCTCATGTTATAGGAAGGGTCTCAGGATTGGAATGGGAAGGATTTGGATATCACATCTCTTGCTATAGGAAGGGTCTCAGGATTGGAATGGGTAGGAGTTGAATATTACTTTCTTGCTATAGGAAGGGTCTCATGTTTGGAATGGGAAGGAGTTGGATATCACATATGCTATAGTTAGTGTCTCAGGTTTGGAACGGGAAGGAGTTGGATATCACATCTCATGTTATAGGAAGGGTCTCAGGTTTGGTATAAGCATTGAGATATCACATCTCTGCTATCGGAAGCGGCTCAGGATTGGAATGGGAAGGAGTTGGATATCCCATCTCATGTTATAGGAAGAGTCTCTGGTTTGGTATTAGAATCATTGAGATATCACATCGCATGCTGTAGGAAGGGTCTAAGGATTGGAATGGGATGGACTTGGATATCACATCTCATGCTATAGGTAGGCTCTCAGGTTTGGTATAAGCATTGAGATATCACATCTCATGCTATAGGAAGGGTCTCAGGATTGGAATGGGAAGGAATTGGATATCACATCTCATGCTATAGGAAGGGTCTCAGATTTGGTATAAGCATTGAGATATCACATCTCATGCTAAAGGAAGGGTCTCAGGATTGGAATGGGAAGGAGTTCTATATGACATCTCAGGCCATAGGAAGGTTCTCAGGTTTGGTATAAGCATTGAGATATCACATCTCTGCTATCGGAAGGGTCTCAGGATTGGAATGGGAAGGAGTTGGATATCCCATCTCATGTTATAGGAAGGGTCTCAGGTTTGGTATTAGAAGCATAGAGATATCACATCTCATGCTATAGGAAGGGTCTCAGGATTTGAATGGCAAGGAGTTGGATATCACATCTCATGCCATAGGAAGGGTCTCAGGTTTGGTATAAGCTTTGAGATATCACATCTCTGCTATCGCTAGGGTCTCAGGATTGGATTGGGAAGGAGTTAGATATCCCTTCTCATGCTATAGGAAGTGTCTCAGGTTGGAATGGGAAGGAGTTGGATATCACATCTCATGTTATAGGAAGGGTCTCAGGATTGGAATGGGAAGGACTTGGATGTCACATCTCATGCTATAGGGAGGGTCTCAAGTTTGATATTAGAAGCATTGAGATAACAAATCTCATGATATCGGAAGGGTCTCAGGATTGGAATGGGAAGGAGTTGGATATCACATCTCATGATAAAGGAAGGGTCTAAGGTTTGGAAGGGGAAGGATTTGGATATCACATCTCATGTTATAGGACGGGTCTCAGGTTTGGTATTAGAAGCATTGAGATATCAAGTCTCATGGTATAAGAAGGGTCTCAGAATTGGAATGGGAAGGAGTTGGATATCACACCTCAAGCTATAGGAAGGGTCTCAGGATTGGAATGGGAAGGAGTTTGATATCACATCTCATGCCATAGTATGGGTCTCAGGTTTGGTAGAAGCATTGGGATATCACATCTCATGCTATCGGAAGGGTATCAGTATTGGATTTGGAAGAAGTTGGATATCCCATCTCATGCTATAGGAAGGGTCTCAGGTTGGAATGGGAAGGAGTTGGATATCACATTTCATGTTATAGGAAGGGTCTCAGGATTGGAATGGGAAGGACTTGGATATCATATCTCATGCTATAGGACGGGTCTCAGGTTTGTTATTAGAATCATTGAGATATCATATTGCATGCTGTAGGAAGGGTCTAAGGATTGGAAAGGGAAGGAGTTGGATATCACATTTCATGTTAGAGGAAGGATCTCAGGTTTGGTATTAGAAGCATTGAGATATCACATCTCATGCTATATGAAGGGTCTCAGGATTGGAATGGGAAGTAGTTGGATATCACATCTCATGCTATAGGAAGGGTCTCAGGTTTGGTATAAGCATTGAGATATCACATCTCATGCTATAGGACAGGTCTCAGGATTGGAATGGAAGGAGTTGGATATCACATCTCATGTTATAGGAAGGATCTCAGGTTTGGTATTAGAAGCATTGAGACATCACATCTCATGCTATAGGAAGGGTCTCAGGGTTGGAATGGGAAGGAGTTGGATATCACATCTCATCCAATAGGAAGGGTGTCAGGTTTGGAATGGGAAGGAATTGGATATCACATCTCATGTTATAGGAAGGATCTCAGGTTTGGTATTAGAAGCATTGAGATATCACATCTCATGCTATAGGAAGGGTCTCAGGATTGGAATGTGAAGGATTTGGATATCACATCTCATGCTAAAGGAAGGGTCTCAGGTTTGGTAGAAGCATTGAGATATCACGTCTCTGCTATCGGAAGGGTCTCAGGATTGGATTGGGAAGGAGTTGGATATCCCTTCTCATGCTATAGGAAGGGTCTCAGGATTTGAATGGCAAGGAGTTGGATATCACATCTCATGCCATAGGAAGGGTCTCAGGTTTGGTATAAGCATTGAGATATCACATCTCTGCTATCGGAAGGGTCTCAGGATTGGAATGGGAAGGAGTTGGATATTCCCATCTCATGTTATAGGAAGGGTCTCAGGTTTGGTATTAGAAGCATTGAGATATCACATCTCATGCTATAGGAAGGGTCTCAGGATTGGAATGGGAAGGACTTGGATATCACATCTCATGCTATAGGGAGGGTCTCAAGTTTGATATTAGAACCTTTGAGATATCACATCTCATGATATCGGAAGGGTCTCAGGATTGGAATGGGAAGGAGTTGGATATCACATCTCATGATAAAGGAAGGGTCTAAGGTTTGGAAGGGGAAGGATTTGGATATCACATCTCATGTTATATTATGGGTCTCAGGTTTGGTATTAGAAGCATTGAGATATCAAGTCTCAGAGTATAGGAAGGGTCTCAGAATTGGAATGGGACGGAGTTAAATATCACATCTCAAGCTATAGGAAGGGTCTCAGGATTGGAATGGGAAGGACTTGGATATCACATCTCATGCTATAGGAAGGCTCTCAGGTTTGGAAGGGGAAAGAGTTGGATATCACATTTCATGTTAGAGGTAGGATCTCAGGTTTTGTATTAGAGGCATTGAGATATCACATCTCATGCTATCAGAAGGGTCTCAGGAATGGAATGGGAAGGAGTTGGATATCACATCTCATGCTAAAGGGAGGGTCTCAGGTTTGGAAGGGGAAGGATTTGGATATCACATCTCATGTTTTAGGAAGGATCTCAGGTTTGGTATTAGAAGCATTGAGATATCACATCTCATGCTATCGGAAGGATCTCAGGTTTGGTATTAGAAGCATTGAGATATCACATCTCATGCTATCAGAAGGGTCTCAGGATTGGAATGGGAAGGAGTTGGATATCACATCTCATGCTAAAGGGAGGGTCTCAGGTTTGGAAGGGGAAGGATTTGGATATCACATCTCATGTTATCGGAAGGATCTCACGTTTGGTATTAGAAGTATTGAGATATCATATCTCATGCTATAGGAAGGGTCTCAGGATTGGAATGGGAAAGAGTTGGATATCACATCTCATGCTATAGGGAGTGTCTCAGGATTGGAATGGGAAGGACTTAGATATCACATATCATGCTATAGGGAGGGTCTCAGTTTTGATATTAGAAGCATTGAGATATCACATCTCATGCTATCGGAAGTGTCTCAGGATTGGAATGGGAAGGAGCTGGATATCACATCTCATGCTAAAGGAAGGGTCTCAGGTTTGGAACGGGAAGGATTTGGATATCACATCTCATGTTATAGGAAGGGTCTCAGGTTTGGTATAAGCATTGAGATATCACATCTCTGATATCGGAAGTGTCTCAGGATTGGAATGGGAAGGAGTTGGATATCACATCTCATGTTATAGGACGGGTCTCAGGTTTGTTATTAGAATCATTGAGATATCATATTGCATGCTGTAGAAAGGGTCTAAGGGTTGGAATGGGAAGGACTTGGATATCACATCTCATGCTATAGATAGGCTCTTAGGTTTGGAAAGGGAAGGAGTTGGATATCACATTTCATGTTAGAGGAAGGATCTCAGGTTTGGTATTAGAAGCATTGAGATATCACATCTCATGCTATAGGAAGGGTCTCAGGATTGGAATGGGAAGTAGTTGGATATCACATCTCATGCTATAGGAAGGGTCTCAGGTTTAGTATAAGCATTGAGATATCACATCTCATGCTATAGGACGGGTCACAGGATTGGAATGGAAGGAGTTGGATATCACATCTCATGTTATAGGAAGGATCTCAGGTTTGGTATTAGAAGCATTGAGACATCACATCTCATGCTATAGGAAGGGTCTCAGGGTTGGAATGGGAAGGAGTTGGACATCACATCTCATCCAATAGGAAGGGTCTCAGGTTTGGAATGGGAAGGAATTGGATATCACATCTCATGTTATAGGAAGGATCTCAGGTTTGGTATTAGAAGCATTGAGATATCACATCTCATGCTATAGGAAGGGTCTCAGGATTGGAATGTGAAGGATTTGGATATCACATCTCATGCTAAAGGAAGGGTCTCAGGTTTGGTAGAAGCATTGAGATATCACGTCTCTGCTATCGGAAGGGTCGCAGGATTGGATTGGGAAGGAGTTGGATATCCCTTCTCATGCTATAGGAAGGGTCTCAGGATTTGAATGGCAAGGAGTTGGATATCACATCTCATGCCATAGGAAGGGTCTCAGGTTTGGTATAAGCATTGAAATATCACATCTCTGCTATCGGAAGGGTCTCAGGATTGGATTGGGAAGGAGTTGGATATCCCTTCTCATGCTATAGGAAGTGTCTCAGGTTGGAATGGGAAGGAGTTGGATATCACATCTCATGTTATAGGAAGGGTCTCAGGATTGGAATGGGAAGGATTTGGATATCACATCTCTTGCTATAGGAAGGGTCTCAGGATTGGAATGGGTAGGAGTTGGATATTACTTTCTTGCTATAGGAAGGGTCTCATGTTTGGAATGGGAAGGAGTTGGATATCACATATGCTATAGTTAGTGTCTCAGGTTTGGAACGGGAAGGAGTTGGATATCACATCTCATGTTATAGGAAGGGTCTCAGGTTTGGTATAAGCATTGAGATATCACATCTCTGCTATCGGAAGCGGCTCAGGATTGGAATGGGAAGGAGTTGGATATCCCATCTCATGTTATAGTAAGAGTCTCTGGTTTGGTATTAGAATCATTGAGATATCACATCGCATGCTCTAGGAAGGGTCTAAGGATTGGAATGGGATGGACTTGGATATCACATCTCATGCTATAGGTAGGCTCTCAGGTTTGGTATAAGCATTGAGATATCACATCTCATGCTATAGGAAGGGTCTCAGGATTGGAATGGGAAGGATTTGGATATCACATCTCATGCTATAGGAAGGGTCTCAGATTTGGTATAAGCATTGAGATATCACATCTCATGCTAAAGGAAGGGTCTCAGGATTGGAATGGGAAGGAGTTGTATATGACATCTCAGGCCATAGGAAGGGTCTCAGGTTTGGTATAAGCATTGAGATATCACATCTCTGCTATCGGAAGTGTCTCAAGATTGGAATGGGAAGGACTTGGATATCACATCTCATGCTATAGGGAGGGTCTCAAGTTTGATATTAGAAGCATTGAGATATCACATCTCATGCTATAGGAAGGGTCTCAGGATTGGAATGGGAAGGAGTTGGATATCACATCTCATGCTATAGGAAGGGTCTCAGGTTTGGTATAAGCAGTGAGATATCACATCTCATGCTATAGGAAGTGTCTCAGGATTGGAATGATGGGAAGGAGTTGGATATCACATCTCATGTTATAGGAAGGATCTCAGGTTTGGCATAAGCATTGAGATATCACATGTTTGCTATCGGAAGGGTCTCAGGATTGGAATGGGAAGGAGTTGTATATTCCCATCTCATGTTATAGGAAGGGTCTCAGGTTTGGTATTAGAAGCATTGAGACATCACATCTCATGCTATAGGAAGGGTCTCAGGATTGGAATGGGAAGGACTTGGATATCACATCTCATGCTATAGGGAGGGTCTCGAGTTTGATATTAGAAGCATTGAGATATCACATCTCATGATATCGGAAGGGTCTCAGGATTGGAATGGGAAGGAGTTGGATATCACATCTCATGATAAAGGAAGGGTCTAAGGTTTGGAAGGGGAAGGATTTGGATATCACATCTCATGTTATAGGACGGGTCTCAGGTTTGGTATTAGAAGCATTGAGATATCAAGTCTCATGGTATAGGAAGGGTCTCAGAATTGGAATGGGAAGGAGTTGGATATCACATCTCAAGCTATAGGAAGGGTCTCAGGATTGGAATGGGAAGGAGTTTGATATCACATCTCATGCCATAGTATGGGTCTCAGGTTTGGTATAAGCATTGGGATATCAAATCTCATGCTATCGGAAGGGTATCAGGATTGGAATTCCAAGGAGTTGGATATCCCATCTCATGCTATAGGAAGGGTCTCAGGTTGGAATGGGAAGGAGTTGGATATCACATCTCATGCTAAAGGGAGGGTCTCAGGTTTGGAAGGGGAAGGATTTGGATATCACATCTCATGTTATAGGAAGGATCTCAGGTTTGGTATAAGAAGCATTGAGATATCACATCTCATGCTATCGGAAGAATCTCAGATTTGGTATTAGAGGCATTGAGATATCACATCTCATGCCATCATAAGGGTCTCAGGATTGGAATGGGAAGGAGTTGGATATCACATCTCATGTTATAGGAAGAGTCTCAGGTTTGGTATAAGCATTGAGATATCAAATCTCTGCAATCGGAAGTGTCTCAGGATTGGGATGGGAAGGAGTTGGATATCACATCTCATGCTATAGGAAGGGTCTCAGGTTTGGAACGGGAAGGAGTTGGATATCACATCTCATGTTATAGGAAGAGTCTCAGGTTTGGTATAAGCATTGAGATATCAAATCTCTGCAATCGGAAGTGTCTCAGGATTGGGATGGGAAGGAGTTGGATATCACATCTCATGCTATAGGAAGGGTCTCAGGTTTGGAACGGGAAGGAGTTGGATATCCCATCTCATGTTATAGGACTGGTCTCATGTTTGGTATTAGAAGCATTGAGATATCACATCTCTGCTATCGGAAGTGTCTCAGGATTGGGATGGGAAGGAGTTGGATATCACATCTCATGCTATAGGACGGGTCTCAGGTTTGTTATTAGAATCATTGAGATATCATATTGCATGCTGTAGGAAGGGTCTAAGGATTGGAATGGGAAGGACTTGGATATCACATCTCATGCTATAGATAGGATCTTAGGTTTGGAAAGGGAAGGAGTTGGATATCACATTTCATGTTAGAGGAAGGATCCCAGGTTTGGTATTAGAAGCATTGAGATATCACATCTCATGCTATATGAAGGGTCTCAGGATTGGAATGGGAAGTAGTTGGATATCACATCTCATGCTATAGGAAGGGTCTCAGGTTTGGTATAAGCATTGAGATATCACATCTCATGCTATAGGACAGGTCTCAGGATTGGAATGGAAGGAGTTGGATATCACATCTCATGTTATAGGAAGGATCTCAGGTTTGGTATTAGAAGCATTGAGACATCACATCTCATGCTATAGGAAGGGTCTCAGGGTTGGAATGGGAAGGAGTTGGATATCACATCTCATCCAATAGGAAGGGTGTCAGGTTTGGAATGGGAAGGAATTGGATATCACATCTCATGTTATAGGAAGGATCTCAGGTTTGGTATTAGAAGCATTGAGATATCACATCTCATGCTATAGGAAGGGTCTCAGGATTGGAATGTGAAGGATTTGGATATCACATCTCATGCTAAAGGAAGGGTCTCAGGTTTGGTAGAAGCATTGAGATATCACGTCTCTGCTATCGGAAGGGTCTCAGGATTGGATTGGGAATGAGTTGGATATCCCTTCTCATGCTATAGGAAGGGTCTCAGGATTTGAATGGCAAGGAGTTGGATATCACATCTCATGCCATAGGAAGGGTCTCAGGTTTGGTATAAGCATTGAGATATCACATCTCTGCTATCGGAAGGGTCTCAGGATTGGAATGGGAAGGAGTTGGATATTCCCATCTCATGTTATAGGAAGGGTCTCAGGTTTGGTATTAGAAGCATTGAGATATCACATCTCATGCTATAGGAAGGGTCTCAGGATTGGAATGGGAAGGACTTGGATATCACATCTCATGCTATAGGGAGGGTCTCAAGTTTGATATTAGAAGCTTTGAGATATCACATCTCATGATATCGGAAGGGTCTCAGGATTGGAATGGGAAGGAGTTGGATATCACATCTCATGATAAAGGAAGGGTCTAAGGTTTGGAAGGGGAAGGATTTGGATATCACATCTCATGTTATATTACGGGTTTCAGGTTTGGTATTAGAAGCATTGAGATATCAAGTCTCAGAGTATAGGAAGGGTCTCAGAATTGGAATGGGAAGGAGTTGGATATCACATCTCAAGCTATAGGAAGGGTCTCAGGATTGGAATGGGAAGGACTTGGATATCACATCTCATGCTATAGGACAGGTCTCAGGATTGGAATGGAAGGAGTTGGATATCACATCTCATGTTATAGGAAGGATCTCAGGTTTGGTATTAGAAGCATTGAGACATCACATCTCATGCTATAGGAAGGGTCTCAGGGTTGGAATGGGAAGGAGTTGGATATCACATCTCATCCAATAGGAAGGGTGTCAGGTTTGGAATGGGAAGGAATTGGATATCACATCTCATGTTATAGGAAGGATCTCAGGTTTGGTATTAGAAGCATTGAGATATCACATCTCATGCTATAGGAAGGGTCTCAGGATTGGAATGTGAAGGATTTGGATATCACATCTCATGCTAAAGGAAGGGTCTCAGGTTTGGTAGAAGCATTGAGATATCACGTCTCTGCTATCGGAAGGGTCTCAGGATTGGATTGGGAAGGAGTTGGATATCCCTTCTCATGCTATAGGAAGGGTCTCAGGATTTGAATGGCAAGGAGTTGGATATCACATCTCATGCCATAGGAAGGGTCTCAGGTTTGGTATAAGCATTGAGATATCACATCTCTGCTATCGGAAGGGTCTCAGGATTGGAATGGGAAGGAGTTGGATATTCCCATCTCATGTTATAGGAAGGGTCTCAGGTTTGGTATTAGAAGCATTGAGATATCACATCTCATGCTATAGGAAGGGTCTCAGGATTGGAATGGGAAGGACTTGGATATCACATCTCATGCTATAGGGAGGGTCTCAAGTTTGATATTAGAAGCTTTGAGATATCACATCTCATGATATCGGAAGGGTCTCAGGATTGGAATGGGAAGGAGTTGGATATCACATCTCATGATAAAGGAAGGGTCTAAGGTTTGGAAGGGGAAGGATTTGGATATCACATCTCATGTTATATTACGGGTCTCAGGTTTGGTATTGGAAGCATTGAGATATATCACATCACATGCTATAGGAAGGGTCTCAGGATTGGAATGGGAAGGAATTGGATATCACAGCTCATGCTATAGGCAGGGTCTCAGGTTTGGAAAGGGAAGGAGATGGATATCACATTTCATGTTAGAGGTAGGATCTCAGGTTTGGTATTAGAGGCATTGAGATATCACATCTCATGCTATCAGAAGGGTCTCAGGATTGGAATGGGAAGGAGTTGTATATCACATCTCATGCTAAAGGGAGGGTCTCAGGTTTGGAAGGGGAAGGATTTGAATATCACATCACATGTTATAGGAAGGATCTCAGGTTTGGTATTAGAGGCATTGAGATATCACATCTCATGCTATCGGAAGGGTCTCAGGATTGGAATGGGAAGGAGTTGGATATCACATCTCATGCTATAGGAAGGGTCTCAGGTTTGGAACGGGAAGGAGTTGGATATCACATCTCGTGTTATAGGAAGAGTCTCAGGTTTGGTATAAGCATTGAGATATCACATCTCTGCAATTGGAAGTGTCTCAGGATTGGGATGGGAAGGATTTGGATATCACATCTCATGCTATAGGAAGGGTCTCAGGTTTGGAACGGGAAGGAGTTGGATATCACATCTCATGTTATAGGAAGAGTCTCAGGTTTGGTATAAGCATTGAGATATCAAATCTCTGCAATCGGAAGTGTCTCAGGATTGGAACGGGAAGGAGTTGGATATCCCATCTCATGTTATAGGACTGGTCTCAGGTTTGGTATTAGAAGCATTGAGATATCACATCGCATGCTGTAGGAAGGGTCTCAGGTTTGGAATGGGAAGGAATTGGATATCACATCTCATGTCATAGGAAGGATCTCAGGTTTGGTATTAGAAGCATTGAGATATCACATCTCATGCTATAGGAATGGTCTCAGGATTGGAATGGGAAGGAGTTGGATATTACATTCTTGCTATGGGAAGGGTCTCATGTTTGGAATTGGAAGGAGTTGGATATCACATATGCTATAGGAAGGGTCTCAGGTTTGGAATGGGAAGGAGTTGGATATCACATCTCATGTTATAGGAAGGGTCTCAGGTTGGTATACGCATTGAGATATCACATCTCTGCTATCGGAAGGGTCTCAGGATTGGAATGGGAAGGAGTTGGATATCCCATCTCATGTTATAGGAAGGGTCTCAGGTTTGGTATTAGAAGCATTGAGATATCACATCTCATGCTATAGGAAGGGTCTCAGGATTGGAATGGGGAGGACTTGGATGTCACATCTCTTGCTATAGGGAGGGTCTCAAGTTTGATATTAGAAGCATTGAGATAACAAATGTCATGATATCGGAAGGGTCTCAGGATTGGAATGGGAAGGAGTTGGATATCACATCTCATGATAAAGGAAGGGTCTAAGGTTTGGAAGGGGAAGGATTTGGATATCAAATCTCATGTTATAGGACGGGTCTCAGGTTTGGTATTAGAAGCATTGAGATATCAAGTCTCATGGTATAGGAAGGGTCTCAGAATTGGAATGGGAAGGAGTTGGATATCACATCTCAAGCTATAGGAAGGGTCTCAGGATTGGAATGGGAAGGCGTTTGATATCACATCTTATGCCATAGTATGGGTCTCAGGTTTGGTAGAAGCATTGGGATATCACATCTCATGCTATTGGAAGGGTATCAGTATTGGATTTGGAAGGAGTTGGATATCCCATCTCATGCTATAGGAAGGGTCTCAGGTTGGAATGGGAAGGAGTTGGATTTCACATTTCATGTTATAGGAAGGGTCTCAGGATTGGAATGGGAAGGACTTGGATATCATATCTCATGCTATAGGAAGGCTCTCAGGTTTGGAAGGGGAAGGAGTTGGATATCACATTTCATGTTAGAGGAAGGATCTCAGGTTTGGTATTAGAGGCCTTGAGATATCACATCTCATGCTATAGGAAGGGTCTCGGGATTGGAATGGGAAGGAGTTCGATATCACATCTCAAGCTATAGGAAGGGTCTCAGGTTTGGTATAAGCATTGAGATATCACATCTCATGCTATAGGAAGGGTCTCAGGATTGGAATGGGAAGGAGTTGGATATCACATCTCATATTATAGGAAAGATCTCAGGTTTGGTATTAGAAGCATTGAGACATCACATCTCATGTTATAGGAAGGGTCTTAGGATTGGAATGGGAAGAAGTTGGATATCACATCTCATGCTATAGGAAGGGTCTCAGGTTTGGTATAAGCATTGAGATATCACATCTCATGCTATAGGAAGGGTCTCAGGATTGGAATGGGAAGGAGTTGTATATGACATCTCATGCCATAGGAAGGGTCTCAGGTTTGGTATAAGTATTGAGATATCACATCACATGCTATAGGAAGGGTCTCAGGATTGGAATGGGAAGGACTTGAATATCACATCTCATGCTATAGGCAGGGTCTCAGGTTTGGAAAGGGAAGGAGATGGATATCACATTTCATGTTAGAGGTAGGATCTCAGGTTTGGTATTAGAGGCATTGAGATATCACATCTCATGCTATCAGAAGGGTCTCAGGATTGGAATGGGAAGGAGTTGGATATCACATCTCATGCTAAAGGGAGGGTCTCAGGTTCGGAAGGGGAAGGATTTGGATATCACATCTCATGTTATAGGAAGGATCTCAGGTTTGGTATTAGAAGCATTGAGATATCACATCTCATGCTATCGAAAGGATCTCAGGTTTGGTATTAGAAGCATTGAGATATCACATCTCATGCTATAGGAAGGGTCTCAGGATTGGAATGGGAAGGAGTTGGATATCACATCTCATGATAAAGGAAGGGTCTAAGGTTTGGAAGGGGAAGGGTTTGGATATCACATCTCATGTTATAGGACGGGTCTCAGGTTTGGTATTAGAAGCATTGAGATATCAAGTCTCATGGTATAGGAGGGGTCTCAGAATTGGAATGGGAAGGAGTTGGATATCACATCTCAAGCTATAGGAAGGGTCTCAGGATTGGAATGGGAAGGAGTTTGATGTCACATCTTATGCCATAGTATGGGTCTCAGGTTTGGTAGAAGCATTGGGATATCACATCTCATGCTATTGGAAGGGTATCAGTATTGGATTTGGAAGGAGTTGGATATCCCAACTCATACTATAGGAAGGGTCTCAGGTTGGAATGGGAAGGAGTTGGATATCACATTTCATGTTATAGGAAGGGTCTCAGGATTGGAATGGGAAGGACTTGGATATCATATCTCATGCTATAGGAAGGCTCTCAGGTTTGGAAGGGGAAGGAGTTGGATATCACATTTCATGTTAGAGGAAGGATCTCAGGTTTGGTATTAGAGGCCTTGAGATATCACATCTCATGCTATAGGAAGGGTCTCAGGATTGGAATGGGAAGGAGTTGGATATCACATCTCAAGCTATAGGAAGGGTCTCAGGTTTGGTATAAGCATTGAGATATCACATCTCATGCTATAGGAAGGGTCTCAGGATTGGAATGGGAAGGAGTTGGATATCACATCTCATGTTATAGGAAAGATCTCAGGTTTGGTATAAGAAGCATTGAGACATCACATCTCATGTTATAGGAAGGGTCTTAGGATTGGAATGGGAAGACGTTGGATATCACATCTCATGCTATAGGAAGGGTCTCAGGTTTGGTATAAGCATTGAGATATCACATCTCATGCTATAGGAAGGGTCTCATGATTGGAATGGGAAGGAGTTGTATATGACATCTCATGCCATAGGAAGGGTCTCAGGTTTGGTATAAGCATTGAGATATCACATCACATTCTATAGGAAGGGTCTCAGGATTGGAATGGGAAGGACTTGGATATCACATCTCATGCTATAGGCAGGGTCTCAGGTTTGGAAAGGGAAGGAGATGGATATCACATTTCATGTTAGAGGTAGGATCTCAGGTTTGGTATTATAGGCATTGAGATATCACATCTCATGCTATCAGAAGGGTCTCAGGATTGGAATGGGAAGGAGTTGTATATCACATCTCATGCTAAAGGGAGGGTCTCAGGTTTGGAAGGGGAAGGATTTGGAAATCACATCTCATGTTATAGAAAGGATCTCAGGTTTGGTATTAGAAGCATTGAGATATCACATCTCATGCTATCGGAAGTATCTCAGGTTTGGTATTAGAGGCATTGAGATATCACATCTCATGCTATCATAAGGGTCTCAGGATTGGAATGGGAAGGAGTTGGATATCACATCTCTTGTTATAGGAAGGATCTCAGGTTTGGTATTAGAAGCATTGAGATATCATATCTCATGCTATAGGAAGGGTCTCAGGATTGGAATGGGAAGGAGTTGGATATCACATCTCATGCTATAGTTACATCTCATGCTAAAGGAAGGGTCTCAGGTTTGGAATGGGAAGGAGTTGGATATGACATCTCTGGTTATAGGGAGGGTCTCAGGATTTGAATGGCAAGGAGTTGGATATCACATCTCATGCCATAGGAAGGGTCTCAGGTTTGGTATAAGCATTGAGATATCACATCTCTGCTATCGGAAGGGTCTCAGGATTGGATTGGGAAGGAGTTGGATATCCCTTCTCATGCTATAGGAAGGGTCTCAGGTTGGAATGGGAAGGAGTTGGATATCACATCTCATGTTATAGGAAGGGTCTCAGGATTGGAATGGGAAGGATTTGGATATCGCATCTCTTGCTATAGGAAGGGTCTCAGGATTGGAATGGGAAGGAGTTGGATATCATATCTCATGCTATAGGAAGGGTCTCAGGAATGGAATGGGAAGGAGTTTTATATGACATCTCATGCCATAGGAAGGATCTCATGTTTGGTATTAGAAGCATTGAGACATCACATCTCATGTTATAGGAAGGGTATCAGGATTGTAATGGGAAGGAGTTGGATATCACATCTCATGCTATAGGAAGGGTCTCAGGTTTGGTATAAGCATTGAGATATCACATCTCATGCTATAGGAAGGGTCTCAGGATTGGAATGGGAAGGAGTTGTATATGACATCTCAGGCCATAGGAAGGGTCTCAGGTTTGGTATAAGCATTGAGATATCACATCTCTGCTATCGGAAGGGTCTCAGGATTGGAATGGGAAGGACTAGGATATCACATCTCATGCTATAGGAAGGGTCTCAGGATTGGAATGGGAAGGACTTGGATATCACATCTCATGTTATAGGAAGGGTCTCAGGTTTGGTATTAGAAGCATTGAGATATCACATCTCATGCTATAGGAAGGGTCTCAGGAATGGAATGGGAAGGACTTCGATATCACATCTCATGATAAAGGAAGGGTCTAAGGTTTGGAAGGGGAAGGATTTGGATATCACATCTCATGTTATAGGACGGGTCTCAGGTTTGGTATTAGAAGCATTGTGATATCACATCTCATGCTATAGGAAGTGTCTCAGGATTGGAATGATAAGGAGTTGGATATCACATCTCATGCTATAGGAAGGGTTTCAGGTTTGGTAGAAGCATTGAGATATCACATCTCATGCTATAGGAAGAGTCTCAGGTTTGGGAAGGGAAGGATTAGGATTTCACATCTCATGTTATAGGATGGTTCTCATGTTTGGTTTTTGAAGCATTGAGATATCACATCTCATACTATCAGAAGGGTCTCAGGTTTGGAATGGGAAGGAGTTGGATATCACATCTCATGTTATAGGAAGGATCTCAGGTTTGGTATTAGAACCATTGAGATATCACATCTCATGCTATAGGAAGGGTCTCAGGATTGGAATGCGAAGGATTTGGATATCACATCTCATGCTAAAGGAAGGGTCTCAGGTTTGGTATAAGCATTGAGATATCACATCTCTGCTATCGGAAGGGTCTCCGGATTGGATTGCGAAGGAGTTGGATATCCCTTCTCATGCTATAGGAAGTGTCTCAGGTTGGAATGGGAAGGAGTTGGATATCACATCTCATGTTATAGGAAGGGTCTCAGGATTGGAATGGGAAGGATTTGGATATCACATCTCTTGCTATAGGAAGGGTCTCAGGATTGGAATGGGTAAGAGTTGGATATTACATTCTTGCTATAGGAAGGGTCTCATGTTTGGAATGGAAGGAGTTGGATATCACATATGCTATAGGAAGTGTCTCAGGTTTGGAACGGGAAGGAGTTGGATATCACATCTCATGTTAGAGGAAGGATCTCAGGTTTGGGATTAGAGGCCTTGAGATATCACATCTCATGCTATAGGAAGGGTCTCAGGTTTGGTATAAGCATTGAGATATCACATCTCATGCTATAGGAAGGGTCCCAGGATTGGAATGGGAAGGAGTTGTATATGACATCTCATGCCATAAGAAGGGTCTCAGGTTTGGTATAAGCATTGAGATATCACATCACATGCTATAGGAAGGGTCTCAGGATTGGAATGGGAAGGAATTGGATATCACAGCTCATGCTATAGGCAGGGTCTCAGGTTTGGAAAGGGAAGGAGATGGATATCACATTTCATGTTAGAGGTAGGATCTCAGGTTTGGTATTAGAGGCATTGAGATATCACATCTCATGCTATCAGAAGGGTCTCAGGATTGGAATGGGAAGGAGTTGTATATCACATCTCATGCTAAAGGGAGGGTCTCAGGTTTGGAAGGGGAAGGATTTGAATATCACATCACATGTTATAGGAAGGATCTCAGGTTTGGTATTAGAGGCATTGAGATATCACATC
Organism: Ambystoma mexicanum; assembly: GCF_040938575.1. Classification (NCBI taxonomy): domain Eukaryota; kingdom Metazoa; phylum Chordata; class Amphibia; order Caudata; family Ambystomatidae; genus Ambystoma; species Ambystoma mexicanum. The sequence continues at coordinate 549,560 of NW_027182330.1, read as the reverse complement.
TCATGCTATCGGAAGGGTCTCAGGATTGGAATGGGAAGGAGTTGGATATCACATCTCATGCTATAGGAAGGGTCTCAGGTTTGGAACGGGAAGGAGTTGGATATCACATCTTGTGTTATAGGAAGAGTCTCAGGTTTGGTATAAGCATTGAGATATCACATCTCTGCAATTGGAAGTGTCTCAGGATTGGGATGGGAAGGATTTGGATATCACATCTCATGCTATAGGAAGGGTCTCAGGTTTGGAACGGGAAGGAGTTGGATATCACATCTCATGCTATAGGAAGGGTCTCAGGTTTGGAACGGGAAGGAGTTGGATATCACATCTCGTGTTATAGGAAGAGTCTCAGGTTTGGTATAAGCATTGAGATATCAAATCTCTGCAATCGGAAGTGTCTCAGGATTGGAACGGGAAGGAGTTGGATATCCCATCTCATGTTATAGGACTGGTCTCAGGGTTGGTATTAGAAGCATTGAGATATCACATCGCATGCTGTAGGAAGGGTCTCAGGTTTGGAATGGGAAGGAATTGGATATCACATCTCATGTAATAGGAAGGATCTCAGGTTTGGTATTAGAAGCATTGAGATATCACATCTCATGCTATAGGAATGGTCTCAGGATTGGAATGGGAAGGAGTTGGATATTACATTCTTGCTATGGGAAGGGTCTCATGTTTGGAATTGGAAGGAGTTGGATATCACATATGCTATAGGAAGGGTCTCAGGTTTGGAATGGGAAGGAGTTGGATATCACATCTCATGTTATAGGAAGGGTCTCAGGTTGGTATACGCATTGAGATATCACATCTCTGCTATCGGAAGGGTCTCAGGATTGGAATGGGAAGGAGTTGGATATCCCATCTCATGTTATAGGACGGGTCTCAGGTTTGGTATTAGAAGCATTGAGATATCACATCTCATGCTATAGGAAGGGTCTCAGGATTGGAATGGGGAGGACTTGGATGTCACATCTCTTGCTATAGGAAGGGTTTCAGGTTTGGTAGAAGCATTGAGATATCACATCTCATGCTATAGGAAGAGTCTCAGGTTTGGGAAGGGAAGGATTAGGATTTCACATCTCATGTTATAGGATGGTTCTCATGTTTGGTTTTTGAAGCATTGAGATATCACATCTCATACTATCAGAAGGGTCTCAGGTTTGGAATGGGAAGGAGTTGGATATCACATCTCATGTTATAGGAAGGATCTCAGGTTTGGTATTAGAACCATTGAGATATCACATCTCATGCTATAGGAAGGGTCTCAGGATTGGAATGCGAAGGATTTGGATATCACATCTCATGCTAAAGGAAGGGTCTCAGGTTTGGTATAAGCATTGAGATATCACATCTCTGCTATCGGAAGGGTCTCCGGATTGGATTGCGAAGGAGTTGGATATCCCTTCTCATGCTATAGGAAGTGTCTCAGGTTGGAATGGGAAGGAGTTGGATATCACATCTCATGTTATAGGAAGGGTCTCAGGATTGGAATGGGAAGGATTTGGATATCACATCTCTTGCTATAGGAAGGGTCTCAGGATTGGAATGGGTAAGAGTTGGATATTACATTCTTGCTATAGGAAGGGTCTCATGTTTGGAATGGAAGGAGTTGGATATCACATATGCTATAGGAAGTGTCTCAGGTTTGGAACGGGAAGGAGTTGGATATCACATCTCATGTTAGAGGAAGGATCTCAGGTTTGGGATTAGAGGCCTTGAGATATCACATCTCATGCTATAGGAAGGGTCTCAGGTTTGGTATAAGCATTGAGATATCACATCTCATGCTATAGGAAGGGTCCCAGGATTGGAATGGGAAGGAGTTGTATATGACATCTCATGCCATAAGAAGGGTCTCAGGTTTGGTATAAGCATTGAGATATCACATCACATGCTATAGGAAGGGTCTCAGGATTGGAATGGGAAGGAATTGGATATCACAGCTCATGCTATAGGCAGGGTCTCAGGTTTGGAAAGGGAAGGAGATGGATATCACATTTCATGTTAGAGGTAGGATCTCAGGTTTGGTATTAGAGGCATTGAGATATCACATCTCATGCTATCAGAAGGGTCTCAGGATTGGAATGGGAAGGAGTTGTATATCACATCTCATGCTAAAGGGAGGGTCTCAGGTTTGGAAGGGGAAGGATTTGAATATCACATCACATGTTATAGGAAGGATCTCAGGTTTGGTATTAGAGGCATTGAGATATCACATCTCATGCTATCGGAAGGGTCTCAGGATTGGAATGGGAAGGAGTTGGATATCACATCTCATGCTATAGGAAGGGTCTCAGGTTTGGAACGGGAAGGAGTTGGATATCACATCTTGTGTTATAGGAAGAGTCTCAGGTTTGGTATAAGCATTGAGATATCACATCTCTGCAATTGGAAGTGTCTCAGGATTGGGATGGGAAGGATTTGGATATCACATCTCATGCTATAGGAAGGGTCTCAGGTTTGGAACGGGAAGGAGTTGGATATCACATCTCATGCTATAGGAAGGGTCTCAGGTTTGGAACGGGAAGGAGTTGGATATCACATCTCGTGTTATAGGAAGAGTCTCAGGTTTGGTATAAGCATTGAGATATCAAATCTCTGCAATCGGAAGTGTCTCAGGATTGGAACGGGAAGGAGTTGGATATCCCATCTCATGTTATAGGACTGGTCTCAGGGTTGGTATTAGAAGCATTGAGATATCACATCGCATGCTGTAGGAAGGGTCTCAGGTTTGGAATGGGAAGGAATTGGATATCACATCTCATGTAATAGGAAGGATCTCAGGTTTGGTATTAGAAGCATTGAGATATCACATCTCATGCTATAGGAATGGTCTCAGGATTGGAATGGGAAGGAGTTGGATATTACATTCTTGCTATGGGAAGGGTCTCATGTTTGGAATTGGAAGGAGTTGGATATCACATATGCTATAGGAAGGGTCTCAGGTTTGGAATGGGAAGGAGTTGGATATCACATCTCATGTTATAGGAAGGGTCTCAGGTTGGTATACGCATTGAGATATCACATCTCTGCTATCGGAAGGGTCTCAGGATTGGAATGGGAAGGAGTTGGATATCCCATCTCATGTTATAGGACGGGTCTCAGGTTTGGTATTAGAAGCATTGAGATATCACATCTCATGCTATAGGAAGGGTCTCAGGATTGGAATGGGGAGGACTTGGATGTCACATCTCTTGCTATAGGGAGGGTCTCAAGTTTGATATTAGAAGCATTGAGATAACAAATCTCATGATATCGGAAGGGTCTCAGGATTGGAATGGGAAGGAGTTGGATATCACATCTCATGTTATAGGACGGGTCTCAGGTTTGGTATTAGAAGCATTGAGATATCAAGTCTCATGGTATAGGAAGGGTCTCAGAATTGGAATGGGAAGGAGTTGGATATCACATCTCAAGCTATAGGAAGGGTCTCAGGATTGGAATGGGAAGGCGTTTGATATCACATCTTATGCCATAGTATGGGTCTCAGGTTTGGTAGAAGCATTGGGATATCACATCTCATGCTATTGGAAGGGTATCAGTATTGGATTTGGAAGGAGTTGGATATCCCATCTCATGCTATAGGAAGGGTCTCAGGTTGGAATGGGAAGGAGTTGGATTTCACATTTCATGTTATAGGAAGGGTCTCAGGATTGGAATGGGAAGGACTTGGATATCATATCTCATGCTATAGGAAGGCTCTCAGGTTTGGAAGGGGAAGGAGTTGGATATCACATTTCATGTTAGAGGAAGGATCTCAGGTTTGGTATTAGAGGCCTTGAGATATCACATCTCATGCTATAGGAAGGGTCTCGGGATTGGAATGGGAAGGAGTTCGATATCACATCTCAAGCTATAGGAAGGGTCTCAGGTTTGGTATAAGCATTGAGATATCACATCTCATGCTATAGGAAGGGTCTCAGGATTGGAATGGGAAGGAGTTGGATATCACATCTCATATTATAGGAAAGATCTCAGGTTTGGTATTAGAAGCATTGAGACATCACATCTCATGTTATAGGAAGGGTCTTAGGATTGGAATGGGAAGAAGTTGGATATCACATCTCATGCTATAGGAAGGGTCTCAGGTTTGGTATAAGCATTGAGATATCACATCTCATGCTATAGGAAGGGTCTCAGGATTGGAATGGGAAGGAGTTGTATATGACATCTCATGCCATAGGAAGGGTCTCAGGTTTGGTATAAGTATTGAGATATCACATCACATGCTATAGGAAGGGTCTCAGGATTGGAATGGGAAGGACTTGAATATCACATCTCATGCTATAGGCAGGGTCTCAGGTTTGGAAAGGGAAGGAGATGGATATCACATTTCATGTTAGAGGTAGGATCTCAGGTTTGGTATTAGAGGCATTGAGATATCACATCTCATGCTATCAGAAGGGTCTCAGGATTGGAATGGGAAGGAGTTGGATATCACATCTCATGCTAAAGGGAGGGTCTCAGGTTCGGAAGGGGAAGGATTTGGATATCACATCTCATGTTATAGGAAGGATCTCAGGTTTGGTATTAGAAGCATTGAGATATCACATCTCATGCTATCGAAAGGATCTCAGGTTTGGTATTAGAAGCATTGAGATATCACATCTCATGCTATAGGAAGGGTCTCAGGATTGGAAAGGGAAGGAGTTGGATATCACATCTCATGATAAAGGAAGGGTCTAAGGTTTGGAAGGGGAAGGGTTTGGATATCACATCTCATGTTATAGGACGGGTCTCAGGTTTGGTATTAGAAGCATTGAGATATCAAGTCTCATGGTATAGGAGGGGTCTCAGAATTGGAATGGGAAGGAGTTGGATATCACATCTCATGTTATAGGAAGGGTCTCAGGTTTGGTATAAACATTGAGATATCACATCTCTACCATCGGAAGTGTCTCAGGATTGGAATGGGAAGGAGTTGGATATCCCATCTCATGTTATAGGACGGGTCTCAGGTTTTTTATTAAAATCATTGAGATATCATATTGCATGCTGTAGGAAGGGTCTAAGGATTGGAATGGGAAGGAGTTGGATATTCCCATCTCATGTTATAGGAAGGGTCTCAGGTTTGGTATTAGAAGCATTGAGATATCACATCTCATGCTATAGGAAGGGTCTCAGGATTGGAATGGGAAGGACTTGGATATCACATCTCATGCTATAGGGAGGGTCTCAAGTTTGATAGAAGCATTGAGATATCACATTTCATGATATCGGAAGGGTCTCAAGATTGGAATGGGAAGGAGTTGGATATCACATCTCATGATAAAGGAAGGGTCTAAGGTTTGGAAGGGGAAGGATTTGGATATCACATCTCATGTTATAGGACAGGTCTCAGGTTTGGTATTAGAAGCATTGAGATATCAAGTCTCATGGTATAGGAAGGGTCTCAGGATTAGAATGGGAAGGAGTTTGATATCACATCTCATGCCATAATATGGGTCTCAGGTTTGGTAGAAGCATTGGGATATCACATCTCATGCTATCGGAAGGGTATCGGGATTGGATTTGGAAGGAGTTGGATATCCCATCTCATGCTATAGGAAGGGTCTCAGGTTGGAATGGGAAGGAGTTGGATATCACATCTCATAGGAAGGGTCTCAGGATTGGAATGGGAAGGACTTGGATATCACATCTCATGCTATAGGAAGGCTCTCAGGTTTGCAAGGGGAAAGAGTTGGATATCACATTTCATGTTAGAGGTAGGATCTCAGGTTTGGTATTAGAAGCATTGAGATATCACATCTCATGCTATCAGAAGGATCTCAGGTTTGGTATAGAAGCATTGAGATATCATATCTTATGCTATCAGAAGGGTCTCAGGATTGGAATGGGATGGAGTTGGATATCACATCTCATGCTATAGGAAGGGTCTCAGGATTGGAATGGGAAGGAGTTGGATATCACATCTCATGTTATAGGAAGGGTCTCAGGTTTGGTATAAACATTGAGATATCACATCTCTACCATTGGAAGTGTCTCAGGATTGGAATGGGAAGGAGTTGGATATCCCATCTCATGTTATAGGACGGGTCTCAGGTTTTTTATTAAAATTATTGAGATATCATATTGCATGCTGTAGGAAGGGTCTAAGGATTGGAATGGGAAGGAGTTGGATATTCCCATCTCATGTTATAGGAAGGGTCTCAGGTTTGGTATTAGAAGCATTGAGATATCACATCTCATGCTATAGGAAGGGTCTCAGGATTGGAATGGGAAGGACTTGGATATCACATCTCATGCAATAGGGAGGGTCTCAAGTTTGATAGAAGCATTGAGATATCACATTTCATGATATCGGAAGGGTCTCAAGATTGGAATGGGAAGGAGTTGGATATCACATCTCATGATAAAGGAAGGGTCTAAGGTTTGGAAGGGGAAGGATTTGGATATCACATCTCATGTTATAGGACGGGTCTCAGGTTTGGTATTAGAAGCATTGAGATATCAAGTCTCATGGTATAGGAAGGGTCTCAGGATTAGAATGGGAAGGAGTTTGATATCACATCTCATGCCATAATATGGGTCTCAGGTTTGGTAGAAGCATTGGGATATCACATCTCATGCTATCGGAAGGGTATCGGGATTGGATTTGGAAGGAGTTGGATATCCCATCTCATGCTATAGGAAGGGTCTCAGGTTGGAATGGGAAGGAGTTGGATATCACATCTCATGTTATAGGAAGGGTCTCAGGATTGGAATGGGAAGGACTTGGATATCACATCTCATGCTATAGGAAGGCTCTCAGGTTTGCAAGGGGAAAGAGTTGGATATCACATTTCATGTTAGAGGTAGGATCTCAGGTTTGGTATTAGAAGCATTGAAATATCACATCTCATGCTATCAGAAGGATCTCAGGTTTGGTATAGAAGCATTGAGATATCATATCTTATGCTATCAGAAGGGTCTCAGGATTGGAATGGGAAGGAGTTGGATATCACATCTCATGCTAAAGGGAGGGTCTCAGGTTTGGAAGGGGAAGGATTTGGATATCACATCTCATGTTATAGGATGGATCTCAGGTTTGGTATTAGAAGTATTGAGATATCACATCTCATGTTATCGGAAGGATCTCAGGTTTGGTATTAGAAGTATTGAGATATCACATCTCATGCTATAGGAAGGGTCTCATGATTGGAATGGGAAGGAGTTGGATATCACATCTCATGCTAAAGGAAGGGTCTCAGGTTTGGTAGAAGCATTGAGATATCACATCTCATGCTATAGGAAGGGTCTCAGGATTGGAATGGGAAGGACTTAGATATCACATATGCTATAGGGAGGGTCTCAGTTTTGATATTAGAAGCATTGAGATATCACATCTTATGCTATCAGAAGTGTCTCAGGATTGGAATGGGAAAGAGCTGGATATCACATCTCATGCTAAAGGAAGGGTCTCAGGTTTGGAACGGGAAGGAGTTGGATATCACATCTCATGTTATAGGAAGGGTCTCAGGTTTGGTATAAACATTGAGATATCACATCTCTGCTATCAGACGTGTCTCAGGATTGGAATGGGAAGGAGTTGGATATCCCATCTCATGTTATAGGACGGGTCTCAGGTTTTTTATTAGAATCATTGAGATATCATATTGCATGCTGTAGGAAGGGTCTAAGGATTGGAATGGGAAGGACTTGGATATCACATCTCATGCTATAGATTGGCTCTCAGGTTTGGAAAGTGAAGGAGTTGGATATCACATTTCATGTTAGAGGAAGGATCTCAGGTTTGGTATTAGAGGCATTGAGATATCACATCTCATGCTATAGGAAGGGTCTCAGGATTGGAATGGGAAGGAGTTGGATATCACATCTCATGCTATAGGAAGGGTCTCAGGTTTGGTATAAGCATTGAGATATCACATCTCATGCTATAGGAAGGGTCTCAGGATTGGAATGGAAGGAGTTGGATATCACATCTCATGTTATAGGAAGGATCTCAGGTTTGGTATTAGAAGCATTGAGACATCACATCTCATGCTATAGGAAGGGTCTCAGGATTGGAATGGGAAGGAGTTGAATATGACATCTCATGCCGTAGGAAGGGTCTCAGGTTTGGTATAAACATTGAGATATCACATCTCTGCTATCAAAAGGGTCTCAGGATTGGAATTGGAAGGAGTTGGATATCCCATCTCATGTTATAGGAAGAGTCTCAGGTTTGGTATTAGAAGCATTGAGATATCACATCTCATGCTATAGGAAGTGTCTCAGGATTGGAATGGGAAGGACTTGGATATCACATCTCATGCTATAGGTAGGGTCTCAAGTTTGACATTAGAAGCATTGAGATATCACATCTCATGCTATAGGAAGGGTCTGAGGATTGGAATGGGAAGGAGTTGGATATCACATCTCCTGCTATGGGAAGGGTCTCAGGTTTGGTATAAGCAGTGAGATATCACATCTCATGCTATAGGAAGTGTCTCAGGATTGGAATGGGAAGGAGTTGGATATCACATCTCATGTTATAGGAAGGATCTCAGGTGTGGTATAAGCATTGAGATATCACATCTCTGCTATCGGAAGGGTCTCAAGATTGGAATGGGAAGGAGTTGGATATTCCCATCTCATGTTATAGGAAGGGTCTCAGGTTTGGTATTAGAAGCATTGAGATATCACATCTCATGCTATAGGAAGGGTCTCAGGATTGGAATGGGAAGGACTTGGATATCACATCTCATGCTATAGGGAGGGTCTCAAGTTTGATATTAGAAGCTTTGAGATATCACATCTCATGATATCGGAAGGGTCTCAGGATTGGAATGGGAAGGAGTTGGATATCACATCTCATGATAAAGGAAGGGTCTAAGGTTTGGAAGGGGAAGGATTTGGATATCACATCTCATGTTATATTACGGGTCTCAGGTTTGGTATTAGAAGCATTGAGATATCAAGTCTCATAGTATAGGAAGGGTCTCATAATTGGAATGGGAAGGAGTTGGATATCCCATCTCATGTTATAGGAAGAGTCTCTGGTTTGGTATTAGAATCATTGAGATATTCACATTGCATGCTGTAGGAAGGGTCTAAGGATTGGAATGGGATGGACTTGGATATCACATCTCATGCTATAGGTAGGCTCTCAGGTTTGGTATAAGCATTGAGATATCACATCTCATGCTATAGGAAGGGTCTCAGAATTGGAATGGGAAGGAGTTGGATATCACATCTCAAGCTATAGGAAGGGTCTCAGTATTGGAATGGGAAGGACTTGGATATCACATCTCATGCTATAGGAAGGCTCTCAGGTTTGGAAGGGGAAAGAGTTGGATATCTCATTTCATGTTAGAGGTATGATCTCAGGTTTGGTATTAGAGGCATTGAGATATCACATCTCATGCTATCAGAAGGGTCTCAGGAATGGAATGGGAAGGAGTTAGATATCACATCTCATGCTAAAGGGGGGGTCTCAGGTTTGGAAGGGGAAGGATTTGGATATCACATCTCATGTTATAGGAAGGATCTCAGGTTTGGTATTAGAAGCATTGAGATATCACATCTCATGCTATCGGAAGGATCTCAGGTTTGGTATTAGAAGCATTGAGATATCACATCTCATGCTATCAGAAGAGTCTCAGGATTGGAATAGGAAGGCGTTGGACATCACATTTCATGCTAAAGGGAGGGTCTCAGGTTTGGAAGGGGAAGGATTTGGATATCACATCTCATGTTATCGGAAGGATCTCACGTTTGGTATTAGAAGTATTGAGATATCATATCTCATGCTATAGGAAGGGTCTCAGGATTGGAATGGGAAGGAGTTGGATATCACATCTCATGCTATAGGGAGGGTCTCAGGATTGGAATGGGAAGGACTTAGATATCACATATCATGCTATAGGGAGGGTCTCAGTTTTGATATTAGAAGCATTGAGATATCACATCTCATGCTATCGGAAGTGTCTCAGGATTGGAATGGGAAGGAGCTGGATATCACATCTCATGCTAAAGGAAGGGTCTCAGGTTTGGAACGAGAAGGATTTGGATATCACATCTCATGTTATAGGAAGGGTCTCAGGTTTGGTATAAGCATTGAGATATCACATCTCTGCTATCGGAAGTGTCTCAGGATTGGAATGGGAAGGAGTTGGATATCCCATCTCATGTTATAGGACGGGTCTCAGGTTTGTTATTAGAATCATTGAGATATCATATTGCATGCTGTAGGAAGGGTCTAAGGGTTGGAATGTGAAGGACTTGGATATCACATCTCATGCTATAGATAGGCTCTTAGGTTTGGAAAGGGAAGGAGTTGGATATCACATTTCATGTTAGAGGAAGGATCTCAGGTTTGGTATTAGAAGCATTGAGATATCACATCTTATGCTATAGGAAGGGTCTCAGGATTGGAATGGGAAGCAGTTGGATATGACATATGCTATAGGAAGGGTCTCAGGTTTGGTATAAGCATTGAGATATCACATCTCATGCTATAGGACGGGTCTCAGGATTGGAATGGAAGGATTTGGATATCACATCTCATGTTATAGGAAGGATCTCAGGTTTGGTATTAGAAGCATTGAGACATCACATCTCATGCTATAGGAAGGGTCTCAGGGTTGGAATGGGAAGGAGTTGGATATCACATCTCATCCAATAGGAAGGGTCTCAGGTTTGGAATGGGAAGGAATTGGATATCACATCTCATGTTATAGGAAGGATCTCAGGTTTGGTATTAGAAGCATTGAGATATCACATCTCATGCTATAGGAAGGGTCTCAGGATTGGAATGTGAAGGATTTGGATATCACATCTCATGCTAAAGGAAGGGTCTCAGGTTTGGTAGAAGCATTGAGATATCACGTCGCTGCTATCGGAAGGGTCTCAGGATTGGATTGGGAAGGAGTTGGATATCCCTTCTCATGCTATAGGAAGGGTCTCAGGATTTGAATGGCAAGGAGTTGGATATCACATCTCATGCCATAGGAAGGGTCTCAGGTTTGGTATAAGCATTGAGATATCACATCTCTGCTATCGGAAGGGTCTCAGGATTGGATTGGGAAGGAGTTGGATATCCCTTCTCATGCTATAGGAAGTGTCTCAGGTTGGAATGGGAAGGAGTTGGATATCACATCTCATGTTATAGGAAGGGTCTCAGGATTGGAATGGGAAGGATTTGGATATCACATCTCTTGCTATAGGAAGGGTCTCAGGATTGGAATGGGTAGGAGTTGGATATTACTTTCTTGCTATAGGAAGGGTCTCATGTTTGGAATGGGAAGGAGTTGGATATCACATATGCTATAGTTAGTGTCTCAGGTTTGGAACGGGAAGGAGTTGGATATCACATCTCATGTTATAGGAAGGGTCTCAGGTTTGGTATAAGCATTGAGATATCACATCTCTGCTATCGGAAGCGGCTCAGGATTGGAATGGGAAGGAGTTGGATATCCCATCTCATGTTATAGGAAGAGTCTCTGGTTTGGTATTAGAATCATTGAGATATCACATCGCATGCTGTAGGAAGGGTCTAAGGATTGGAATGGGATGGACTTGGATATCACATCTCATATTATAGGTAGGCTCTCAGGTTTGGTATAAGCATTGAGATATCACATCTCATGCTATAGGAAGGGTCTCAGGATTGGAATGGGAAGGAATTGGATATCACATCTCAGGCTATAGGAAGGGTCTCAGGATTGGAATGGGAAGGAGTTGGATATCACATCTCATGCTATAGGAAGGGTCTCAGGTTTGGTATAAGCATTGAGATATCACATCTCATGCTATAGGAAGGGTCTCAGGATTGGAATGGAAGGAGTTGGATATCACATCTCATGTTATAGGAAGGATCTCAGGTTTGGTATTAGAAGCATTGAGACATCACATCTCATGCTATAGGAAGGGTCTCAGGATTGGAATGGGAAGGAGTTGGATATCAAATCTCATGCTATAGGAAGGGTCTCAGGATTGGAATGGGAAGGAGTTGAATATGACATCTCATGCCGTAGGAAGGGTCTCAGGTTTGGTATAAACATTGAGATATCACATCTCTGCTATCAAAAGGGTCTCAGGATTGGAATTGGAAGGAGTTGGATATCCCATCTCATGTTATAGGAAGAGTCTCAGGTTTGGTATTAGAAGCATTGAGATATCACATCTCATGCTATAGGAAGTGTCTCAGGATTGGAATGGGAAGGACTTGGATATCACATCTCATGCTATAGGTAGGGTCTCAAGTTTGACATTAGAAGCATTGAGATATCACATCTCATGCTATAGGAAGGGTCTGAGGATTGGAATGGGAAGGAGTTGGATATCACATCTCCTGCTATGGGAAGGGTCTCAGGTTTGGTATAAGCAGTGAGATATCACATCTCATGCTATAGGAAGTGTCTCAGGATTGGAATGGGAAGGAGTTGGATATCACATCTCATGTTATAGGAAGGATCTCAGGTGTGGTATAAGCATTGAGATATCACATCTCTGCTATCGGAAGGGTCTCAAGATTGGAATGGAAAGGAGTTGGATATTCCCATCTCATGTTATAGGAACGGTCTCAGGTTTGGTATTAGAAGGATTGAGATATCACATCTCATGCTATAGGAAGGGTCTCAGGATTGGAATGGGAAGGACTTGGATATCACATCTCATGCTATAGGGAGGGTCTCAAGTTTGATATTAGAAGCTTTGAGATATCACATCTCATGAAATCGGAAGGGTCTCAGGATTGGAATGGGAAGGAGTTGGATATCACATCTCATGATAAAGGAAGGGTCTAAGGTTTGGAAGGGGAAGGATTTGGATATCACATCTCATGTTATATTACGGGTCTCAGGTTTGGTATTAGAAGCATTGAGATATCAAGTCTCATAGTATAGGAAGGGTCTCAGAATTGGAATGGGAAGGAGTTGGATATCCCATCTCATGTTATAGGAAGAGTCTCTGGTTTGGTATTAGAATCATTGAGATATTCACATCGCATGCTGTAGGAAGGGTCTAAGGATTGGAATGGGATGGACTTGGATATCACATCTCATGCTATAGGTAGGCTCTCAGGTTTGGTATAAGCATTGAGATATCACATCTCATGCTATAGGAAGGGTCTCAGAATTGGAATGGGAAGGAGTTGGATATCACATCTCAAGCTATAGGAAGGGTCTCAGTATTGGAATGGGAAGGACCTGGATATCACATCTCATGCTATAGGAAGGCTCTCAGGTTTGGAAGGGGAAAGAGTTGGATATCTCATTTCATGTTAGAGGTAGGATCTCAGGTTTGGTATTAGAGGCATTGAGATATCACATCTCATGCTATCAGAAGGGTCTCAGGAATGGAATGGGAAGGAGTTAGATATCACATCTCATGCTAAAGGGAGGGTCTCAGGTTTGGAAGGGGAAGGATTTGGATATCACATCTCATGTTATAGGAAGGATCTCAGGTTTGGTATTAGAAGCATTGAGATATCACATCTCATGCTATCGGAAGGATCTCAGGTTTGGTATTAGAAGCATTGAGATATCACATCTCATGCTATCAGAAGAGTCTCAGGATTGGAATAGGAAGGAGTTGGATATCACATTTCATGCTAAAGGGAGGGTCTCAGGTTTGGAAGGGGAAGGATTTGGATATCACATCTCATGTTATCGGAAGGATCTCACGTTTGGTATTAGAAGTATTGAGATATCATATCTCATGCTATAGGAAGGGTCTCAGGATTGGAATGGGAAGGAGTTAGATATCACATCTCATGCTATAGGGAGGGTCTCAGGATTGGAATGGGAAGGACTTAGATATCACATATCATGCTATAGGGAGGGTCTCAGTTTTGATATTAGAAGCATTGAGATATCACATCTCATGCTATCGGAAGTGTCTCAGGATTGGAATGGGAACGAGCTGGATATCACATCTCATGCTAAAGGAAGGGTCTCAGGTTTGGAACGAGAAGGATTTGGATATCACATCTCATGTTATAGGAAGGGTCTCAGGTTTGGTATAAGCATTGAGATATCACATCTCTGCTATCGGAAGTGTCTCAGGATTGGAATGGGAAGGAGTTGGATATCCCATCTCATGTTATAGGAAGAGTCTCTGGTTTGGTATTAGAATCATTGAGATATTCACATTGCATGCTGTAGGAAGGGTCTAAGGATTGGAATGGGATGGACTTGGATATCACATCTCATGCTATAGGTAGGCTCTCAGGTTTGGTATAAGCATTGAGATATCACATCTCATGCTATAGGAAGGGTCTCAGAATTGGAATGGGAAGGAGTTGGATATCACATCTCAAGCTATAGGAAGGGTCTCAGTATTGGAATGGGAAGGACTTGGATATCACATCTCATGCTATAGGAAGGCTCTCAGGTTTGGAAGGGGAAAGAGTTGGATATCTCATTTCATGTTAGAGGTATGATCTCAGGTTTGGTATTAGAGGCATTGAGATATCACATCTCATGCTATCAGAAGGGTCTCAGGAATGGAATGGGAAGGAGTTAGATATCACATCTCATGCTAAAGGGCGGGTCTCAGGTTTGGAAGGGGAAGGATTTGGATATCACATCTCATGTTATAGGAAGGATCTCAGGTTTGGTATTAGAAGCATTGAGATATCACATCTCATGCTATCGGAAGGATCTCAGGTTTGGTATTAGAAGCATTGAGATATCACATCTCATGCTATCAGAAGAGTCTCAGGATTGGAATAGGAAGGAGTTGGATATCACATTTCATGCTAAAGGGAGGGTCTCAGGTTTGGAAGGGGAAGGATTTGGATATCACATCTCATGTTATCGGAAGGATCTCACGTTTGGTATTAGAAGTATTGAGATATCATATCTCATGCTATAGGAAGGGTCTCAGGATTGGAATGGGAAGGAGTTGGATATCACATCTCATGCTATAGGGAGGGTCTCAGGATTGGAATGGGAAGGACTTAGATATCACATATCATGCTATAGGGAGGGTCTCAGTTTTGATATTAGAAGCATTGAGATATCACATCTCATGCTATCGGAAGTGTCTCAGGATTGGAATGGGAAGGAGCTGGATATCACATCTCATGCTAAAGGAAGGGTCTCAGGTTTGGAACGAGAAGGATTTGGATATCACATCTCATGTTATAGGAAGGGTCTCAGGTTTGGTATAAGCATTGAGATATCACATCTCTGCTATCGGAAGTGTCTCAGGATTGGAATGGGAAGGAGTTGGATATCCCATCTCATGTTATAGGACGGGTCTCAGGTTTGTTATTAGAATCATTGAGATATCATATTGCATGCTGTAGGAAGGGTCTAAGGGTTGGAATGTGAAGGACTTGGATATCACATCTCATGCTATAGATAGGCTCTTAGGTTTGGAAAGGGAAGGAGTTGGATATCACATTTCATGTTAGAGGAAGGATCTCAGGTTTGGTATTAGAAGCATTGAGATATCACATCTTATGCTATAGGAAGGGTCTCAGGATTGGAATGGGAAGCAGTTGGATATGACATATGCTATAGGAAGGGTCTCAGGTTTGGTATAAGCATTGAGATATCACATCTCATGCTATAGGACGGGTCTCAGGATTGGAATGGAAGGATTTGGATATCACATCTCATGTTATAGGAAGGATCTCAGGTTTGGTATTAGAAGCATTGAGACATCACATCTCATGCTATAGGAAGGGTCTCAGGGTTGGAATGGGAAGGAGTTGGATATCACATCTCATCCAATAGGAAGGGTCTCAGGTTTGGAATGGGAAGGAATTGGATATCACATCTCATGTTATAGGAAGGATCTCAGGTTTGGTATTAGAAGCATTGAGATATCACATCTCATGCTATAGGAAGGGTCTCAGGATTGGAATGTGAAGGATTTGGATATCACATCTCATGCTAAAGGAAGGGTCTCAGGTTTGGTAGAAGCATTGAGATATCACGTCGCTGCTATCGGAAGGGTCTCAGGATTGGATTGGGAAGGAGTTGGATATCCCTTCTCATGCTATAGGAAGGGTCTCAGGATTTGAATGGCAAGGAGTTGGATATCACATCTCATGCCATAGGAAGGGTCTCAGGTTTGGTATAAGCATTGAGATATCACATCTCTGCTATCGGAAGGGTCTCAGGATTGGATTGGGAAGGAGTTGGATATCCCTTCTCATGCTATAGGAAGTGTCTCAGGTTGGAATGGGAAGGAGTTGGATATCACATCTCATGTTATAGGAAGGGTCTCAGGATTGGAATGGGAAGGATTTGGATATCACATCTCTTGCTATAGGAAGGGTCTCAGGATTGGAATGGGTAGGAGTTGGATATTACTTTCTTGCTATAGGAAGGGTCTCATGTTTGGAATGGGAAGGAGTTGGATATCACATATGCTATAGTTAGTGTCTCAGGTTTGGAACGGGAAGGAGTTGGATATCACATCTCATGTTATAGGAAGGGTCTCAGGTTTGGTATAAGCATTGAGATATCACATCTCTGCTATCGGAAGCGGCTCAGGATTGGAATGGGAAGGAGTTGGATATCCCATCTCATGTTATAGGAAGAGTCTCTGGTTTGGTATTAGAATCATTGAGATATCACATCGCATGCTGTAGGAAGGGTCTAAGGATTGGAATGGGATGGACTTGGATATCACATCTCATATTATAGGTAGGCTCTCAGGTTTGGTATAAGCATTGAGATATCACATCTCATGCTATAGGAAGGGTCTCAGGATTGGAATGGGAAGGAATTGGATATCACATCTCAGGCTATAGGAAGGGTCTCAGGATTGGAATGGGAAGGAGTTGGATATCACATCTCATGCTATAGGAAGGGTCTCAGGTTTGGTATAAGCATTGAGATATCACATCTCATGCTATAGGAAGGGTCTCAGGATTGGAATGGAAGGAGTTGGATATCACATCTCATGTTATAGGAAGGATCTCAGGTTTGGTATTAGAAGCATTGAGACATCACATCTCATGCTAT
This sequence comes from Ambystoma mexicanum, assembly GCF_040938575.1. Classification (NCBI taxonomy): domain Eukaryota; kingdom Metazoa; phylum Chordata; class Amphibia; order Caudata; family Ambystomatidae; genus Ambystoma; species Ambystoma mexicanum. The sequence continues at coordinate 532,653 of NW_027182330.1, read as the reverse complement.
AGGAAGGGTCTCAGGATTGGAATGGGAAGGAGTTGGATATCAAATCTCATGCTATAGGAAGGGTCTCAGGATTGGAATGGGAAGGAGTTGAATATGACATCTCATGCCGTAGGAAGGGTCTCAGGTTTGGTATAAACATTGAGATATCACATCTCTGCTATCAAAAGGGTCTCAGGATTGGAATTGGAAGGAGTTGGATATCCCATCTCATGTTATAGGAAGAGTCTCAGGTTTGGTATTAGAAGCATTGAGATATCACATCTCATGCTATAGGAAGTGTCTCAGGATTGGAATGGGAAGGACTTGGATATCACATCTCATGCTATAGGTAGGGTCTCAAGTTTGACATTAGAAGCATTGAGATATCACATCTCATGCTATAGGAAGGGTCTGAGGATTGGAATGGGAAGGAGTTGGATATCACATCTCCTGCTATGGGAAGGGTCTCAGGTTTGGTATAAGCAGTGAGATATCACATCTCATGCTATAGGAAGTGTCTCAGGATTGGAATGGGAAGGAGTTGGATATCACATCTCATGTTATAGGAAGGATCTCAGGTGTGGTATAAGCATTGAGATATCACATCTCTGCTATCGGAAGGGTCTCAAGATTGGAATGGAAAGGAGTTGGATATTCCCATCTCATGTTATAGGAACGGTCTCAGGTTTGGTATTAGAAGGATTGAGATATCACATCTCATGCTATAGGAAGGGTCTCAGGATTGGAATGGGAAGGACTTGGATATCACATCTCATGCTATAGGGAGGGTCTCAAGTTTGATATTAGAAGCTTTGAGATATCACATCTCATGAAATCGGAAGGGTCTCAGGATTGGAATGGGAAGGAGTTGGATATCACATCTCATGATAAAGGAAGGGTCTAAGGTTTGGAAGGGGAAGGATTTGGATATCACATCTCATGTTATATTACGGGTCTCAGGTTTGGTATTAGAAGCATTGAGATATCAAGTCTCATAGTATAGGAAGGGTCTCAGAATTGGAATGGGAAGGAGTTGGATATCCCATCTCATGTTATAGGAAGAGTCTCTGGTTTGGTATTAGAATCATTGAGATATTCACATCGCATGCTGTAGGAAGGGTCTAAGGATTGGAATGGGATGGACTTGGATATCACATCTCATGCTATAGGTAGGCTCTCAGGTTTGGTATAAGCATTGAGATATCACATCTCATGCTATAGGAAGGGTCTCAGAATTGGAATGGGAAGGAGTTGGATATCACATCTCAAGCTATAGGAAGGGTCTCAGTATTGGAATGGGAAGGACCTGGATATCACATCTCATGCTATAGGAAGGCTCTCAGGTTTGGAAGGGGAAAGAGTTGGATATCTCATTTCATGTTAGAGGTAGGATCTCAGGTTTGGTATTAGAGGCATTGAGATATCACATCTCATGCTATCAGAAGGGTCTCAGGAATGGAATGGGAAGGAGTTAGATATCACATCTCATGCTAAAGGGAGGGTCTCAGGTTTGGAAGGGGAAGGATTTGGATATCACATCTCATGTTATAGGAAGGATCTCAGGTTTGGTATTAGAAGCATTGAGATATCACATCTCATGCTATCGGAAGGATCTCAGGTTTGGTATTAGAAGCATTGAGATATCACATCTCATGCTATCAGAAGAGTCTCAGGATTGGAATAGGAAGGAGTTGGATATCACATTTCATGCTAAAGGGAGGGTCTCAGGTTTGGAAGGGGAAGGATTTGGATATCACATCTCATGTTATCGGAAGGATCTCACGTTTGGCATTAGAAGTATTGAGATATCATATCTCATGCTATAGGAAGGGTCTCAGGATTGGAATGGGAAGGAGTTAGATATCACATCTCATGCTATAGGGAGGGTCTCAGGATTGGAATGGGAAGGACTTAGATATCACATATCATGCTATAGGGAGGGTCTCAGTTTTGATATTAGAAGCATTGAGATATCACATCTCATGCTATCGGAAGTGTCTCAGGATTGGAATGGGAACGAGCTGGATATCACATCTCATGCTAAAGGAAGGGTCTCAGGTTTGGAACGAGAAGGATTTGGATATCACATCTCATGTTATAGGAAGGGTCTCAGGTTTGGTATAAGCATTGAGATATCACATCTCTGCTATCGGAAGTGTCTCAGGATTGGAATGGGAAGGAGTTGGATATCCCATCTCATGTTATAGGACGGGTCTCAGGTTTGTTATTAGAATCATTGAGATATCATATTGCATGCTGTAGGAAGGGTCTAAGGGTTGGAATGTGAAGGACTTGGATATCACATCTCATGCTATAGATAGGCTCTTAGGTTTGGAAAGGGAAGGAGTTGGATATCACATTTCATGTTAGAGGAAGGATCTCAGGTTTGGTATTAGAAGCATTGAGATATCACATCTCATGCTATAGGAAGGGTCTCAGGATTGGAATGGGAAGCAGTTGGATATGACATCTCATGCTATAGGAAGGGTCTCAGGTTTGGTATAAGCATTGAGATATCACATCTCATGCTATAGGACGGGTCTCAGGATTGGAATGGAAGGAGTTGGATATCACATCTCATGTTATAGGAAGGAATACAGGTTTGGTATTAGAAGCATTGAGACATCACATCTCATGCTATAGGAAGGGTGTCAGGGTTGGAATAGGAAGGAGTTGGATATCACATCTCATCCAATAGGAAGGGTCTCAGGTTTGGAATGGGAAGGAATTGGATATCACATCTCATGTTATAGGAAGGATCTCAGGTTTGGTATTAGAAGCATTGAGATATCACATCTCATGCTATAGGAAGGGTCTCAGGATTGGAATGTGAAGGATTTGGATATCACATCTCATGCTAAAGGAAGGGTCTCAGGTTTGGTAGAAGCATTGAGATATCACGTCGCTGCTATCGGAAGGGTCTCAGGATTGGATTGGGAAGGAGTTGGATATCCCTTCTCATGCTATAGGAAGGGTCTCAGGATTTGAATGGCAAGGAGTTGGATATCACATCTCATGCCATAGGAAGGGTCTCAGGTTTGGTATAAGCATTGAGATATCACATCTCTGCTATCGGAAGGGTCTCAGGATTGGATTGGGAAGGAGTTGGATATCCCTTCTCATGCTATAGGAAGTGTCTCAGGTTGGAATGGGAAGGAGTTGGATATCACATCTCATGTTATAGGAAGGGTCTCAGGATTGGAATGGGAAGGATTTGGATATCACATCTCTTGCTATAGGAAGGGTCTCAGGATTGGAATGGGTAGGAGTTGGATATTACTTTCTTGCTATAGGAAGGGTCTCATGTTTGGAATGGGAAGGAGTTGGATATCACATATGCTATAGTTAGTGTCTCAGGTTTGGAACGGGAAGGAGTTGGATATCACATCTCATGTTATAGGAAGGGTCTCAGGTTTGGTATAAGCATTGAGATATCACATCTCTGCTATCGGAAGCGGCTCAGGATTGGAATGGGAAGGAGTTGGATATCCCATCTCATGTTATAGGAAGAGTCTCTGGTTTGGTATTAGAATCATTGAGATATCACATCGCATGCTGTAGGAAGGGTCTAAGGATTGGAATGGGATGGACTTGGATATCACATCTCATGTTATAGGTAGGCTCTCAGGTTTGGTATAAGCATTGAGATATCACATCTCATGCTATAGGAAGGGTCTCAGGATTGGAATGGGAAGGAATTGGATATCACATCTCAGGCTATAGGAAGGGTCTCAGGATTGGAATGGGAAGGAGTTGGATATCACATCTCATGCTATAGGAAGGGTCTCAGGTTTGGTATAAGCATTGAGATATCACATCTCATGCTATAGGAAGGGTCTCAGGATTGGAATGGAAGGAGTTGGATATCACATCTCCTGTTATAGGAAGGATCTCAGGTTTGGTATTAGAAGCATTGAGACATCACATCTCATGCTATAGGAAGGGTCTCAGGATTGGAATGGGAAGGAGTTGGATATCAAATCTCATACTATAGGAAGGGTCTCAGGATTGGAATGGGAAGGAGTTGAATATGACATCTCATGCCGTAGGAAGGGTCTCAGGTTTGGTATAAACATTGAGATATCACATCTCTGCTATCAAAAGGGTCTCAGGATTGGAATTGGAAGGAGTTGGATATCCCATCTCATGTTATAGGTAGGGTCTCAAGTTTGACATTAGAAGCATTGAGATATCACATCTCATGCTATAGGAAGGGTCTGAGGATTGGAATGGGAAGGAGTTGGATATCACATCTCCTGCTATGGGAAGGGTCTCAGGTTTGGTATTAGAAGCATTGAGATATCACATCTCATGCTATAGGAAGTGTCTCAGGATTGGAATGGGAAGGACTTGGATATCACATCTCATGCTATAGGTAGGGTCTCAAGTTTGACATTAGAAGCATTGAGATATCACATCTCATGCTATAGGAAGGGTCTGAGGATTGGAATGGGAAGGAGTTGGATATCACATCTCCTGCTATGGGAAGGGTCTCAGGTTTGGTATAAGCAGTGTTATATCACATCTCATGCTATAGGAAGTGTCTCAGGATTGGAATGGGAAGGAGTTGGATATCACATCTCATGTTATAGGAAGGATCTCAGGTGTGGTATAAGCATTGAGATATCACATCTCTGCTATCGGAAGGGTCTCAAGATTGGAATGGGAAGGAGTTGGATATTCGCATCTCATGTTATAGGAAGGGTCTCAGGTTTGGTATTAGAAGCATTGAGATATCACATCTCATGCTATAGGAAGGGTCTCAGGATTGGAATGGGAAGGACTTGGATATCACATCTCATGCTATAGGGAGGGTCTCAAGTTTGATATTAGAAGCTTTGAGATATCACATCTCATGATATCGGAAGGGTCTCAGGATTGGAATGGGAAGGAGTTGGATATCACATCTCATGATAAAGGACGGGTCTAAGGTTTGGAAGGGGAAGGATTTGGATATCACATCTCATGTTATATTACGGGTCTCAGGTTTGGTATTAGAAGCATTGAGATATCAAGTCTCATAGTATAGGAAGGGTCTCAGAATTGGAATGGGAAGGAGTTGGATATCCCATCTCATGTCCTGACATGTATATGTCAGGAAGAGTCTCTGGTTTGGTATTAGAATCATTGAGATATTCACATCGCATGCTGTAGGAAGGGTCTAAGGATTGGAATGGGATGGACTTGGATATCACATCTCATGCTATAGGTAGGCTCTCAGGTTTGGTATAAGCATTGAGATATCACATCTCATGCTATAGGAAGGGTCTCAGAATTGGAATGGGAAGGAGTTGGATATCACATCTCAAGCTATAGGAAGGGTCTCAGTATTGGAATGGGAAGGACTTGGATATCACATCTCATGCTATAGGAAGGCTCTCAGGTTTGGAAGGGGAAAGAGTTGGATATCTCATTTCATGTTAGAGGTAGGATCTCAGGTTTGGTATTAGAGGCATTGAGATATCACATCTCATGCTATCAGAAGGGTCTCAGGAATGGAATGGGAAGGAGTTAGATATCACATCTCATGCTAAAGGGAGGGTCTCAGGTTTGGAAGGGGAAGGATTTGGATATCACATCTCATGTTATAGGAAGGATCTCAGGTTTGGTATTAGAAGCATTGAGATATCACATCTCATGCTATCGGAAGGATCTCAGGTTTGGTATTAGAAGCATTGAGATATCACATCTCATGCTATCAGAAGAGTCTCAGGATTGGAATAGGAAGGAGTTGGATATCACATTTCATGCTAAAGGGAGGGTCTCAGGTTTGGAAGGGGAAGGATTTGGATATCAAATCTCATGTTATCGGAAGGATCTCACGTTTGGTATTAGAAGTATTGAGATATCATATCTCATGCTATAGGAAGGGTCTCAGGATTGGAATGGGAAGGAGTTGGATATCACATCTCATGATATAGGGAGGGTCTCAGGATTGGAATGGGAAGGACTTAGATATCACATATCATGCTATAGGGAGGGTCTCAGTTTTGATATTAGAAGCATTGAGATATCACATCTCATGCTATCGGAAGTGTCTCAGGATTGGAATGGGAAGGAGCTGGATATCACATCTCATGCTAAAGGAAAGGTCTCAGGTTTGGAACGAGAAGGATTTGGATATCACATCTCATGTTATAGGAAGGGTCTCAAGTTTGGTATAAGCATTGAGATATCACATCTCTGCTATCGGAAGTGTCTCAGGATTGGAATGGGAAGGAGTTGGATATCCCATCTCATGTTATAGGACAGGTCACAGGTTTGTTATTAGAATCATTGAGATATCATATTGCATGCTGTAGGAAGGGTCTAAGGGTTGGAATGTGAAGGACTTGGATATCACATCTCATGCTATAGATAGGCTCTTAGGTTTGGAAAGGGAAGGAGTTGGATATCACATTTCATGTTAGAGGAAGGATCTCAGGTTTGGTATTAGAAGCATTGAGATATCACATCTCATGCTATAGGAAGGGTCTCAGGATTGGAATGGGAAGCAGTTGGATATCACATCTCATGCTATAGGAAGGGTCTCAGGTTTGGTATAAGCATTGAAATATCACATCTCATGCTATAGGACGGGTCTCAGGATTGGAATGGAAGGAGTTGGATATCACATCTCATGTTATAGGAAGGATCTCAGGTTTGGTATTAGAAGCTTTGAGACATCACATCTCATGCTATAGGAAGGGTCTCAGGGTTGGAATGGGAAGGAGTTGGATATCACATCTCATCCAATAGGAAGGGTCTCAGGTTTGGAATGGGAAGGAATTGGATATCACATCTCATGTTATAGGAAGGATTTCAGGTTTGGTATTAGAAGCATTGAGATATCACATCTCATGCTATAGGAAGGGTCTCAGGATTGGAATGTGAAGGATTTGGATATCACATCTCATGCTAAAGGAAGGGTCTCAGGTTTGGTAGAAGCATTGAGATATCACGTCGCTGCTATCGGAAGGGTCTCAGGATTGGATTGGGAAGGAGTTGGATATCCCTTCTCATGCTATAGGAAGGGTCTCAGGATTTGAATGGCAAGGAGTTGGATATCACATCTCATGCCATAGGAAGGGTCTCAGGTTTGGTATAAGCATTGAGATATCACATCTCTGCTATCGGAAGGGTCTCAGGATTGGATTGGGAAGGAGTTGGATATCCCTTCTCATGCTATAGGAAGTGTCTCAGGTTGGAATGGGAAGAAGTTGGATATCACATCTCATGTTATAGGAAGGGTCTCAGGATTGGAATGGGAAGGATTTGGATATCACATCTCTTGCTATAGGAAGGGTCTCAGGATTGGAATGGGTAGAAGTTGGATATTACTTTCTTGCTATAGGAAGGGTCTCATGTTTGGAATGGGAAGGAGTTGGATATCACATATGCTATAGTTAGTGTCTCAGGTTTGGAACGGGAAGGAGTTGGATATCACATCTCATGTTATAGGAAGGGTCTCAGGTTTGGTATAAGCATTGAGATATCACATCTCTGCTATCGGAAGCGGCTCAGGATTGGAATGGGAAGGAGTTGGATATCCCATCTCATGTTATAGGAAGAGTCTCTGGTTTGGTATTAGAATCATTGAGATATCACATCGCATGCTGTAGGAAGGGTCTAAGGATTGGAATGGGATGGACTTGGATATCACATCTCATGTTATAGGTAGGCTCTCAGGTTTGGTATAAGCATTGAGATATCACATCTCATGCTATAGGAAGGGTCTCAGGATTGGAATGGGAAGGAATCGGATATCACATCTCAGGCTATAGGAAGGGTCTCAGGATTGGAATGGGAAGGAGTTGGATATCACATCTCATGCTATAGGAAGGGTCTCAGGTTTGGTATAAGCATTGATATATCACATCTCATGCTATAGGAAGGATCTCAGGATTGGAATGGAAGGAGTTGGATATCACATCTCATGTTATAGGAAGGATCTCAGGTTTGGTATTAGAAGCATTGAGACATCACATCTCATGCTATAGGAAGGGTCTCAGGATTGGAATGGGAAGGAGTTGGATATCAAATCTCATGCTATAGGAAGGGTCTCAGGATTGGAATGGGAAGGAGTTGAATATGACATCTCATGCCGTAGGAAGGGTCTCAGGTTTGGTATAAACATTGAGATATCACATCTCTGCTATCAAAACGGTCTCAGGATTGGAATTGGAAGGAGTTGGATATCCCATCTCATGTTATAGGAAGAGTCTCAGGTTTGGTATTAGAAGCATTGAGATATCACATCTCATGCTATAGGAAGTGTCTCAGGATTGGAATGGGAAGGACTTGGATATCACATCTCATGCTATATGTAGGGTCTCAAGTTTGACATTAGAAGCATTGAGATATCACATCTCATGCTATAGGAAGGGTCTGAAGATTGGAATGGGAAGGAGTTGGATATCACATCTCCTGCTATGGGAAGGGTCTCAGGTTTGGTATAAGCAGTGAGATATCACATCTCATGCTATAGGAAGTGTCTCAGGATTGGAATGGGAAGGAGTTGGATATCACATCTCATGTTATAGGAAGGATCTCAGGTGTGGTATAAGCATTGAGATATCACATCTCTGCTATCGGAAGGGTCTCAAGATTGGAATGGGAAGGAGTTGGATATTCCCATCTCATGTTATAGGAAGGGTCTCAGGTTTGGTATTAGAAGCATTGAGATATCACATCTCATGCTATAGGAAGGGTCTCAGGATTGGAATGGGAAGGACTTGGATATCACATCTCATGCTATAGGGAGGGTCTCAAGTTTGATATTAGAAGCTTTGAGATATCACATCTCATGATATCGGAAGGGTCTCAGGATTGGAATGGGAAGGAGTTGGATATCACATCTCATGATAAAGGAAGGGTCTAAGGTTTGGAAGGGGAAGGATTTGGATATCACATCTCATGTTATATTACGGGTCTCAGGTTTGGTATTAGAAGCATTGAGATATCAAGTCTCATAGTATAGGAAGGGTCTCAGAATTGGAATGGGAAGGAGTTGGATATCCCATCTCATGTTATAGGAAGAGTCTCTGGTTTGGTATTAGAATCATTGAGATATTCACATCGCATGCTGTAGGAAGGGTCTAAGGATTGGAATGGGATGGACTTGGATATCACATCTCATGCTATAGGTAGGCTCTCAGGTTTGGTATAAGCATTGAGATATCACATCTCATGCTATAGGAAGGGTCTCAGAATTGGAATGGGAAGGAGTTGGATATCACATCTCAAGCTATAGGAAGGGTCTCAGTATTGGAATGGGAAGGACTTGGATATCACATCTCATGCTATAGGAAGGCTCTCAGGTTTGGAAGGGGAAAGAGTTGGATATCTCATTTCATGTTAGAGGTAGGATCTCAGGTTTGGTATTAGAGGCATTGAGATATCACATCTCATGCTATCAGAAGGGTCTCAGGAATGGAATGGGAAGGAGTTAGATATCACATCTCATGCTAAAGGGAGGGTCTCAGGTTTGGAAGGGGAAGGATTTGGATATCACATCTCATGTTATAGGAAGGATCTCAGGTTTGGTATTAGAAGCATTGAGATATCACATCTCATGCTATCGGAAGGATCTCAGGTTTGGTATTAGAAGCATTGAGATATCACATCTCATGCTATCAGAAGAGTCTCAGGATTGGAATAGGAAGGAGTTGGATATCACATTTCATGCTAAAGGGAGGGTCTCAGGTTTGGAAGGGGAAGGATTTGGATATCACATCTCATGTTATCGGAAGGATCTCACGTTTGGTATTAGAAGTATTGAGATGTCATATCTCATGCTATAGGAAGGGTCTCAGGATTGGAATGGGAAGGAGTTGGATATCACATCTCATGCTATAGGGAGGGTCTCAGGATTGGAATGGGAAGGACTTAGATATCACATATCATGCTATAGGGAGGGTCTCAGTTTTGATATTAGAAGCATTGAGATATCACATCTCATGCTATCGGAAGTGTCTCAGGATTGGAATGGGAAGGAGCTGGATATCACATCTCATGCTAAGGAAGGGTCTCAGGTTTGGAACGAGAAGGATTTGGATATCACATCTCATGTTATAGGAAGGGTCTCAGGTTTGGTATAAGCATTGAGATATCACATCTCTGCTATCGGAAGAGTCTCAGGATTGGAATGGGAAGGAGTTGGATATCCCATCTCATGTTATAGGACGGGTCTCAGGTTTGTTATTAGAATCATTGAGATATCATATTGCATGCTGTAGGAAGGGTCTCAGGTTTGGTAGAAGCATTGAGATATCACGTCGCTGCTATCGGAAGGGTCTCAGGATTGGATTGGGAAGGAGTTGGATATCCCTTCTCATGCTATAGGAAGGGTCTCAGGATTTGAATGGCAAGGAGTTGGATATCACATCTCATGCCATAGGAAGGGTCTCAGGTTTGGTATAAGCATTGAGATATCACATCTCTGCTATCGGAAGGGTCTCAGGATTGGATTGGGAAGGAGTTGGATATCCCTTCTCATGCTATAGGAAGTGTCTCAGGTTGGAATGGGAAGGAGTTGGATATCACATCTCATGTTATAGGAAGGGTCTCAGGATTGGAATGGGAAGGATTTGGATATCACATCTCTTGCTATAGGAAGGGTCTCAGGATTGGAATGGGTAGGAGTTGGATATTATTTTCTTGCTATAGGAAGGGTCTCATGTTTGGAATGGGAAGGAGTTGGATATCACATATGCTATAGTTAGTGTCTCAGGTTTGGAACGGGAAGGAGTTGGATATCACATCTCATGTTATAGGAAGGGTCTCAGGTTTGGTATAAGCATTGAGATATCACATCTCTGCTATCAGAAGCGGCTCAGGATTGGAATGGGAAGGAGTTGGATATCCCATCTCATGTTATAGGAAGAGTCTCTGGTTTGGTATTAGAATCATTGAGATATCACATCGCATGCTGTAGGAAGGGTCTAAGGATTGGAATGGGATGGACTTGGATATCACATCTCATGTTATAGGTAGGCTCTCAGGTTTGGTATAAGCATTGAGATATCACATCTCATGCTATAGGAAGGGTCTCAGGATTGGAATGGGAAGGAATTGGATATCACATCTCAGGCTATAGGAAGGGTCTCAGGATTGGAATGGGAAGGAGGTGGATATCACATCTCATGCTATAGGAAGGGTCTCAGGTTTGGTATAAGCATTGAGATATCACATCTCATGCTATAGGAAGGGTCTCAGGATTGGAATGGAAGTAGTTGGATATCACATATCATGTTATAGGAAGGATCTCAGGTTTGGTATTAGAAGCATTGAGACATCACATCTCATGCTATAGGAAGGGTCTCAGGATTGGAATGGGAAGGAGTTGGATATCAAATCCCATGCTATAGGAAGGGTCTCAGGATTGGAATGGGAAGGAGTTGAATATGACATCTCATGCCGTAGGAAGGGTCTCAGGTTTGGTATAAACATTGAGATATCACATCTCTGCTATCAAAAGGGTCTCAGGATTGGAATTGGAAGGAGTTGGATATCCCATCTCATGTTATAGGAAGAGTCTCAGGTTTGGTATTAGAAGCATTGAGATATCACATCTCATGCTATAGGAAGTGTCTCAGGATTGGAATGGGAAGGACTTGGATATCACATCTCATGCTATAGGTAGGGTCTCAAGTTTGACATTAGAAGCATTGAGATATCACATCTCATGCTATAGGAAGGGTCTGAGGATTGGAATGGGAAGGAGTTGGATATCACATCTCCTGCTATGGGAAGGGTCTCAGGTTTGGTATAAGCAGTGAGATATCACATCTCATGCTATAGGAAGTGTCTCAGGATTGGAATGGGAAGGAGTTGGATATCACATCTCATGTTATAGGAAGGATCTCAGGTGTGGTATAAGCATTGAGATATCACATCTCTGCTATCGGAAGGGTCTCAAGATTGGAATGGGAAGGAGTTGGATATTCCCATCTCATGTTATAGGAAGGGTCTCAGGTTTGGTATTAGAAGCATTGAGATATCACATCTCATGCTATAGGAAGGGTCTCAGGATTGGAATGGGAAGGACTTGGATATCACATCTCATGCTATAGGGAGGGTCTCAAGTTTGATATTAGAAGCTTTGAGATATCACATCTCATGATATCGGAAGGGTCTCAGGATTGGAATGGGAAGGAGTTGGATATCACATCTCATGATAAAGGACGGGTCTAAGGTTTGGAAGGGGAAGGATTTGGATATCACATCTCATGTTATATTACGGGTCTCAGGTTTGGTATTAGAAGCATTGAGATATCAAGTCTCATAGTATAGGAAGGGTCTCAGAATTGGAATGGGAAGGAGTTGGATATCCCATCTCATGTTATAGGAAGAGTCTCTGGTTTGGTATTAGAATCATTGAGATATTCACATCGCATGCTGTAGGAAGGGTCTAAGGATTGGAATGGGATGGACTTGGATATCACATATCATGCTATAGGTAGGCTCTCAGGTTTGGTATAAGCATTGAGATATCACATCTCATGCTATAGGAAGGGTCTCAGAATTGGAATGGGAAGGAGTTGGATATCACATCTCAAGCTATAGGAAGGGTCTCAGTATTGGAATGGGAAGGACTTGGATATCACATCTCATGCTATAGGAAGGCTCTCAGGTTTGGAAGGGGAAAGAGTTGGATATCTCATTTCATGTTAGAGGTAGGATCTCAGGTTTGGTATTAGAGGCATTGAGATATCACATCTCATGCTATCAGAAGGGTCTCAGGAATGGAATGGGAAGGAGTTAGATATCACATCTCATGCTAAAGGGAGGGTCTCAGGTTTGGAAGGGGAAGGATTTGGATATCACATCTCATGTTATAGGAAGGATCTCAGGTTTGGTATCAGAAGCATTGAGATATCACATCTCATGCTATCGGAAGGATCTCAGGTTTGGCATTAGAAGCATTGAGATATCACATCTCATGCTATCAGAAGAGTCTCAGGATTGGAATAGTAACATGTTACTGACCCTTCCTATAGCTTGAGATGTGATATCCAACTCCTTCCCTTTCCAATCCTGAGACCCTTCCTATAGCATGAGATGTGATATCTCAATGCTTCTAATACCAAACCTGAGATCCTTCCTATAACATGAGATGTGATATCCAAATCCTTCCACTTCCAAACCTGAGACCCTCCCTTTAGCATGAGATGTGATATCCGACTCCTTCCCATTCCAATCCTGAGACCCTTCTGATAGCATGAGATGTGATATCTCAATGCCTATAATACCAAACCTGAGATCCTTCCGATAGCATGAGATGTGATATCTCAATGCTTCTAATACCAAACCTGAGATCCTTCCTATAACATGAAATGTGATATCCAAATCCTTCCAAATCCAATCCTGATACCCTTCCGATAGCATGAGATGTGATATCCCAATGCTTCTACAAAACCTGAAACCCATACATGGCATGAGATTTGATATCAAACTCCTTCCCATTCCAATCCTGAGACACTTCCTATAGCATGAGATGTGATATCTCAATGCTTCTAATACCAAACCTGAGACTCTTCCTATAACATGAGATGGGATATCCAACTCCTTCCCATTCCAATCCTGAGACCCTTCCGATAGCAGAGATGTGATATCTCAATGCTTATACCAAACCTGAGACCCTTCCTATGGCATGAGATGTCATATACAACTCCTTCCCATTCCAATCCTGAGACCCTTCCTATAGCATGAGATGTGATATCACAATGCTTATACCAAACCTGAGACCCATACATGGCATGAGATGTGATATCAAACTCCTTCCCATTCCAATCCTGAGACCATTCCTATAGCATGAGATGTGATATCTCAATGCTTCTAATACCAAACCTGAGACTCTTCCTATAACATGAGATGGGATATCCAACTCCTTCCCATTCCAATCCTGAGACCCTTCCGATAGCAGAGATGTGATATCTCAATGCTTATACCAATCCTGAGACCCTTCCTATAGCATGAGATGTGATGTCTCAATGCTTCTAATACCAAACCTGAGATCCTTCCTATAACATCAGATGTGATATCCAACTCCTTCCCATTCCAATCCTGAGACCCTTCCTATAGCATGAGATGTGATATCTCAATGTTCTTACCAAACCTGAGACCCTTCCTATAGCATGAGATGTGATATCCAACTCCTTCCCATTCCAATCCTGAGACCCTTCCTATAGCATTAGATGTGATATCTCAATGCCTCTAATACCAAATCTGAGATCCTTCCTCTAACATGAAATGTGATATCCAACTCCTTCCCTTTCCAAACCTGAGAGCCTACCTATAGCATGAGATGTGATATCCAAGACCTTCCCATTCCAAATCCTTAGACCCTTCCTACAGCATACAATATGATATCTCAATGATTCTAATAACAAACCTGAGACCCGTCCTATAACATGAGATGTGATATCCAACTCCTTCCCATTCCAATCCTGAGACACTTCCGATAGCAGAGATGTGATATCTCAATGCTTATTCCAAACCTGAGACCCTTCCTATAGCATGAGATGTGATATCCAACTCCTTCCCGTTCCAAACCTGAGACCCTTCCTATAGCATGTGATATCCAACTCCTTCCCATTCCAAACATGAGACCCTCCCTATAGCATGATATGTGATATCTAAGTCCTTCCCATTCCAATCCTGAGACCCTTCCTATAGCATGAGATGTGATATCTGAATGCCTCTAATACCAAACCTGAAATCCTTCCTCTAACATGAAATGTCATATCCAACTCCTTCCCTTTCCAAACCTGAGAGCCTACCTATAGCATGAGATGTGATATCCAAGACCTTCCCATTCCAATCCTTAGACCCTTCCTACAGCATACAATATGATATCTCAATGATTCTAGTAACAAACCTGAGACCCGTCCTATAACATGAGATGTGATATCCAACTCCTTCCCATTCCAATCCTGAGACCCTTCCGATAGCAGAGATGTGATATCTCAATGCTTATACCAAACCTGAGACCCTTCCTATGGCATGAGATGTCATATACAACTCCTTCCCATTCCAATCCTGAGACCCTTCCTATAGCATGAGATGTGATATCACAATGCTTATACCAAACCTGAGACCCATACATGGCATGAGATGTGATATCAAACTCCTTCCCATTCCAATCCTGAGACCATTCCTATAGCATGAGATGTGATATCTCAATGCTTCTAATACCAAACCTGAGACTCTTCCTATAACATGAGATGGGATATCCAACTCCTTCCCATTCCAATCCTGAGACCCTTCCGATAGCAGAGATGTGATATCTCAATGCTTATACCAATCCTGAGACCCTTCCTATAGCATGAGATGTGATGTCTCAATGCTTCTAATACCAAACCTGAGATCCTTCCTATAACATCAGATGTGATATCCAACTCCTTCCCATTCCAATCCTGAGACCCTTCCTATAGCATGAGATGTGATATCTCAATGTTCTTACCAAACCTGAGACCCTTCCTATAGCATGAGATGTGATATCCAACTCCTTCCCATTCCAATCCTGAGACCCTTCCTATAGCATTAGATGTGATATCTCAATGCCTCTAATACCAAATCTGAGATCCTTCCTCTAACATGAAATGTGATATCCAACTCCTTCCCTTTCCAAACCTGAGAGCCTACCTATAGCATGAGATGTGATATCCAAGACCTTCCCATTCCAATCCTTAGACCCTTCCTACAGCATACAATATGATATCTCAATGATTCTAATAACAAACCTGAGACCCGTCCTATAACATGAGATGTGATATCCAACTCCTTCCCATTCCAATCCTGAGACACTTCCGATAGCAGAGATGTGATATCTCAATGCTTATTCCAAACCTGAGACCCTTCCTATAGCATGAGATGTGATATCCAACTCCTTCCCGTTCCAAACCTGAGACCCTTCCTATAGCATGTGATATCCAACTCCTTCCCATTCCAAACATGAGACCCTCCCTATAGCATGATATGTGATATCTAAGTCCTTCCCATTCCAATCCTGAGACCCTTCCTATAGCATGAGATGTGATATCTGAATGCCTCTAATACCAAACCTGAAATCCTTCCTCTAACATGAAATGTCATATCCAACTCCTTCCCTTTCCAAACCTGAGAGCCTACCTATAGCATGAGATGTGATATCCAAGACCTTCCCATTCCAATCCTTAGACCCTTCCTACAGCATACAATATGATATCTCAATGATTCTAGTAACAAACCTGAGACCCGTCCTATAACATGAGATGTGATATCCAACTCCTTCCCATTCCAATCCTGAGACACTTCCGATAGCAGAGATGTGATATCTCAATGCTTATTCCAAACCTGAGACCCTTCCTATAGCATGAGATGTGATATCCAACTTCTTCCCGTTCCAAACCTGAGACCCTTCCTATAGCATATGTGATATCCAACTCCTTCCCATTCCAAACATGACACCCTTCCTATAGCAAGAATTTAATATCCAACTCCTTCCCATTCCAATCCTGAGACCCTTCCTACAGCATGCGATGTGATATCTCAATGCTTCTAATACCAAACCTGAGACCCGTCCTATAACATGAGATGGGATATCCAACTCCTTCCCGTTCCAAACCTGAGACCCTTCCTATAGCATGAGATGTGATATCCAACTCCTTCCCATCCCAATCCTGAGACACTTCCGATTGCAGAGATGTGATATCTCAATGCTTATACCAAACCTGAGACTCTTCCTATAACATGAGATATGATATCCAACTCCTTCCCGTTCCAAACCTGAGACCCTTCCTATAGCATAAGATGTGATATCCAACTCCTTCCCATTCCAATCCTTAGACCCTTCCGATAGCATGAGATGTGATATCTCAATGCTTCTAATACCAAACCTGAGATCCTTCCTATAACATGAGATGTGATATCCAAATCCTTCCCCTTCCAAACCTGAGACCCTCCCTTTAGCATGAGATGTGATATCCAACTCCTTCCCATTCCAATCCTGAGACCCTTCTGATAGCATGAGATGTGATATCTCAATGCCTCTAATACCAAACCTGAGATCCTACCTCTAACATGAAATATGATATCCAACTCCTTCCCTTTCCAAACCTGAGATCCTGCCTATAGCATGAGATGTGATATCCAAGTCCTTCCCATTCCAATCCTGAGACCCTTCCTATAGCATGAGATGTGATATCTCAATGCTTATACCAAACCTGAGACCCTTCCTATGGCATGAGATGCCATATACAACTCCTTCCCATTCCAATCCTGAGACCCTGCTTATAGCATGAGATGTGATATCTCAATGCTTCTAATACCAAACCTGAGATCTTTCCTATAACATGAGATGTGATATCCAACTCCTTCCCATTCCAATCCTGAGACCATTCCTATAGCATGAGATGTGATATCTCAATGCTTATACCAAACCTGAGACCGTTCCTATAGCTTGAGATGTGATATCCAACTCCTTCCCCTTCCAAACCTGAGAGCCTTCCTATAGCATGAGATATGATATCCAAGTCCTTTCCATTCCAATCCTGAGACCCTTCCTATAACATGAGATGTGATATCCAACTCCTTCCCATTCCAACCTGAGACCCTTCCTATAGCATGAGATGGGATATCCAACTCCTTCCAAATCCAATCCTGATACCCTTCCGATAGCATGAGATGTGATATCCCAATGCTTCTACCAAACCTGAGACCCATACTATGGCATGAGATGTGATATCAAACTCCTTCCCATTCCAACCTGAGACCCTTCCTATAGCATGAGATGGGATATCCAACTCCTTCCAAATCCAATCCTGAAATCCTTCCGATAGCATGAGATGTGATATCCCAATGCTTCTACCAAACCTGAGACCCATACTATGGCATGAGATGTGATATCCAACTCCTTCCCATTCCAATTCTGAGACTCTTCTGATAGCATGAGATGTGATATCTCAATGCCTCTAATACCAAACCTGAGATCCTACCTCTAACATGAAATGTGATATCCAACTCTTTCCCGTTGCAAACCTGAGAGCCTTCCTATAGCATGAGATGTGATATCCAAGTCCTTCCCATTCCAATCCTGAGACCCTTCCTATAACATGAGATGTGATATCCAACTCCTTCCCATTCCAACCTGAGACCCTTCCTATAGCATGAGATGGGATATCCAACTCCTTCCAAATCCAATCCTGATACCCTTCCGATAGCATGAGAAGTGATATCCCAATGCTTCTACCAAACCTGAGACCCATACTATGGCATGAGATGTGATATCAAACTCCTTCCCATTCCAATCCTGTGACCCTTCCTATAGCTTGAGATGTGATATCCAACTCCTTCCCATTCCAATTCTGAGACCCTTCCTATACAATGAGACTTGATATCTCAATGCTTCTAATACCAAACCTGAGACCCGTCCTATAACATGAGATGTGATATCCAAATCCTTCCCCTTCCAAACCTTAGACCCTTCCTTTATCATGAGATGTGATATCCAACTCCTTCCCATTCCAATCCTGAGACTCTTCCTATAGCATGAGATGTGATATCCAACTCCTTCCCATTCCAATCCTGAGACCCTTCCGATAGCAGAGATGTGATATCTCACTGCTTATACCAAACCTGAGACCCTTCCTATAGCATGAGATGTGATATCCAACTCCTTCCCATTCCAATCCTGAGACCCTTATGATAGCATGAAATGTGATATCTCAATGCCTCTAATACCAAACCTGAGATCCTTCCTATAACATGAGATGTGATATCCAAATCCTTCCCCTTCCAAACCTGAGACCCTCCCTTTAGCATGAGATGTGATATCCAACTCCTTCCCATTCCAATCCTGAGACCCTTCTGATAGCATGAGATGTGATATCTCAATGCCTCTAATACCAAACCTGATATCCTACCTCTAACATGAAATGTGATATCCAACTCCTTCCCTTTCCAAACCTGAGACCCTGCCTATAGCATGAGATGTGATATCCAAGTCCTTCCCATTCCAATCCTGAGACCCTTCCTATAGCATGTGATGTGATATCTCAATGCTTATACCAAACCTGAGACCCTTCCTATGGCATGAGATGTCATATACAACTCCTTCCCATTCCAATCCTGAGACCCTTCCTATATCATGTGATGTGATATCTCAATGCTTATACCAAGCCTGAGACCCTTCCTATAGCTTGAGATATGATATCCAACTCCTTCCCATTCCAATCCTGAGACCCTTCCGATAGCATGAGATGTGATATCTCAATACTTCTAATACCAAACCTGAGATCCTTCCGATAACATGAGATGTGATATCCAGATCCTTCCCCTTCCAAACCTGAGACCCTCCCTTTAGCATGAGATGTGATATCCAACTCCTTCCCATTCCAATCCTGAGACCCTTCTGATAGCATGAGATGTGATATCTCAATGCTTTTAATACCAAACCTGAGATCCTTCCGATAGCATGAGATGTGATATCTCAATGCTTCTAATACCAAACCTGAGCTCCTTCTTATAACATGAGATGTGATATCCAAATCCTTCCCCTTCCAAACCTGAGACCCTCCCTTTAGCATGAGATGTGATATCCAACTCCTTCCCATTCCAATCCTGAGACCCTTCTGATAGCATGAGATGTGATATCTCAATGCCTCTAATACCAAACCTGAGATCCTACCTCTAACATGAAATGTGATATCCAACTCTTTCCCCTTCCAAACCTGAGAGCCTTCCTATAGCATGAGATTTGATATCCAACTCCTTCCCGTTCCAAACCTGAGACCCTTCCTATAGCATGAGATGTGATATCCAACTCCTTCCCATCCCAATCCTGAGACATTTCCGATTGCAGAGATGTGATATCTCAATGCTTATACCAAACCTGAGACTCTTCCTATAACATGAGATGTGATATCCAACTTCTTCCCGTTCCAAACCTGAGACCCTTCCTATAGCATATGTGATATCCAACTCCTTCCCATTCCAAACATGACACCCTTCCTATAGCAAGAATTTAATATCCAACTCCTTCCCATTCCAATCCTGAGACCCTTCCTACAGCATGCGATGTGATATCTCAATGCTTCTAATACCAAACCTGAGACCCGTCCTATAACATGAGATGGGATATCCAACTCCTTCCCGTTCCAAACCTGAGACCCTTCCTATAGCATGAGATGTGATATCCAACTCCTTCCCATCCCAATCCTGAGACACTTCCGATTGCAGAGATGTGATATCTCAATGCTTATACCAAACCTGAGACTCTTCCTATAACATGAGATATGATATCCAACTCCTTCCCGTTCCAAACCTGAGACCCTTCCTATAGCATAAGATGTGATATCCAACTCCTTCCCATTCCAATCCTTAGACCCTTCCGATAGCATGAGATGTGATATCTCAATGCTTCTAATACCAAACCTGAGATCCTTCCTATAACATGAGATGTGATATCCAAATCCTTCCCCTTCCAAACCTGAGACCCTCCCTTTAGCATGAGATGTGATATCCAACTCCTTCCCATTCCAATCCTGAGACCCTTCTGATAGCATGAGATGTGATATCTCAATGCCTCTAATACCAAACCTGAGATCCTACCTCTAACATGAAATATGATATCCAACTCCTTCCCTTTCCAAACCTGAGATCCTGCCTATAGCATGAGATGTGATATCCAAGTCCTTCCCATTCCAATCCTGAGACCCTTCCTATAGCATGAGATGTGATATCTCAATGCTTATACCAAACCTGAGACCCTTCCTATGGCATGAGATGCCATATACAACTCCTTCCCATTCCAATCCTGAGACCCTGCTTATAGCATGAGATGTGATATCTCAATGCTTCTAATACCAAACCTGAGATCTTTCCTATAACATGAGATGTGATATCCAACTCCTTCCCATTCCAATCCTGAGACCATTCCTATAGCATGAGATGTGATATCTCAATGCTTATACCAAACCTGAGACCGTTCCTAAAGCTTGAGATGTGATATCCAACTCCTTCCCCTTCCAAACCTGAGAGCCTTCCTATAGCATGAGATATGATATCCAAGTCCTTTCCATTCCAATCCTGAGACCCTTCCTATAACATGAGATGTGATATCCAACTCCTTCCCATTCCAACCTGAGACCCTTCCTATAGCATGAGATGGGATATCCAACTCCTTCCAAATCCAATCCTGATACCCTTCCGATAGCATGAGATGTGATATCCCAATGCTTCTACCAAACCTGAGACCCATACTATGGCATGAGATGTGATATCAAACTCCTTCCCATTCCAACCTGAGACCCTTCCTATAGCATGAGATGGGATATCCAACTCCTTCCAAATCCAATCCTGAAATCCTTCCGATAGCATGAGATGTGATATCCCAATGCTTCTACCAAACCTGAGACCCATACTATGGCATGAGATGTGATATCCAACTCCTTCCCATTCCAATTCTGAGACTCTTCTGATAGCATGAGATGTGATATCTCAATGCCTCTAATACCAAACCTGAGATCCTACCTCTAACATGAAATGTGATATCCAACTCTTTCCCGTTGCAAACCTGAGAGCCTTCCTATAGCATGAGATGTGATATCCAAGTCCTTCCCATTCCAATCCTGAGACCCTTCCTATAACATGAGATGTGATATCCAACTCCTTCCCATTCCAACCTGAGACCCTTCCTATAGCATGAGATGGGATAT
This sequence comes from Ambystoma mexicanum, assembly GCF_040938575.1. Taxonomy (NCBI): domain Eukaryota; kingdom Metazoa; phylum Chordata; class Amphibia; order Caudata; family Ambystomatidae; genus Ambystoma; species Ambystoma mexicanum. The sequence continues at coordinate 510,997 of NW_027182330.1, read as the reverse complement.
CCAACTCCTTCCAAATCCAATCCTGATACCCTTCCGATAGCATGAGATGTGATATCCCAATGCTTCTACCAAACCTGAGACCCATACTATGGCATGAGATGTGATATCAAACTCCTTCCCATTCCAATCCTGTGACCCTTCCTATAGCTTGAGATGTGATATCCAACTCCTTCCCATTCCAATTCTGAGACCCTTCCTATACAATGAGACTTGATATCTCAATGCTTCTAATACCAAACCTGAGACCCGTCCTATAACATGAGATGTGATATCCAAATCCTTCCCCTTCCAAACCTTAGACCCTTCCTTTATCATGAGATGTGATATCCAACTCCTTCCCATTCCAATCCTGAGACTCTTCCTATAGCATGAGATGTGATATCCAACTCCTTCCCATTCCAATCCTGAGACCCTTCCGATAGCAGAGATGTGATATCTCACTGCTTATACCAAACCTGAGACCCTTCCTATAGCATGAGATGTGATATCCAACTCCTTCCCATTCCAATCCTGAGACCCTTATGATAGCATGAAATGTGATATCTCAATGCCTCTAATACCAAACCTGAGATCCTTCCTATAACATGAGATGTGATATCCAAATCCTTCCCCTTCCAAACCTGAGACCCTCCCTTTAGCATGAGATGTGATATCCAACTCCTTCCCATTCCAATCCTGAGACCCTTCTGATAGCATGAGATGTGATATCTCAATGCCTCTAATACCAAACCTGATATCCTACCTCTAACATGAAATGTGATATCCAACTCCTTCCCTTTCCAAACCTGAGACCCTGCCTATAGCATGAGATGTGATATCCAAGTCCTTCCCATTCCAATCCTGAGACCCTTCCTATAGCATGTGATGTGATATCTCAATGCTTATACCAAACCTGAGACCCTTCCTATGGCATGAGATGTCATATACAACTCCTTCCCATTCCAATCCTGAGACCCTTCCTATATCATGTGATGTGATATCTCAATGCTTATACCAAGCCTGAGACCCTTCCTATAGCTTGAGATATGATATCCAACTCCTTCCCATTCCAATCCTGAGACCCTTCCGATAGCATGAGATGTGATATCTCAATACTTCTAATACCAAACCTGAGATCCTTCCGATAACATGAGATGTGATATCCAGATCCTTCCCCTTCCAAACCTGAGACCCTCCCTTTAGCATGAGATGTGATATCCAACTCCTTCCCATTCCAATCCTGAGACCCTTCTGATAGCATGAGATGTGATATCTCAATGCTTTTAATACCAAACCTGAGATCCTTCCGATAGCATGAGATGTGATATCTCAATGCTTCTAATACCAAACCTGAGCTCCTTCTTATAACATGAGATGTGATATCCAAATCCTTCCCCTTCCAAACCTGAGACCCTCCCTTTAGCATGAGATGTGATATCCAACTCCTTCCCATTCCAATCCTGAGACCCTTCTGATAGCATGAGATGTGATATCTCAATGCCTCTAATACCAAACCTGAGATCCTACCTCTAACATGAAATGTGATATCCAACTCTTTCCCCTTCCAAACCTGAGAGCCTTCCTATAGCATGAGATTTGATATCCAACTCCTTCCCGTTCCAAACCTGAGACCCTTCCTATAGCATGAGATGTGATATCCAACTCCTTCCCATCCCAATCCTGAGACATTTCCGATTGCAGAGATGTGATATCTCAATGCTTATACCAAACCTGAGACTCTTCCTATAACATGAGATGTGATATCCAACTCCTTCCCGTTCCAAACCTGAGACCCTTCCTATAGCATGAGATGTGATTTCCAACTCCTTCCCATTCCAATCCTGAGACCCTTCCGATAGCATGAGATGTGATATCTCAATGCTTCTAATACCAAACCCGAGATCCTTCCTATAACATGTGATGTGATATCCAAATTCTTCCCCTTCCAAACCTGAGACCCTCCCTTTAGCATGAGATGTGATATCCAACTCCTTCCCATTCCAATCCTGAGACCCTTATGATAGCATGAGATGTGATATCTCAATGCCTCTAATACCAAACCTGAGATCCTTCCTATAACATGAGATGTGATATCCAAATCCTTTCCCTTCCAAACCTGAGACCCTCCCTTTAGCATGAGATGTGATATCCAACTCCTTCCCATTCCAATCCTGAGACCCTTCTGATAGCATGAGATGTGATATCTCAATGCCTCTAATACCAAACCTGATATCCTACCTCTAACATGAAATGTGATATCCAACTCCTTCCCTTTCCAAACCTGAGACCCTGCCTATAGCATGAGATGTGATATCCAAGTCCTTCCCATTCCAATCCTGAGACCCTTCCTATAGCATGTGATGTGATATCTCAATGCTTATGCCAAACCTGAGACCCTTCCTATGACATGAGATGTCATATACAACACCTTCCCATTCCAATCCTGAGACCCTTCCTATAGCATGTGATGTGATATCTCAATGCTTATACCAAACCTGAGACCCTTTCTATAGCTTGAGATGTGATATCCAACTCCTTCCCATTCCAATCCTGAGACCCTTCCTATAGCATGAGATGTGATATCTCAATACTTCTAATACCAAACCTGAGATCCTTCCGATAACATGAGATGTGATATCCAAATCCTTCCCCTTCCAAACCTGAGACCCTCCCTTTAGCATGAGATGTGATATCCAACTCCTTCCCATTCCAATCCTGAGACCCTTCTGATAGCATGAGATGTGATATCTCAATGCTTCTAATACCAAACCTGAGATCCTTCTGATAGCATGAGATGTGATATCTCAATACTTCTAATACCAAACCTGAGCTCCTTCTTATAACATGAGATGTGATATCCAAATCCTTCCCCTTCCAAACCTGAGACCCTCCCTTTAGCATAAGATGTGATATCCAACTCCTTCCCATTCCAATCCTGAGACCCTTCTGATAGCATGAGATGTGATATCTCAATGCCTCTAATACCAAACCTGAGATCCTACCTCTAACATGAAATGTGATATCCAACTCTTTCCCCTTCCAAACCTGAGAGCCTTCCTATAGCATGAGATGTGATATCCAAGTCCTTCCCATTCCAATCCCGAGACCCTTCCTATAACATGAGATGTGATATCCAACTCCTTCCCATTCCAACCTGAGACCCTTTCTATAGCATGAGATGGGATATCCAACTCCTTCCAAATCCAATCCTGATACCCTTCCGATAGCATGAGATGTGATATCCCAATGCTTATACCAAACCTGAGACCCATACTATGGCATGAGATGTGATATCAAACTCCTTCCCATTCCAATCCTGAGACCCTTCCTATAGCTTGAGATGTGATATCCAACTCCTTCCAATTCCAATTCTGAGACCCTTCCTATACCATGAGACTTGATATCTCAATGCTTCTAATACCAAACCTGAGACCCGCCCTATAACATGAGATGTGATATCCAAATCCTTCCCCTTCCAAACCTTAGACCCTTCTTTTATCATGAGATGTGATATCCAACTCCTTCCCATTCCAATCCTGAGACCCTTCCGATATCATGAGATGTGATATCTCAATGCTTCTAATATCAAACTTGAGACCCTCCCTATAGCATGAGATGTGATATCCAAGTCCTTCCCATTCCAATCCTGAGACCCTTCCTATAGCATGAGATGTGATGTCTCAATGCTTCTAATACCAAACCTGAGACCCTTCCTATAACATGAGATGGGAATATCCAACTCCTTCCCATTCCAATCCTGAGACCCTTCCGATAGCAGAGATGTGATATCTCAATGCTTATACCAAACCTGAGATCCTTCCTATAACATGAGATGTGATATCCAACTCCTTCCCATTCCAATCATGAGACACTTCCTATAGCATGAGATGTGATATCTCGCTGCTTATACCAAACCTGAGACCTTTCCTATAGCATGAGATGTGATATCCAACTCCTTCCCATTCCAATCCTGAGACCCTTCCTATAGCATGAGATGTGATATCTCAATGCTTCTAATATCAAACGTGAGACCCTCCCTATAGCATGAGATGTGATATCCAAGTCCTTCCGATTCCAATCCTGAGACACTTCCTATAGCATGAGATGTGATATCTCAATGCTTTAATACCAAACCTGAGACTCTTCCTATAACATGAGATGGGATATCCAACTCCTTCCCATTCCAATCCTGAGACCTTTCCGATAGCAGAGATGTGATATCTCAATGCTTATACTAAACCTGAGACCCTTCCTACGGCATGAGATGTCATATACAACTCCTTCCCATTCCAATCCTGAGACCCTTCCTATAGCATGAGATGTGATATCTCAATGCTTATACAAAACCAGAGACCCTTCCTATAGCATGAGATGTGATATCCAACTCCTTCCCATTCCAATCCTGAGACCCTTCCTATAGCATGAGATGTGATATCTCAATGCTTATACAAAACCAGAGACCCTTCCTATAGCATGAGATGTGATATCCAACTCCTTCCCATTCCAATCCTGAGACCCTTCCTACAGCATGCAATGTGATATCTCAATGATTCTAATAACAATCCTGAGACCCGTCCTATAACATGAGATGGGATATCCAACTCCTTCCCATTCCAATCCTGAGACACTTCCGATAGCAGAGATGTGATATCTCAATGCTTATACCAAACCTGAGACCCTTCCTATAACATGAGATCGGCTATCCAACTCCTTCCCGTTCCAAACCTGAGACCCTTCCTTTAGCATGAGATGTGATATCCAGCTCCTTCCCATTCCAATCCTGAGACACTTCCGATAGCATGAGATGTGATATCTCAATGCTTCTAATATCAAAACTGAGACCCTCCCTATAGCATGATATGTGATATCTAAGTCCTTCCCATTCCAATCCTGAGACCCTTCCTATAGCATGAGATGTGATATCTCAATGCTTCTACCAAACCTGAGATCCTTCCTTTAGCATGAGATGTGATATCCAACTCCTTCCCATTCCAATCCTGAGACCCTTCATATAGCATGAGATGTGATATCTCAATACTTCTAATACCAAACCTGAGATCCTTCCGATAACATGAGATGTGATATCCAAATCCTTCCCCTTCCAAACCTGAGACCCTCCCTTTAGCATGAGATGTGATATCCAACTCCTTCCCATTCCAATCCTGAGAACCTTCTGATAGCATGAGATGTGATATCTCAATGCTTCTAATACCAAACCTGAGATCCTTCCGATAGCATGAGATGTGATATCTCAATGCTTCTAATACCAAACCTGAGATCCTTCCTATAACATGAGATGTGATATCCAAATCCTTCCCCTTCCAAACCTGAGACCCTCCCTTTAGCATGAGATGTGATATCTCATTGCCTCTAATACCAAACCTGAGATCCTACCTCTAACATGAAATGTGATATCCAACTCTTTCCCCTTCCAAACCTGAGAGCCTTCCTATAGCATGAGATGTGATATCCAAGTCCTTCCCATTCCAATCCTGAGACCCTTCCTATAACATGAGATGTGAAATCCAACTCCTTCCCATTCCAACCTGAGACCCTTCCTATAGCATGAGATGTGATATCTCAATGCCTCTAATACCAAACCTGAGATCCTTCCTCTAACATGAAATGTGATATCCAACTCCTTCCCTTTCCAAACCTGAGAGCCTATCTATAGCATGAGATGTGATATCCAAGTCCTTCCCATTCCAATCCTTAGACCCTTCCTACAGCATGCAATATGATATCTCAATGATTCTAATAACAAACCTGAGACCCGTCCTATAACATGAGATGGGATATCCAACTCCTTCCCATTCCAATCCTGAGACACTTCCTATAGCAGAGATGTGATATCTCAATGCTTATACCAAACCTGAGACCCTTCCTATAACATGAGATGTGATATCCAACTCCTTCCCGTTCCAAACCTGAGACCCTTCCTTTAGCATGAGATGTGATATCCAGCTCCTTCCCATTCCAAACCTGAGACACTTCCGATAGCATGAGATGTGATATCTCAATGCTTCTAATATCAAAACTGAGACCCTCCCTATAGCATGATATGTGATATCTAAGTCCTTCCCATTCCAATCCTGAGACCCTTCCTATAGCATGAGATGTGATATCTCAATGCTTCTACCAAACCTGAGACCCTTCCTTTAGCATGAGAAGTGATATCCAACTCCTTCCCATTCCAATCCTGAGACCCTTCCTATAGCATGAGATGTGATATCTCAATGCTTCTAATATCAAAACTGAGACCCTCCCTATAGCATGATATGTGATATCTAAGTCCTTCCCATTCCAATCCTGAGACCCTTCCTATAGCATGAGATGTGATATCTCAATGCTTCTACCAAACCTGAGATCCTTCCTTTAGCATGAGATGTGATATCCAACTCCTTCCCATTCCAATCCTGAGACCCTTCATATAGCATGAGATGTGATATCTCAATACTTCTAATACCAAACCTGAGATCCTTCCGATAACATGAGATGTGATATCCAAATCCTTCCCCTTCCAAACCTGAGACCCTCCCTTTAGCATGAGATGTGATATCCAACTCCTTCCCATTCCAATCCTGAGAACCTTCTGATAGCATGAGATGTGATATCTCAATGCTTCTAATACCAAACCTGAGATCCTTCCGATAGCATGAGATGTGATATCTCAATGCTTCTAATACCAAACCTGAGATCCTTCCTATAACATGAGATGTGATATCCAAATCCTTCCCCTTCCAAACCTGAGACCCTCCCTTTAGCATGAGATGTGATATCTCATTGCCTCTAATACCAAACCTGAGATCCTACCTCTAACATGAAATGTGATATCCAACTCTTTCCCCTTCCAAACCTGAGAGCCTTCCTATAGCATGAGATGTGATATCCAAGTCCTTCCCAATCCAATCCTGAGACCCTTCCTATAACATGAGATGTGAAATCCAACTCCTTCCCATTCCAACCTGAGACCCTTCCTATAGCATGAGATGTGATATCTCAATGCCTCTAATACCAAACCTGAGATCCTTCCTCTAACATGAAATGTGATATCCAACTCCTTCCCTTTCCAAACCTGAGAGCCTATCTATAGCATGAGATGTGATATCCAAGTCCTTCCCATTCCAATCCTTAGACCCTTCCTACAGCATGCAATATGATATCTCAATGATTTTAATAACAAACCTGAGACCCGTCCTATAACATGAGATGGGATATCCAACTCCTTCCCATTCCAATCCTGAGACACTTCCTATAGCAGAGATGTGATATCTCAATGCTTATACCAAACCTGAGACCCTTCCTATAACATGAGATGTGATATCCAACTCCTTCCCGTTCCAAACCTGAGACCCTTCCTTTAGCATGAGATGTGATATCCAGCTCCTTCCCATTCCAAACCTGAGACACTTCCGATAGCATGAGATGTGATATCTCAATGCTTCTAATATCAAAACTGAGACCCTCCCTATAGCATGATATGTGATATCTAAGTCCTTCCCATTCCAATCCTGAGACCCTTCCTATAGCATGAGATGTGATATCTCAATGCTTCTACCAAACCTGAGACCCTTCCTTTAGCATGAGAAGTGATATCCACCTCCTTCCCATTCCAATCCTGAGACCCTTCCTATAGCATGAGATGTGATATCTCAATACTTCTAATACCAAACCTGAGATCCTTCCGATAACATGAGATGTGATATCCAAATCCTTCCCCTTCCAAACCGGGAACCCTCCCTTTAGTATGAGATGTGATATCCAACTCCTTCCCATTCCAATCCTGAGACAGTTCTGATAGCAGGAGATGTGATATCTCAATGCTTCTAATACCAAACCTGAGATCCTTCCTATAACATGAGATGTGATATCCAAATCCTTCCCCTTCCAAATCTGAGACCCTCCCTTTAGCATGAGATGTGATATCCAACTCCTTCCCATTCCAATCCTGAGACCCTTCTGATAGCATGAGATGTGATATCTCAATGCCTCTAATACCAAACCTGAGATCCTACCTCTAACATGAAATGTGATATCCAACTCTTTCCCCTTCCAAACCTGAGAGCCTTCCTATAGCATGAGATGTGATATCCAAGTCCTTCCCATTCCAATCATGAGACCCTTCCTATAACATGAGATGGGATATCCAACTCCTTCCCATTCCAATCCTGAGACCCTTCCTATAGCAGAGATGTGATATCTCAATGCTTATACCAAACCTGAGACCCTTCCTACAGCATGAGATGTCATATACAACTCCTTCCCATTCCAATCCTGAGACCCTTCCTATAGCATGAGATGTGATGTCTCAATGCTTCTAATACCAAACCTGAGATCCTTCCTATAACATGAGATGTGATATCCAACTCCTTCCCATTCCAATCCTGAGACCCTTCCTATAGCATGAGATGTGATATCCAATGCTTATACCAAACCTGAGACCCTTCCTATAGCATGAGATGTGATATCCAACTCCTTCCCATTCCAATCCTGAGACCCTTCCTATAGCATGAGATGTGATATCCAACGCCTTCCCTTTCCAAACCTGAGAGCCTACCTATAGCATGAGATGTGATATCCAAGTCCTTCCCATTCCAATCCTTAGACCCTTCCTACAGCATGCAATATGATATCTCAATGATTCTAATAACAAACCTGAGACCCATCCTATAACATGAGATGGGATATCCAACTTCTTCCCATTCCAATCCTGAGACACTTCCGATAGCAGAGATGTGATATCTCAATCCTTATATCAAACCTGAGACGCTTCCTACAACATGAGATGTGATATCCAACTCCTTCCCGTTCCAAACCTGAGACCCTTCCTATACCATATGTGATATCCAACTCCTTCCCATTCCAAACATGAGACCCTTCCTATAGCAAGAATGTAATATCCAACTCCTTCCCATTCCAATCCTGAGACCATTCCTATAGCATGAGATGTGATATCTCAATGCTTCTAATACCAAACCTGAGATCCTTCCTATGACATGAGATGTGATATCCAATTCCTTCCCATTCCAAACCTGAGACCCTTCCTACAACATGCAATGTGATATCTCAATGCTTCTAATACCAAACCTGAGACCAGTCCTATAACATGAGATGGGATATCCAACTCCTTCCCGTTCCAAACATGAGACCCTTGCTATAGCATGAGATGTGATATCTCAATGCTTCTAATGCCAAACCTGAGATCCTTCCGATAGCATGAGATGTGATATCTCAATGCTTCTAATACCAAACTTGAGATCCTTCCGATAGCATGAGATGTGATATCTCAATGCTTCTAATACCAATCCTGAGATCCTTCCTATAACATGAGATGTGATATCCAAATCCTTCCCCTTCCAAACCTGAGACCCTCCCTTTAGCATGAGTTCTCAGGTTTGGTATTAGAAGCATTGAGATATCACATCTCATGCTATAGGAAGGGTCTCAGGATTGGAATGGGAAGGACTTGGATGTCACATCTCATGCTATAGGGAGGGTCTCAAGTTTGATATTAGAAGCATTGAGATAACAAATCTCATGATATCGGAAGGGTCTCAGGATTGGAATGGGAAGGAGTTGGATATCACATCTCATGATAAAGGAAGGGTCTAAGGTTTGGAAGGGGAAGGATTTGGATATCACATCTCATGTTATAGGACGGGTCTCAGGTTTGGTATTAGAAGCATTGAGATATCAAGTCTCATGGTATAAGAAGGGTCTCAGAATTGGAATGGGAAGGAGTTGGATATCACATCTCAAGCTATAGGAAGCGTCTCAGGATTGGAATGGGAAGGAGTTTGATATCACATCTCATGCCATAGTATGGTTCTCAGGTTTGGTAGAAGCATTGGGATATCACATCTCATGCTATCGGAAGGGTATCAGTATTGGATTTGGAAGGAGTTGGATATCCCATCTCATGCTATAGGAAGGGTCTCAGGTTGGAATGGGAAGGAGTTGGATATCATATCTCATGCTATAGGAAGGTTCTCAGGTTTGGAAAGGGAAGGAGTTGGATATCACATTTCATGTTAGAGGAAGGATCTCAGGTTTGGTATTAGAGGCCTTGAGATATCACATCTCATGCTATCGGAAGGGTCTCAGGATTGGAATGGGAAGGAGTTGGATATCACATCTCAAGCTATAGGAAGGGTCTCAGGTTTGGTATAAGCATTGAGATATCACATCTCATGCTATAGGAAGGGTCTCTGGATTGGAATGGGAAGAAGTTGGATATCACATCTCATGCTATAGGAAGGGTCTCAGGTTTGGTATAAACATTGAGATATCACATCACATGCTATAGGAAGGGTCTCAGGATTGGAATGGGAAGGACTTGGATATCACATCACATGCTATAGGCAGGGTCTCAGGTTTGGAAAGGGAAGGAGATGGATATCACATTTCATGTTAGAGGTAGGATCTCAGGTTTGGTATTAGAGGCATTGAGATATCACATCTCATGCTATCAGAAGGGTCTCAGGATTGGAATGGGAAGGAGTTGGATATCACATCTCATGCTAAAGGGAGGGCCTCAGGTTTGGAAGGGGAAGGATTTGGAAATCACATCTCATATTATAGGAAGGATCTCAGGTTTGGTATTAGAAGCATTGAGATATCACATCTCATGCTATCGGAAGGATCTCAGGTTTGGTATAAGAGGCATTGAGATATCACATCTCATGCTATCATAAGGGTCTCAGGATTGGAATGGGAAGGAGTTGGATATCACATCTCATGTTATAGGAAGGATCTCAGGTTTGGTATTAGAAGCATTGAGACATCACATCTCATGCTATAGGAAGGGTCTCAGGATTGGAATGGGAAGGAGTTGGATATCACATCTCATGCTATAGGAAGGGTCTCAGATTTGGTATAAGGATTGAGATATCACATCTCATGCTATAGGAAGGGTCTCAGGATTGGAATGGGAAGGATTTGTATATGACATCTCAGGCCATAGGAAGGGTCTCAGGTTTGATATAAGAATTGAGATATCACATCTCTGCTATCGGAAGGGTCTCAGGATTGGAATGGGAAGGAGTTGGATATCCCATCTGAGTTGGATATCCCATCTCATGTTATAGGAAGGGTCTCAGGTTTGGTATTAGAAGCATTGAGATATCACATCTCATGCTATAGGAAGGGTCTCAGGATTGGAATGGGGAGGACTTGGATGTCACATCTCATGCTATAGGGAGGGTCTCAAGTTTGATATTAGAAGCATTGAGATAACAAATCTCATGATATCGGAAGGGTCTCAGGATTGGAATGGGAAGGAGTTGGATATCACATCTCATGATAAAGGAAGGGTCTAAGGTTTGGAAGGGGAAGGATTTGGATATCACATCTCATGTTATAGGACGGGTCTCAGGTTTGGTATTAGAAGCATTGAGATATCAAGTCTCATGGTATAGGAAGGGTCTCAGAATTGGAATGGGAAGAAATTGGATATCACATCTCAAGCTATAGGAAGGGTCTCAGGATTGGAATGGGAAGGAGTTTGATATCACATCTCATGCCATAGTATGGGTCTCAGATTTGGTAGAAGCATTGGGATATCACATCTCATGCTATCGGAATGGTATCAGTATTGGATTTGGAAGGAGTTGGATATCCCATCTCATGCTATAGGAAAGGTCTCAGGTTGGAATGGGATGGAGTTGGATATCACATTTCATGTTATAGGAAGGGACTCAGGTTTGGAATGGGAAGGAGTTGGATATCACATTTCATGTTAGAGGAAGGATCTCAGGTTTGGTATTAGAGGCCTTGAGATATCACATTTCATGTTATAGGAAGGGTCTCAGGTTTGGAATGGGAAGGAATTGGATATCACATCTCATGTTATAGGAAGGATCTCAGGTTTGGTATTAGAACCATTGAGATATCACATCTCATGCTATAGGAAGGGTCTCAGGATTGGAATGCGAAGGATTTGGATATCACATCTCATGCTAAAGGAAGGGTCTCAGGTTTGGTAGAAGCGTTGAGATATCACATCTCTGCTATCGGAAGGGTCTCAGGATTGGATTGGGAAGGAGTTGGATATCCCTTCCCATGCTATAAAAGGGTCTCAGGATTTGAATGGCAAGGAGTTGGATATCACATATCATGCCATAGGAAGGGTCTCAGGTTTGGTATAAGCATTGAGATATCACATCTCTGCTATCGGAAGGGTCTCCGGATTGGATTGCGAAGGAGTTGGATATCCCTTCTAATGCTATAGGAAGTGTCTCAGGTTGGAATGGGAAGGAGTTGGATATCACATCTCATGTTATAGGAAGGGTCTCAGGATTGGAATGGGAAGGATTTGGATATCACATCTCTTGCTATAGGAAGGGTCTCAGGATTGGAATGGGTAAGAGTTGGATATTACATTCTTGCTATAGGAAGGGTCTCATGTTTGGAATGGAAGGAGTTGGATATCACATATGCTATAGGAAGTGTCTCAGGTTTGGAACGGGAAGGAGTTGGATATCACATCTCATGTTAGAGGAAGGATCTCAGGTTTGGTATTAGAGGCCTTGAGATATCACATCTCATGCTATAGGAAGGGTCTCAGGTTTGGTATAAGCATTGAGATATCACATCTCATGCTATAGGAAGGGTCCCAGGATTGGAATGGGAAGGAGATGTATATGACATCTCATGCCATAAGAAGGGTCTCAGGTTTGGTATAAGCATTGAGATATAACATCACATGCTATAGGAAGGGTCTCAGGATTGGAATGGGAAGGAATTGGATATCACAGCTCATGCTATAGGCAGGGTCTCAGGTTTGGAAAGGGAAGGAGATGGATATCACATTTCATGTTAGAGGTAGGATCTCAGGTTTGGTATTAGAGGCATTGAGATATCACATCTCATGCTATCAGAAGGGTCTCAGGATTGGAATGGGAAGGAGTTGTATATCACATCTCATGCTAAAGGCAGGGTCTCAGGTTTGGAAGGGGAAGGATTTGAATATCACATCACATGTTATAGGAAGGATCTCAGGTTTGGTATTAGAGGCATTGAGATATCACATCTCATGCTATCGGAAGGGTCTCAGGATTGGAATGGGAAGGAGTTGGATATCACATCTCATGCTATAGGAAGGGTCTCAGGTTTGGAACGGGAAGGAGTTGGATATCACATCTCGTGTTATAGGAAGAGTCTCAGGTTTGGTATAAGCATTGAGATATCACATCTCTGCAATTGGAAGTGTCTCAGGATTGGGATGGGAAGGATTTGGATATCACATCTCATGCTATAGGAAGGGTCTCAGGTTTGGAACGGGAAGGAGTTGGATATCACATCTCATGTTATAGGAAGAGTCTCAGGTTTGGTATAAGCATTGAGATATCAAATCTCTGCAATCGGAAGTGTCTCAGGATTGGAACGGGAAGGAGTTGGATATCCCATCTCATGTTATAGGACTGGTCTCAGGTTTGGTATTAGAAGCATTGAGATATCACATCGCATGCTGTAGGAAGGGTCTCAGGTTTGGAATGGGAAGGAATTGGATATCACATCTCATGTCATAGGAAGGATCTCAGGTTTGGTATTAGAAGCATTGAGATATCACATCTCATGCTATAGGAATGGTCTCAGGATTGGAATGGGAAGGAGTTGGATATTACATTCTTGCTATGGGAAGGGTCTCATGTTTGGAATTGGAAGGAGTTGGATATCACATATGCTATAGGAAGGGTCTCAGGTTTGGAATGGGAAGGAGTTGGATATCACATCTCATGTTATAGGAAGGGTCTCAGGTTGGTATACGCATTGAGATATCACATCTCTGCTATCGGAAGGGTCTCAGGATTGGAATGGGAAGGAGTTGGATATCCCATCTCATGTTATAGGAAGGGTCTCAGGTTTGGTATTAGAAGCATTGAGATATCACATCTCATGCTATAGGAAGGGTCTCAGGATTGGAATGGGGAGGACTTGGATGTCACATCTCTTGCTATAGGGAGGGTCTCAAGTTTGATATTAGAAGCATTGAGATAACAAATGTCATGATATCGGAAGGGTCTCAGGATTGGAATGGGAAGGAGTTGGATATCACATCTCATGATAAAGGAAGGGTCTAAGGTTTGGAAGGGGAAGGATTTGGATATCAAATCTCATGTTATAGGACGGGTCTCAGGTTTGGTATTAGAAGCATTGAGATATCAAGTCTCATGGTATAGGAAGGGTCTCAGAATTGGAATGGGAAGGAGTTGGATATCACATCTCAAGCTATAGGAAGGGTCTCAGGATTGGAATGGGAAGGCGTTTGATATCACATCTTATGCCATAGTATGGGTCTCAGGTTTGGTAGAAGCATTGGGATATCACATCTCATGCTATTGGAAGGGTATCAGTATTGGATTTGGAAGGAGTTGGATATCCCATCTCATGCTATAGGAAGGGTCTCAGGTTGGAATGGGAAGGAGTTGGATTTCACATTTCATGTTATAGGAAGGGTCTCAGGATTGGAATGGGAAGGACTTGGATATCATATCTCATGCTATAGGAAGGCTCTCAGGTTTGGAAGGGGAAGGAGTTGGATATCACATTTCATGTTAGAGGAAGGATCTCAGGTTTGGTATTAGAGGCCTTGAGATATCACATCTCATGCTATAGGAAGGGTCTCGGGATTGGAATGGGAAGGAGTTCGATATCACATCTCAAGCTATAGGAAGGGTCTCAGGTTTGGTATAAGCATTGAGATATCACATCTCATGCTATAGGAAGGGTCTCAGGATTGGAATGGGAAGGAGTTGGATATCACATCTCATATTATAGGAAAGATCTCAGGTTTGGTATTAGAAGCATTGAGACATCACATCTCATGTTATAGGAAGGGTCTTAGGATTGGAATGGGAAGAAGTTGGATATCACATCTCATGCTATAGGAAGGGTCTCAGGTTTGGTATAAGCATTGAGATATCACATCTCATGCTATAGGAAGGGTCTCAGGATTGGAATGGGAAGGAGTTGTATATGACATCTCATGCCATAGGAAGGGTCTCAGGTTTGGTATAAGTATTGAGATATCACATCACATGCTATAGGAAGGGTCTCAGGATTGGAATGGGAAGGACTTGAATATCACATCTCATGCTATAGGCAGGGTCTCAGGTTTGGAAAGGGAAGGAGATGGATATCACATTTCATGTTAGAGGTAGGATCTCAGGTTTGGTATTAGAGGCATTGAGATATCACATCTCATGCTATCAGAAGGGTCTCAGGATTGGAATGGGAAGGAGTTGGATATCACATCTCATGCTAAAGGGAGGGTCTCAGGTTCGGAAGGGGAAGGATTTGGATATCACATCTCATGTTATAGGAAGGATCTCAGGTTTGGTATTAGAAGCATTGAGATATCACATCTCATGCTATCGAAAGGATCTCAGGTTTGGTATTAGAAGCATTGAGATATCACATCTCATGCTATAGGAAGGGTCTCAGGATTGGAATGGGAAGGAGTTGGATATCACATCTCATGATAAAGGAAGGGTCTAAGGTTTGGAAGGGGAAGGGTTTGGATATCACATCTCATGTTATAGGACGGGTCTCAGGTTTGGTATTAGAAGCATTGAGATATCAAGTCTCATGGTATAGGAGGGGTCTCAGAATTGGAATGGGAAGGAGTTGGATATCACATCTCAAGCTATAGGAAGGGTCTCAGGATTGGAATGGGAAGGAGTTTGATGTCACATCTTATGCCATAGTATGGGTCTCAGGTTTGGTAGAAGCATTGGGATATCACATCTCATGCTATTGGAAGGGTATCAGTATTGGATTTGGAAGGAGTTGGATATCCCATCTCATACTATAGGAAGGGTCTCAGGTTGGAATGGGAAGGAGTTGGATATCACATTTCATGTTATAGGAAGGGTCTCAGGATTGGAATGGGAAGGACTTGGATATCATATCTCATGCTATAGGAAGGCTCTCAGGTTTGGAAGGGGAAGGAGTTGGATATCACATTTCATGTTAGAGGAAGGATCTCAGGTTTGGTATTAGAGGCCTTGAGATAACACATCTCATGCTATAGGAAGGGTCTCAGGATTGGAATGGGAAGGAGTTGGATATCACATCTCAAGCTATAGGAAGGGTCTCAGGTTTGGTATAAGCATTGAGATATCACATCTCATGCTATAGGAAGGGTCTCAGGATTGGAATGGGAAGGAGTTGGATATCACATCTCATGTTATAGGAAAGATCTCAGGTTTGGTATAAGAAGCATTGAGACATCACATCTCATGTTATAGGAAGGGTCTTAGGATTGGAATGGGAAGACGTTGGATATCACATCTCATGCTATAGGAAGGGTCTCAGGTTTGGTATAAGCATTGAGATATCACATCTCATGCTATAGGAAGGGTCTCATGATTGGAATGGGAAGGAGTTGTATATGACATCTCATGCCATAGGAAGGGTCTCAGGTTTGGTATAAGCATTGAGATATCACATCACATTCTATAGGAAGGGTCTCAGGATTGGAATGGGAAGGACTTGGATATCACATCTCATGCTATAGGCAGGGTCTCAGGTTTGGAAAGGGAAGGAGATGGATATCACATTTCATGTTAGAGGTAGGATCTCAGGTTTGGTATTATAGGCATTGAGATATCACATCTCATGCTATCAGAAGGGTCTCAGGATTGGAATGGGAAGGAGTTGTATATCACATCTCATGCTAAAGGGAGGGTCTCAGGTTTGGAAGGGGAAGGATTTGGAAATCACATCTCATGTTATAGAAAGGATCTCAGGTTTGGTATTAGAAGCATTGAGATATCACATCTCATGCTATCGGAAGTATCTCAGGTTTGGTATTAGAGGCATTGAGATATCACATCTCATGCTATCATAAGGGTCTCAGGATTGGAATGGGAAGGAGTTGGATATCACATCTCTTGTTATAGGAAGGATCTCAGGTTTGGTATTAGAAGCATTGAGATATCACATCTCATGCTATAGGAAGGGTCTCAGGATTGGAATGGGAAGGAGTTGGATATCACATCTCATGCTATAGTTACATCTCATGCTAAAGGAAGGGTCTCAGGTTTGGAATGGGAAGGAGTTGGATATGACATCTCTGGTTATAGGGAGGGTCTCAGGATTTGAATGGCAAGGAGTTGGATATCACATCTCATGCCATAGGAAGGGTCTCAGGTTTGGTATAAGCATTGAGATATCACATCTCTGCTATCGGAAGGGTCTCAGGATTGGATTGGGAAGGAGTTGGATATCCCTTCTCATGCTATAGGAAGGGTCTCAGGTTGGAATGGGAAGGAGTTGGATATCACATCTCATGTTATAGGAAGGGTCTCAGGATTGGAATGGGAAGGATTTGGATATCGCATCTCTTGCTATAGGAAGGGTCTCAGGATTGGAATGGGAAGGAGTTGGATATCATATCTCATGCTATAGGAAGGGTCTCAGGAATGGAATGGGAAGGAGTTTTATATGACATCTCATGCCATAGGAAGGATCTCATGTTTGGTATTAGAAGCATTGAGACATCACATCTCATGTTATAGGAAGGGTATCAGGATTGTAATGGGAAGGAGTTGGATATCACATCTCATGCTATAGGAAGGGTCTCAGGTTTGGTATAAGCATTGAGATATCACATCTCATGCTATAGGAAGGGTCTCAGGATTGGAATGGGAAGGAGTTGTATATGACATCTCATGCCATAGGAAGGGTCTCAGGTTTGGTATAAGCATTGAGATATCACATCTCTGCTATCGGAAGGGTCTCAGGATTGGAATGGGAAGGACTAGGATATCACATCTCATGCTATAGGAAGGGTCTCAGGATTGGAATGGGAAGGACTTGGATATCACATCTCATGTTATAGGAAGGGTCTCAGGTTTGGTATTAGAAGCATTGAGATATCACATCTCATGCTATAGGAAGGGTCTCAGGAATGGAATGGGAAGGACTTCGATATCACATCTCATGATAAAGGAAGGGTCTAAGGTTTGGAAGGGGAAGGATTTGGATATCACATCTCATGTTATAGGACGGGTCTCAGGTTTGGTATTAGAAGCATTGTGATATCACATCTCATGCTATAGGAAGTGTCTCAGGATTGGAATGATAAGGAGTTGGATATCACATCTCATGCTATAGGAAGGGTTTCAGGTTTGGTAGAAGCATTGAGATATCACATCTCATGCTATAGGAAGAGTCTCAGGTTTGGGAAGGGAAGGATTAGGATTTCACATCTCATGTTATAGGATGGTTCTCATGTTTGGTTTTTGAAGCATTGAGATATCACATCTCATACTATCAGAAGGGTCTCAGGTTTGGAATGGGAAGGAGTTGGATATCACATCTCATGTTATAGGAAGGATCTCATGTTTGGTATTAGAAGCATTGAGATATCACATCTCATGCTATAGGAAGGGTCTCCGGATTGGAATGTGAAGGATTTGGATATTACATCTCATGCTAAAGGAAGGGTCTCAGGTTTGGAATGGGAAGGAGTTGGATATGACATCTCTTTTTATAGGGAGGGTCTCAGGATTTGAATGGCAAGGAGTTGGATATCACATCTCATGCCATAGGAAGGGTCTCAGGTTTGGTATAAGCATTGAGATATCACATCTCTGCTATCGGAAGGGTCTCAGGATTGGATTGGGAAGGAGTTGGATATCCCTTCTCATGCTATAGGAAGGGTCTCAGGTTGGAATGGGAAGGAGTTGGATATCACATCTCATGTTATAGGAAGGGTCTCAGGATTGGAATGGGAAGGATTTGGATATCGCATCTCTTGCTATAGGAAGGGTCTCAGGTTTTTTATTAGAAACATTGAGATATCACATCTCATGCTATAGGAAGGGTTTTAGGATTGGAATGGGAAGTATTTGGATATCACATCTCATGCTAAAGGAAGGGTCTCAGGTTTGGAAGGGGAAGGATTTGGATATCATATCTCATGTTATAGGACGGGACCCAGGTTTGGTATTAGAAGCATTGAGATATCACATCTCATGGTATAGGAAGGGTCTCAGGGTTGGAATGGGAAGGAGTTGGATATCACATCTCATCCAATAGGAAGGGTCTCAGGTTTGGAATGGGAAGGAATTGGATATCACATCTCATGTTATAGGAAGGGTCTCAGGTTTGGTAGAAGCGTTGAGATATCACATCTCTGCTATCGGAAGGGTCTCAGGATTGGATTGGGAAGGAGTTGGATATCCCATCTCATGCCATAGGAAGGGTCTCAGGTTTGGCATAAGAAGGAGTTGGATATCCCATCTCATGCTATAGGAAGGGTCTCAGGTTGGAATGGGAAGGAGTTGGATATGACATCTCATGTTATAGGAAGGGTCTCAGGATTGGAATGGGAAGGACTTGGATATCACATTTCATGCTGTAGGAAGGCTCTCAGGTTTGGAAAGGGAAGGAGTTGGATATCACATTTCATGTTAGAGGTAGGATCTCAGGTTTGGTATTAGAGGCATTGAGATATCACATCTCATTCTATCAGAAGGGTATCAGGATTGGAATGGGAAGGAGTTGGATATCACATCTCATGCTAAACGGAGGGTCTCAGGTTCGGAAGGGGAAGGATTTGGATATCACATCTCATGTTATAGGAAGGATCTCAGGTTTGGTATTAGAAGCATTGAGATATCACATCTCATGCTATCGGAAGGATCTCAGGTTTGGTATTAGAAGCATTGAGATATCACATGTCATGCTATAGGAAGGGTCTCAGGATTGGAATGGGAAGGAGTTGGATATCACATCTCATGTTATAGGAAGGATCTCAGGTTTGGTATTAGAAGCATTGAGATATCACATCTCATGCTATAGGACTGGTCTCAGGATTGGAATGGGAAGGAGTTGGATATCACATCTCATGCTAAAGGAAGGGTCTCAGTTTTGGTAGAAGCATTGAGATTTCACATATCATGCTATAGGAAGGGTCTCAGGATTGGAATGGGAAGGAGTTGGATATCATATCTCATGCTATAGGAAGGGTCTCAGGTTTGGTATAAGCATTGAGATATCACATCTCTGCTATCGGAAGGGTCTCAGGATTGGAATGGGAAGGACTTAGATATCACATCTCATGCTATAGGGAGGGTCTCAGTATTGATATTAGAAGCATTGAGATATCACATCTCAAGCTATCAGAAGGGTCTCAGGATTGGAATGGGAAGGAGTTGGATATCACATCTCATGCTATAGGAAGGGTCTCAGGTTAGGAAGGGAAAGGAGTTGGATATCACATTTCATGTTAGAGGAAGGATCTCAGGTTTGGTATTAGAGGCCTTGAGATATCACATCTCATGCTATAGGAAGGGTCTCAGGATTGGAATGGGAAGGAGTTGGATATCACATCTCATGTTATAGGAAAGATCTCAGGTTTGGTATTAGAAGCATTGAGACATCACATCTCATGTTATAGGAAGGGTCTTAGGATTGGAATGGGAAGGAGTTGTATATGACATCTCATGCCATAGGAAGGGTCTCAGGTTTGCTATACGCATTGAGATATCACATCACATGCTATAGGAAGGGTCTCAGGATTGGAATGAGAAGGAATTGAATATCACATCTCATGCTATAGGCAGGGTCTCAGGTTTGGAAAGGGAAGGAGATGGATATCACATTTCATGTTATAGGACGGGTCTCAGGTTTGGTATTAGAAGCATTGTGATATCACATCTCATGCTATAGGAAGTGTCTCAGGATTGGAATGGGAAGGAGTTGGATATCACAACTCATGCTATTGGAAGGGTTTCAGGTTTGGTAGAAGCATTGAGATATCACATCTCATGCTATAGGAAGAGTCTCAGGTTTGGGAAGGGAAGGATTTGGATTTCACATCTCATGTTTTAGGATGGTTCTCATGTTTGGTTTTTGAAGCATTGAGATATCACATCTCATGCTATCGGAAGGGTCTCAGGTTTGGAATGGGAAGGAGTTGGATATCACATCTCGTGTTATAGGAAGGATCTCATGTTTGGTATTAGAAATATTGAGATATCACATCTCATGCTATAGGAAGGGTCTCCGGATTGGAATGTGAAGGATTTGGATATTACATCTCATGCTAAAGGAAGGGTCTCAGGTTTGGAATGGGAAGGAGTTGGATATGACATCTCTTGTTATAGGGAGGGTCTCAGGATTTGAATGGCAAGGAGTTGGATACCCCATCTCATGCCATAGGAAGGGTCTCAGGTTTGGCATAAGAAGGAGTTGGATATCCCATCTCATGCTATAGGAAGGGTCTCAGGTTGGAATGGGAAGGAGTTGGATATGACATCTCATGTTATAGGAAGGGTCTCAGGATTGGAATGGGAAGGACTTGGATATCACATCTCATGCTGTAGGAAGGCTCTCAGGTTTGGAAAGGGAAGGAGTTGGATATCACATTTCATGTTAGAGGTAGGATCTCAAGTTTGGTATTAGAGGCATTGAGATATCACATCTCATTCTATCAGAAGGGTATCAGGATTGGAATGGGAAGGAGTTGGATATCACATCTCATGCTAAACGGAGGGTCTCAGGTTCGGAAGGGGAAGGATTTGGATATCACATCTCATGTTATAGGAAGGATCTCAGGTTTGGTATTAGAAGCATTGAGATATCACATCTCATGCTATCGGAAGGATCTCAGGTTTGGTATTAGAAGCATTGAGATATCACATGTCATGCTATAGGAAGGGTCTCAGGATTGGAATGGGAAGGAGTTGGATATCACATCTCATGTTATAGGAAGGATCTCAGGTTTGGTATTAGAAGCATTGAGATATCACATCTCATGCTATAGGACTGGTCTCAGGATTGGAATGGGAAGGAGTTGGATATCACATCTCATGCTAAAGGAAGGGTCTCAGTTTTGGTAGAAGCATTGAGATTTCACATATCATGCTATAGGAAGGGTCTCAGGATTGGAATGGGAAGGAGTTGGATATCATATCTCATGCTATAGGAAGGGTCTCAGGTTTGGTATAAGCATTGAGATATCATATCTCTGCTATCGGAAGGGTCTCAGGATTGGAATGGGAAGGACTTAGATATCACATCTCATGCTATAGGGAGGGTCTCAGTATTGATATTAGAAGCATTGAGATATCACATCTCAAGCTATCGGAAGGGTCTCAGGATTGGAATGGGAAGGAGTTGGATATCACATCTCATGTTAGAGGAAGGATCTCAGGTTTGGTATTAGAGGCCTTAAGATATCACATCTCATGCTATAGGAAGGGTCTCAGGATTAGAATGGGAAGGAGTTGGATATCACATCTCAAGCTATAGGAAGGGTCTCAGGTTTGGTATAAGCATTGAGATATCACATCTCATGCTATAGGAAGGGTCTCAGGATTGGAATGGGAAGGAGTTGGATATCACATCTCATGTTATAGGAAAGATCTCAGGTTTGGTATTAGAAGCATTGAGACATCACATCTCATGTTATAGGAAGGGTCTTAGGATTGGAATGGGAAGGAGTTGTATATGACATCTCATGCCATAGGAAGGGTCTCAGGTTTGGTATACGCATTGAGATATCACATCACATGCTATAGGAAGGGTCTCAGGATTGGAATGGGAAGGACTTGAATATCACATCTCATGCTATAGGCAGGGTCTCAGGTTTGGAAAGGGAAGGAGATGGATATCACATTTCATGTTAGAGGTAGGATCTCAGGTTTGGTATTAGAGGCATTGAGATATCACATCTCATGCTATCAGAAGGGTCTCAGGATTGGAATGGGATGGAGTTGTATATCACATCTCATGCTAAAGGGAGGGTCTCAGGTTTGGAAGGGGAAGGATTTGGAAATCACATCTCATGTTATAGGAAGGATCTCAGGTTTGGTATTAAAAGCATTGAGATATCACATCTCATGCTATCGGAAGTATCTCAGGTTTGGTATTAGAGGCATTGAGATATCACATCTCATGCTATCATAAGGGTCTCAGGATTGGAATGGGAAGGAGTTGGATATCACATCTCATGTTATAGGAAGGATCTCAGGTTTGGTATTAGAAGCATTGAGATATCACATCTCATGCTATAGGAAGGGTCTCAGTATTGGAATGGGAAGGAGTTGGATATCACATCTTATGCTATAGGAAGGGTCTCAGATTTGGTATAAGAATTGAGATATCACATCTCATGCTATAGGAAGGGTCTCAGGATTGGAATGGGAAGGAGTTGGATATCACATCTCATGCTATAGGAAGGGTCTCAGGTTTGGAACGGGAAGGAATTAGATATCACATCTCATGTTATAGGAAGAGTCTCAGGTTTGGTATAAGCATTGAGATATCACATCTCTGCTATCGGAGGTGTCTCAGGATTGGGATGGAAAGGAATTGGATATCACATCTCATGCTATAGGAAGGGTATCAGGTTTGGAACGGGAAGGAGTTGGATATCCCATCTCATGTTATAGGACAGGTCTCAGGTTTGATATTAGAAGCATTGAGATATCACATCTCTGCTATTGGAAGGGTCTCAGGATTGGAATGGGAAGGACTTGGATATCAGAATTCATGTTATAGGAAGGGTCTCAGGTTTGGTATTAGAAGCATTGAGATATCACATCTCATGCTATAGGAAGGGTCTCAGGATTGAAATGGGAAGGACTTGGATATCACATCTCATGTTATAGGAAGGGTCTCAGGTTTGGTATTAGAAGCATTGAGATATCACATCTCATGCTATAGGAAGGGTCTCAGGAATGGAATGGGAAGGACTTGGATATCACATCTCATGATAAAGGAAGGGTCTAAGGTTTGGAAGGGGAAGGATTTGGATATCACATCTCATGTTATTGGACCGGTCTCAGGTTTGGTATTAGAAGCATTGAGATATCAAGTCTCATGGTATAGGACGGGAGTTTGATATCACATCTCATGCCATGGTATGGGTCTCAGGTTTTGTAGAAGCATTGGGATATCACATCTCATGCTATCGGAAGGGTATCAGGATTGGATTTGGAAGGAGTTGGATATCCCATCTCATGCTATAGGAAGGGTCTCAGGTTGGAATGGGAAGGAGTTGGATATGAGATCTCATGTTATAGGAAGGGTCTCAGGATTGGAATGGGAAGGACTTGGATATCACATCTCATGCTGTAGGAAGGCTCTCAGGTTTGGAAAGGGAAGGAGTTGGATATCACATTTCATGTTAGAGGTAGGATCTCAGGTTTGCTATTCGAAGCATTGAAATATCACATCTCATGCTATCAGAAGGGTATCAGGATTGGAATGGGAAGGAGTTGGATATCACATCTCATGCTAAAGGGAGGGTCTCAGGTTCGGAAGGGGAAGGATTTGGATATCACATCTCATGTTATAGGAAGGATCTCAGGTTTGGTATTAGAAGCATTGAGATATCATATCTCATGCTATCTGAAGGATCTCAGGTTTGGTATTAGAAGCATTGAGATATCACATCTCATGCTATAGGAAGGGTCTCAGGATTGGAATGGGAAGGAGTTAGATATCACATCTCATGTTATAGGAAGGATCTCAGGTTTGGTATTAGAAGCATTGAGATAGCACATCTCATGCTATAGGACTGGTCTCAGGATTGGAATGGGAAGGAGTTGGATATCACATCTCATGCTAAAGGAAGGGTCTCAGTTTTGGTAGAAGCATTGAGATTTCACATATCATGCTATAGGAAGGGTCTCAGGATTGGAATGGGAAGGAGTTGGATATCACATCTCATGCTATAGGAAGGGTCTCAGGTTTGGTATAAACATTGAGATATCACATCTCTGCTATCGGAAGGGTCTCAGGATTGGAATGGGAAGGACTTAGATATCACATCTCATGCTATAGGGAGGGTCTCAGTATTGATATTAGAAGCATTGAGATATCACATCTCAAGCTATCGGAAGGGTCTCAGGATTGGAATGGGAAGGAGTTGGATATCACATCTCATGTTATAGGAAGAGTCTCATGCTAAGACCTGATAGACCCTTCCTATAACATGAGATGGGAATATCCAACTCCTTCCCATTCCAATCCTGAGACCCTTCCGATAGCAGAGATGTGATATCTCAATGCTTATACCAAACCTGAGACCCTTCCTATAGCATGAGATGTGATATCCAACTCCTTCCCATTCCAATACTGAGACCCTTCCTATAGCATGAGATGTGATATCTCAATGCTTCTAATATCAAACTTGAGACCCTCCCTATAGCATGAGATGTGATATCCAAGTCCTTCCCATTCCAATCCTGAGACACTTCCTATAGCATGAGATGTGATATCTCAATGCTTCTAATACCAAACCTGAGATTCTTCCTATAACATGAGATGGGATATCCAACTCCTTCCCATTCCAATCCTGAGACCCTTCCGAAAGCAGAGATGTGATATCTCAATGCTTATACCAAACCTGAGACCCTTCCTATGGCATGAGATGTCATATACAGATCCTTCCCATTCCAATCCTGAGACCCTTCCTATAGCATGAGATGTGATATCTCAATGCTTATACCAAACCTAAAACCCTTCCTATAGCATGAGATGTGATATCCAACTCCTTCCCATTCCAATCCTGAGACCCTTCCTATAGCATGAGATGTGATATCCAATGGCTCTAATACCAAACCTGAGATCCTCCCTCTAACATGAAATGTGATATCCAACTCCTTCCCTTTCCAAACCTGAGAGCCTACCTATAGCATGAGATGTGATATCCAAGTCCTTCCCATTCCAATCCTTAGACCCTTCCTACAGCATGCAATATGATATCTCAATGATTCTAATAACAAACCTGAGACCCGTCCTATAACATGAGATGTGATATCCAACTCCTTCCCATTCCAATCCTGAGACACTTCCGATAGCAGAGATGTGATATCTCAATGCTTATACCAAACCTGAGACCCTTCCTATAACATGAGATGTGATATCCAATTCCTTCCCATTCCAAACCTGAGACCCTTCCTACAGCATGTGATGTGATATCTCAATGCTTCTAATACCAAACCTGAGACCAGCCCTATAACATGAGATGGGATATACAACTCCTTCCCGTTCCAAACCTGAGACCCTTCCTATAGCATGAGATGTGATATCCAACTCCTTCCCATCCCAATCCTGAGACACTTCCGATTGCAGAGATGTGATATCTCAATGCTTATACCAAATGTGAGACTCTTCCAATAACATGAGATGTGATATCCAACTCCTTCCCGTTCCAAACCTGAGATCCTTCCTATAGCATGAGATGTGATATCCAACTCCTTCCCATTCCAATCCTGAGACCCTTATGATAGCATGAGATGTGATATCTCAATGCCTCTAATACCAAATCTGAGATTCTTCTGATAGCATGAGATGTGATATCTCAATGCTTCTTATACCAAACCTGAGATCCTTCCTATAACATGAGATGTGATTTCCAAATCCTTCCCCTTCCAAACCTGAGACCCTCCCTTTAGCATGAGATGTGATATCCAAGTCCTTCCCATTCCAATCCTGAGACCCTTCCTATAGCATGTGATGTGATATCTCAATGCTTATACCAAACCTGAGACCCTTCCTATGGCATGAGATGTCATATACAACTCCTTCCCATTCCAATCCTGAGCCCTTCCTATATCATGAGATGTGATATCTCAATGCTTATACCAAACCTGAGACTCTTCCTATAGCATGAGATGTGATATCCAACTTCTTCCCATTCCAATCCTGAGACCCTTCCAATAACATGAGATGTGTTGTCTCAATGCTTCTAATACCAAACCTGAGATCTTTCCTATAACATGAGGTGTGATATCCAACTCCTTCCCATTCCAATCCTGAGGCCCTTCCTATAGCATGTGATGTGATATCCCAATGCTTATACCAAACCTGAGACCCTTCCTATAGCTTGAGATGTGATATCCAACTCCTTCCCATTCCAATCTTGAGACCCTTCCTATAGCATGAGATGTGATATCTCAATACTTCTAATACCAAACCTGAGATCCTTCTGATAACATGAGATGTGATATCCAAATCCTTCCCCTTCCAAACCTGAGACCCTCCCTTTAGCATGAGATGTGATATCCAAAGCCTTCCGATTCCAATCCTGGACCATTCTGATAGCATGAGATGTGATATCTCAATGCTTCTAATACCAAACCTGAGATCCTTCCGATAGCATGAGATGTGATATCTCAATGCTTCTAATACCAAACCTAAGATCCTTCCTATAACATGAGATGTGATATCCAAATCCTTCCCCTTCCAAACCTGAGACCCTCCCTTTAGCATGAGATGTGATATCCAACTCCTTCCCATTCCAATCCTGAGACCCGTCTGATAGCATGAGATGTGATATCTCAATGCCTCTAATACCAAACCTGAGATCCTACCTCTAACATGAAATGTGATATCCAACTCTTTCCCCTTCCAAACCTGAGAGCCTTCCTATAGCATGAGATGTGATATCCAAGTCCTTCCCATTCCAATCCTGAGACCCTTCCTATAACATGAGATGTGATATCCAACTCCTTCCCATTCCAACCTGAGACCCTTCCTATAGCATGAGATGGGATATCCAGCTCCTTCCAAATCCAATCCTGATACCCTTCCGATAGCATGAGATGTGATATCCCAATGCTTATACCAAACCTGAGACCCATACTATTGCATGAGATGTGATATCAAACTCCTTCCCATTCCAATCCTGAGACCCTTCCTATAGCTTGAGATGTGATATCCAACTCCTTCTCATTCCAATTCTGAGACCCTTCCTATACCATAAGACTTGATATCTCAGTGCTTCTAATACCAAACCTGAGACCCGTCCTATAACATGAGATGTGATATCCAAATACTTCCCCTTCCAAACCTTAGACCCTTCCTTTATCATGAGATGTGATATCCAACTCCTTCCCATTCCAATCCTGAGACCCTTCCGATATCGTGAGATGTGATATCTCAATGCTTCTAATATCAAACTTGAGACCCTCCCTATAGCATGAGATGGATTATCCAAGTCCTTCCCATTCCAATCCTGAGACCCTTCCTATAGCATGAGATGTGATATCTCAATGCTTCTAATACCAAACCTGAGACCCTTCCTATAACATGAGATGGGAATATCCAACTCCTTCCCATTCCAATCCTGAGACCCTTCCGATAGAAGAGATGTGATATCTCAATGCTTATACCAAACCTGAGATCCTTCCTATAGCATGAGATGTGATATCCTACTCCTTCCCATTCCAATCCTGAGACCCTTCCTATAGCATAAGATGTGATATCTCAATGATTCTAATATCAAACTTGAGACCCTCCCTATAGCATGAGATGTGATATCCAAGTCATTCCCATTCCAATCCTGAGACACTTCCTATAGCATGAGATGTGATATCTCAATGCTTCTAATACCAAACCTGAGACTCTTCCTATAACATGAGATGGGATATCCAACTCCTTCCCATTCCAATCCTGAGACCCTTCCGATAGCAGAGATGTGATATCTCAAAGCTTATACCAAACCTGAGACCCTTCCTATGGCTTGAGATGTCATATACAACTCCTTCCCATTCCAATCCTGAGACCCTTCCGATAGCATGAGATGTGATATCTCAATGCTTATACCAAACCTGAGACCCTTCGTATAGCATGAGATGTGATATCCAACTCCTTCCCATTCCAATCCTGAGACCCTTCCTATAGCATGAGATGTGATGTCTCAATGCTTCTAATACCAAACCTGAGATCCTTCGTTTAACATGAGATGTGATATCCAACTCCTTCCATTCCAATCCTGAGACCCTTCCTATAGCATGAGATGTGATATCTCAATGCTTATACCAAACCTGAGACCCTTCCTATAGCATGAGATGTGATATCCAACTCCTTCCCATTCCAATCCTGAGACCCTTCCTATAGCATGAGATGTGATATCTCAATGCCTCTAATACCAAACCTGAGATCCTTCCTCTAACATGAAATGTGATATCCAACTCCTTCCCTTTCCAAACCTGAGAGCCTATCCATAGCATGAGATGTGATATCCAAGTCCTTCCCATTCCAATCCTGAGACCCTTCCAATAACATGAGATGTGATGTCTCAATGCTTCTAATACCAAACCTGAGATCTTTCCTATAACATGAGATGTGATATCCAACTCCTTCCCATTCCAATCCTGAGGCCCTTCCTATAGCATGTGATGTGATATCTCAATGCTTATACCAAACCTGAGACCCTTCCTATAGCTTGAGATGTGATATCCAACTCCTTCCCATTCCAATCCTGAGACCCTTCCTATAGCATGAGATGTGATATCTCAATACTTCTAATACCAAACCTGAGATCCTTCTGATAACATGAGATGTGATATCCAAATCCTTCCCCTTCCAAACCTGAGACCCTCCCTTTAGCATGAGATGTGATATCCAACTCCTTCCGATTCCAATCCTGAGACCATTCTGATAGCATGAGATGTGATATCTCAATGCTTCTAATACCAAACCTGAGATCCTTCCGATAGCATGAGATGTGATATCTCAATGCTTCTAATACCAAACCTGAGATCCTTCCTATAACATGAGATGTGATATCCAAATCCTTCCCCTTCCAAACCTGAGACCCTCCCTTTAGCATGAGATGTGATATCCAACTCCTTCCCATTCCAATCCTGAGACCCTTCTGATAGCATGAAATGTGATATCTCAATGCCTCTAATACCAAACCTGAGATCCTACCTCTAACATGAAATGTGATATCCAACTCTTTCCCCTTCCAAACCTGAGAGCCTTCCTATAGCATGAGATGTGATATCCAAGTCCTTCCCATTCCAATCCTGAGACCCTTCCTATAACATGAGATGTGATATCCAACTCCTTCCCATTCCAACCTGAGACCCTTCCTATAGCATGAGATGGGATATCCAGCTCCTTCCAAATCCAATCCTGATACCCTTCCGATAGCATGAGATGTGATATCCCAATGCTTATACCAAACCTGAGACCCATACTATTGCATGAGATGTGATATCAAACTCCTTCCCATTCCAATCCTGAGACCCTTCCTATAGCTTGAGATGTGATATCCAACTCCTTCTCATTCCAATTCTGAGACCCTTCCTATACCATAAGACTTGATATCTCAGTGCTTCTAATACCAAACCTGAGACCCGTCCTATAACATGAGATGTGATATCCAAATCCTTCCCCTTCCAAAGCTTAGACCCTTCCTTTATCATGAGATGTGATATCCAACTCCTTCCCATTCCAATCCTGAGACCCTTCCGATATTGTGAGATGTGATATCTCAATGCTTCTAATATCAAACTTGAGACTCTCCCTATAGCATGAGATGGATTATCCAAGTCCTTCCCATTCCAATCCTGAGACCCTTCCTATAGCATGAGATGTGATATCTCAATGCTTCTAATACCAAACCTGAGACCCTTCCTATAACATGAGATGGGAATATCCAACTCCTTCCCATTCCAATCCTGAGACCCTTCCGATAGAAGAGATGTGATATCTCAGTGCTTATACCAAACCTGAGATCCTTCCTATAGCATGAGATGTGATATCCTACTCCTTCCCATTCCAATCCTGAGACCCTTCCTATAGCATAAGATGTGATATCTCAATGATTCTAATATCAAACTTGAGACCCTCCCTATAGCATGAGATGTGATATCCAAGTCATTCCCATTCCAATCCTGAGACACTTCCTATAGCATGAGATGTGATATCTCAATGCTTCTAATACCAAACCTGAGACTCTTCCTATAACATGAGATGGGATATCCAACTCCTTCCCATTCCAATCCTGAGACCCTTCCGATAGCAGAGATGTGATATCTCAAAGCTTATACCAAACCTGAGACCCTTCCTATGGCTTGAGATGTCATATACAACTCCTTCCCATTCCAATCCTGAGACCCTTCCGATAGCATGAGATGTGATATCTCAATGCTTATACCAAACCTGAGACCCTTCCTATATCATGAGATGTGATATCCAACTCCTTCCCATTCCAATCCTGAGACCCTTCCTATAACATGAGATGTGATGTCTCAATGCTTCTAATACCAAACCTGAGATCCTTCGTTTAACATGAGATGTGATATCCAACTCCTTCCATTCCAATCCTGGGACCCTTCCTATAGCATGAGATGTGATATCTCAATGCTTATACCAAACCTGAGACCCTTCCTATAGCATGAGATGTGATATCCAACTCCTTCCCATTCCAATCCTGAGACCCTTCCTATAGCATGAGATGTGATATCTCAATGCCTCTAATACCAAACCTGAGATCCTTCCTCTAACATGAAATGTGATATCCAACTCCTTCCCTTTCCAAACCTGAGAGCCTATCCATAGCATGAGATGTAATATCCAAGTCCTTCCCATTCCAATCCTTAGACCCTTCCTACAGCATGCAACATATATGATATCTCAATGATTCTAATAACAATCCTGAGACCCGTCCTATAACATGAGATGGGATATCCAACTCCTTCCCATCCCAATCCTGAGACACTTCCGATTGCAGAGATGTGATATCTCAATGCTTATACCAAACCTGAGACTCTTCCTATAACATGAGATGTGATATCTGTTAGGAAAGATTTCGTAATTGTAGGTAATTTTCCTTCCATGTGGCAACCCCTAAACTTTTTGCTGTTGTTTTTCACCTTGTTCTCGACTTTGCCAGAGAAGTGCAGCCTTCTGCCGCACTCCTCTGGGCTTTCGCTCCTTTCCTACGGGGAAACTGACATGGCCTTAAGACAGTCAGTACCGGGAAACGCTGTTTTCCGTAGTTTCTTTTATCATGTTGCGGCTTTCGTGCAACATGACACAAGAGGGCACTGTAAGCTAAGTTACTGCTCTCTTGGGATTCTAGCCTTCTACAGGCCCTAGATACTCTTTCAGGATTGTAACTGATCGGTGCAAGTGATTCACGGACGGGAATGGTGGCAGCGATCGTTTCTTGTGTTTTGAGCTCCTTTTGGCGTTCTAAGCGCGTTTCTCGCACTTAACCCAAAATGGTGGCCTGGCTCCCAAAATGGCCAGACCACGAGGCTCCTTTGTCCTGTCCGCTGACCGTCTTGCTCCCTTCACCTTCCCCAGGTCGAGCCGACCCAGGGCCTTCCTTATTTGGGCATGTACTTTCCCGCGAAACACGGATGCTTTCGCGGGCTTCTACATGTCTTGTGTGTGCCTCCAGGATGTGGGCTGGGATGTCTGGTCCTGGTTGAATGCCTGGGACCACCGTGGTCCGTGATAGGTCCACGAATGGTGTGAGTGTTGATGAGCGGATCTCCCATTGGGTCCCCACCGTTTTGGCGCGAAGGGAACCGTGGATAAGAGGGGGCTGGAAACACCACTACCATGTCGATCTCCTGAGTTCTCACGAACGAAGGAATACAGGAGCCAAGTATCCTGCAACCAAGAGGCTGAACCGAGGAATCGCTGGTGACCAGCTGAAGGACTGCTCCTCTGCACTGCTGTTGCCTTGTGAAACCCTTTTCACCTTTGATCGAACCAGAAGGCCTGTACTAGTACTTCGACCCTTGGAATAGCGGGGACAGCTATTCTCGGCATCTTCACCAGCTCCTGCTAGTAAGCCTTCGGAAGCGTCTCTGGGCCATCCAGCAGACTGACCAGCCTACACAGGAGTCTTGCTCTGTAACTGCCACCAGGTTGTGTAGTATATCGAGTCCTTGTCACTCTCACACGATTCGTACACTTGGCGTTCCCAGGTCTGAAGTGAGTAGTGTACATTTGGCTCAGATACACACGGCCGCTCCGTTGCCCTGCTGTGGTAACAAACTGTGCGGGTTCCTTCGTTTGGGACGTCTTTTACTCAACTCTGCTGCTGCAGACTCAACACGACGACGAGACGTCCCCTGCTCTTCTGAACCTGCCAGCGACTGAAACTGACGCGGAGAAGCCTGGGTCTGCTTGCATCGGGGACCGGTGAGTAGCATAGCTAGGAACTGGTCGCCCTCCTGCAGGAGCCCATAGCTTTTCCCCGCTGTGTCAAAACAGCACGCCTTTCCGTACTCGCGCTCTGCTTCTGCCCACAGTGGAGGCTGCGCTTGAGTCGCGGAACACTGTTCTTCTTCGTTTGTGCACTAAACTGAACTGCCTGATCTCCCTCGAAGAGACTCCCCTTTTGCCCGTTGGCACCAGCGTGTGCAGGTACTTTTGAGCACAAGGCTCCACTCTTCGTAGGGCTCGGACTTCCTTTTAGTTAGGTGCCTCTGAAGGCGGACTGGGTCTAAGCATTATTTCGCACTGCCTGTTTTCCTTCCCTTTTAGGTGGACTACACATTTCGTGCATCTAACGCTTGAGACTTGTTTGTATTTGTGTATATATTGTATTGGTATGGTATGTGTTGGTTTACTAGAGTTGTATTGTGATTTCTCGCTACGGTCATTGTTTTAAATGCCTTGGAATAAATGTGTATATATTTTTAATATAGCACCTGTTTGGAGTAGTTTGTAAGTGTCCTTGCTTTGTGTGCTCATTGCAGGCTTTCAGTCACCCTCACCCCTCTTGAGACCTAGTCTTGACCGCCGCGATCGCTACCTTGATTGGTCTGGCTTGTCCAGAGGTTACCCTGTTCCAAGTAATTAGGTTGGCCTCCTGAACTTCTGCGCCACCAGGACAGAGTTCAGAAATCCGTCTTAAGAAATTGGTGTACAGCGGTGGGATACCACTGAAGGTATCCAGTGTTGCGCACGAACTAAGGCATTTCAAGTTATTCCTACCAGGACACGTAGTGAATTGTTGTAGTATAACTTTAAAAAGGCCATAGTCCTATCTAACAGTATGGAAACAAATACCTTGTTAACTTTAAATGCTTCCAAATCAGAAACATTGAAAAAGATGTGTGCGGAGAGAGGTGTTTTCTCTCAAGGCACGAAATTGGATATGATCCAAAGAATCGTGGCGTGGCAAGAAGCGCAGCTTGACGCTATAACTTCTGAGGACAGTGCGGAAGGAGGTGGGGCTGCTCTCACTGGTAGAACCGAGGGTTCTGCCGCTGCACTGATCCCCGCGACCACGAGGACAGGGAGGATGAGATGTCTAATGTTTCCTCTGCCAGTGTTGATGGGGAGGCTATGCTTGAATTCAAGAAGCAAGAGCTGCGGTTTAGGCAGAAGGAGCTTGAATTCAGCATAGCCAAACTAAAAATCGAACAGTCAGAAAAACAGAAAGACAGGGATCACCAGTTGGAACTGGCCAAGCTTCAGGTTGCAAATGGGTCCAAGGGTCCTGGACATGGGTCTGGGGCCTCCTCTCATCCACGGTTTCCGAAAGATCTGGTCAGTGTGTATGAGGAAAGGAATGACATTATGGACTGGCTGAATGCGTTTGAGTATGCATGCGAAGTTCAACAAGTTGACAATGCTGATAAGATTGCCTGGTTACTCAGCAGACTGCCCCATTCTGGCTGTAGTGCCATTATGGAAATGTCGAAGGCTGAGCGAGCTGATTTCGCAATGTTAAAGCAAACTCTCATTTTAAAGTTTGGGAAGACTCCGGCCCAATATTTGAAACGATTCATAGAGTATAAGAAAAAGGAAGGTGGTACTTGGGTATCTTATGTCACTGAATCCTTGAAAAACTTAACTGGCTGGGTCGAAGGTTATAAGGTTTCTACCTTCGAAGGCATGATAAATCTTGTCATGCTGGAACACATTTTTGCATCTTCTTCCCCGGAGCTTAAGCAGCATTTGGCCGATTCGAAGGAGATAGATCCTAAGAAGCTGGCCATTGCAGCAGACTTATGGGTGTCACATCGAGTGTCCCATAAGGACAAAACTCATCCTGGTAAGCAGGAGGAAGGGAAAAAGTCCAAAGATAAGGAGGGTGGAGAATCTGATAAATCTTCTTCTCAAAAGGGCCACAAAAAGAAAAATAAGGGTAAGACACAAGAGAACTCACAGGGTAGTGGAGGTCAGCCTCCGAAACAGAACTCTGGTTACAATAAGCCTCCCTATGTAAACAGACCCAATGGATCTTGTTTTGCTTGTGGAGCAACTGACCACGTGAAGGGGGATCCCCGGTGTAAGGTTAGACCTTTGGGGGTCCACTCCGCTAATCTGGCCTTCTCCTCCTACGAGGAAGAAGAGATTACAGGAGCATCCTTCTCCTCAGACTCATTTCCCAGCGGGATAGAGGCTGAGGTAGTTTTAGTTTCCCTGGGTTCCTGGGAGCCTAAAGTCGCAGAGGCTTATGCTAGGATTCCAGATAATACCAAGCACTACTTTAAAGACAGTGTGCTGATCAATGGAGTAGATACTCCAGCTCTTAGGGATAGTGGGTGCAGTCGAACTGTAGTGGATTCTACCTTGGTAGACTCAGAGGAAGTTGCCAGAGCTACTCTGATGCCCACTAAGTTGGCTGACGGCCCACTCCGTATGTTCCCAGTAATACCTGTAAATCTTACTTTAAATGGTACAGCAGTCAGGATTCCAGTGAGCATTCAGAGAAACGTCCCGGGAAAGGTCTTGTTAGGTAATGATCTCAGAGCTTTAGGGCTCGTAGGAGACACTGCCGAAAGACCCTACACACGGTCTCAAGCACGGGCAGCATTGGCCAAGACCAATACGCCGCCCCAGCCGAAGGGGAAACCCAAGGCGAAAGGAGTCAACAAGTCAAGACGAGGGAAAGAGAATATTCCCCCGAGCTCGCCTACCACTGCGGTGGAGGAAGTTGGTCAATCGCCCGGGCCTGAGGAGGAGGTGGCGATGCCTGAAGTATTTGACCCCAACGACCATCCTGAACTAAAAGACTTGTTACTTGAAGGAGGTCCTGATAGGGACGAATTCAGTAAAGGCCAACGTGAGTGCCCATCTCTGGAAGGCCTAAGGAGACAGGCCTGCTCCCAGCTTGAGGGTGAACCTCCTGGGACGCATAGGATTTATTGGGAAGGTGGACTCCTGTATAGTGAGCCCACAGAGTCTACAGAAGGAGACCATAGGAGGTTGGTGGTTCCCCTTGCTGTTAGGCCCTTCCTCCTGCAGTTGGCGCATGAAGTGCTCCTTGCTGGTCACCTTGGTATTAAGAGGACCAAGCAAAGGTTATCCATGCACTTCTACTGGCCCAAGATGGGGGTGCAAGTAGAAAGTCACTGCAGGAGTTGTGCCTCCTGCCAATTATCTGGTAAGGTTGGCTCGACAATCCAAGCTCCGTTGGTAC
Organism: Ambystoma mexicanum; assembly: GCF_040938575.1. Taxonomy (NCBI): domain Eukaryota; kingdom Metazoa; phylum Chordata; class Amphibia; order Caudata; family Ambystomatidae; genus Ambystoma; species Ambystoma mexicanum. The sequence continues at coordinate 474,864 of NW_027182330.1, read as the reverse complement.
CGCTCCCAGTTGTGGGGGTACCATTTGAAAGGGTAGGGATCGACATCGTTGGTCCCCTTGACCCGCAAACATCCTCGGGCAATAGGTTTATCCTGGTGCTGGTCGACCATGCAACCAGATATCCTGAGGCCATCCCATTGAAAACTGTAACTGCCAAGTCAGTTGCAAAAGCTTTACTTGGCATATTTACTAGGGTTGGCTTCCCTAAAGAAGTTGTGTCAGATCGTGGCAGCAACTTTATGTCAAAGTATATGCAGGCTATGTGGAAAGAATGTGGGGTCACCTACAAGTTCTCTTCTGCATACCACCCCCAGACCAATGGTCTGGTGGAACGTTTCAACAGAACGTTAAAAAGCATGATTGGGGCTCTGGAGAAGCTTCAGAGAAGACAATGGGATCTTCTTTTACCATGCTTACTGTTTGCCTACCGAGAGGTACCACAGGAGGGTGTTGGCTTCAGCCCCTTCAAACTTCTGTTTGGTCATCCTGTACGGGGACCCTTAGCCATAGTCAAAGAGGGATGGGAGATGCCCACTTCCCCTGTTACTACCAACGTAGTTGATTATGTGCTAGGGCTCAGAAAACGGATGGTACTTCTGATGGGCTTGGCTAGTGATAAATTGAAGGCAGTACAAGCGCTGGTGAAACATTGGTACGACCAGAAAGCTTCCCTCATCAACTTTACACCTGGTCAGCAAGTCCTGATCATGAATCCCATAAGGCCTTGAGCTTTACAGGACAAATGGTCAGGCCCTTACACAGTGGTGGAGCCCCTGGGTGAGGTTAACTATTTAGTGGACCTTGGAAGGCCTGGACAGGCTCCAAAAGTGTTTCACGTGAATAGGCTGAAGGCTTTCGTCCCAAGAGTCGAAATCGCAGCACTGTTACTGGCTTCAGATGTTGAGGAAGAGGAGTCTGAACCTCTCCCCGACCTGTTCCAAAGCGGTCCTTCAGATAGCTCCTTTGAGGGTGTCCGAGTGGCCCCTCACCTGACTTCTGATCAGCAGGCTGAGGTGAAAAGTTTGCTTAGGCAGTTTTCCCCCCTGTTTTCACAGTCGCCTGGTTTGACACCTTGGTGCAAACATAACATAGACACAGGAGACAGTGTACCTACCAAAAGTAGGGGATACAGGATGTCAGACAAAGTACGGTCTTATATTAAGACCGAGGTCAACAAGATGTTAGACCTTGGGGTGATTGAACCCTCTAGTAGTCCTTGGTCCAGCCCTGTGGTTTTCGTTCCAAAGGCAGGCACTTCTGAATTGAGGTTCTGTGTGGATTACAGGGCTCTGAATGCTGTCACCAAGACAGATGCACACCCCTTGCCTCGAACAGATGAGCTGGTGGATACTTTGGGTGCCTCCAAGTACCTCAGCACGTTTGACCTCACTGCTGGCTATTGGCAAATAGCTTTAGCAGAACATGCCAAGGAGAAGACAGCGTTTTCTACTCCAGACGGCCTTTACCAATTCCGGGTAATGCCGTTCGGGTTGAAGAATGCACCTGCCACTTTCCAGAGGCTTGTGCATCATGTTTTGAATGGGTTGGACGAATTCTGTCTTGCATATCTGGACGATATAGCAGTTTTCAGTGCCACCTGACCATGTGAAACACCTCGGGATTGTGCTCCAGGCTCTTCAGAAAGCACACTTGACCATAAAGGCTAGTAAACACCAGATTGGACAAGGCTCAGTGTTTTACCTTGGACATGAAGTAGGTGGAGGGAGGATACAGCCTCTACCCAGTAAAGTACAAGCAGTACAAGACTGGCCTACTCCCACTACACAAACCCAAGTGAGAGCCTTCTTAGGACTCACGGGGTATTACCGCAATTTTGTGGCAGACTATGGCACCATAGCTGCCCCTCTGACTGCCCTCACAACTCTGAAGAAACCCAAGAAGGTAACTTGGACCGACGAGTGTGAGAAGGCCTTCAATGGCTTAAAAGACTCCTTGTGCCAGGCCCCTGTCCTCAGGGCCCCTGATTATCAAAGACCTTTTATTGTGCAGACGGACGCCTCTGACACTGGGATAGGAGCTGTACTATCGCAAGTAGATGAGAAGGGTAAGGAACACCCTATTGGTTTTATTAGTCGCCAGTTTAAGGACAGAGAGCTCAGATGGTCCACGGTAGAGAAAGAATGTTTCTCTGTTGTGTGGGCCCTAAGGAAGCTGAGGCCCTACCTCTATGGGACCCACTTCACTGTGCAAACTGACCATAAGCCCTTAAAGTGGCTAATAAACATGAAGGGGGAGAATCCAAAGTTGCTTAGGTGGTCCATAAGTCTACAAGGCTTCGACTTCACTATTGAGCATAGGCCAGGTGTCCAACATAGCAATGCTGATGGGTTGTGGAGAATGTTTAACCGACCTGAACAAGAGACTCATCCAGGGGTGGATTAGTTCCCCCTGTCCATAGTCTGGGAGGGGCGAGTGTTAGGAAAGATTTCGTAATTGTAGGTAATTTTCCTTCCATGTGGCAACCCCTAAACTTTTTGCTGTTGTTTTTCACCTTGTTCTCGACTTTGCCCGAGAAGTGCAGCCTTCTGCCGCACTCCTCTGGGCTTTCGCTCATTTCTTACGGGGAAACTGTCATGCCCTTAAGACAGTCAGTACCAGGAAACGCTGGTTTCCGTAGTTTCTTGTATCATGTTGCAGCTTTCGTGCAACATGACACAAGAGGGCACTGTAAGCTAAGTTACTGCTCTCTTGGGTCTCTAGCCTTCTACAGGCCCTAGATACTCTTTCAGGATTGTAACTGATCGGTGCAAGTGATTCACGGACGGGAATGGTGGCAGCGATCGTTTCTTGTGTTTTGAGATCCTTTTGGCGTGCTAAGCGCGTTTCTCGCGCTTAACCCAAAATGGTGGCCTAGATCCCAAAATGGCCAGACCACAAGGCTCCTTTGTCCTGTCCGCTGACCGTCTTGCTCCCTTCACCTTCCCCAGGTCGAGCCGACGTGGGGCCTTCCTTATTTGGGCATGTGCTTTCCCGCGAAACACAGATGCTTTCGCAGGCTTCTACATGTCTTGTGTGTGCCTCCAGGATGTGGGCTGGGATGTCTGGTCCCAATACACATCCTGGGTGCCAGAGAGTCTAGGGTGGTGTGAATGCCTGGGACCACCGTGGTCCGTGATAGGTCCACGAATGGTGTGAGTGTTGATGAGCGGATCTCCCATTGGGTCCCCTCCGTTTTGGCGCGAAGGGAACCGTGGATAAGAGGGGGCTGGAAACACCACTACCATGTCAATCTCCTGAGTTCTCACGAACGAAGGAATACAGGAGCCAAGTATCCTGCAGCAGCAGATGTGATATCTCAATGCTTATACCAAACCTGAGACCCTTCCTATGGCATGAGATGTCATATACAGATCCTTCCCATTCCAATCCTGAGACCCTTCCTATAGCATGAGATGTGATATCTCAATGCTTATACCAAACCTAAAACCCTTCCTATAGCATGAGATGTGATATCCAACTCCTTCCCATTCCAATCCTGAGACCATTCCTATAGCATGAGATGTGATATCCAATGGCTCTAATATCAAACCTGAGATCCTTCCTCTAACATTAAATGTGATATCCAACTCCTTCCCTTTCCAAACCTGAGAGCCTACCTATAGCATGAGATGTGATATCCAAGTCCTTCCCATTTCAATCCTTAGACCCTTCCTACAGCATGCAATATGATATCTCAATGATTCTAATAACAAACCTGAGACCCGTCCTATAACATGAGATGTGATATCCAACTCCTTCCCATTCCAATCCTGAGACACTTCCGATAGCAGAGATGTGATATCTCAATGCTTCTAATACCAAACCTGAGACCAGTCCTATAACATGAGATGGGATATCCAACTCCTTCCCGTTCCAAACCTGAGACCCTTCCTATAGCATGAGATGTGATATCCAACTCCTTCCCATCCCAATCCTGAGACACTTCCGATTGCAGAGATTTGATATCTCAATGCTTATACCAAACCTGAGACTCTTCCTATAACATGAGATGTGATATCCAACTCCTTCCCATTCCAAACCTGAGACCCTTCCTATAGCATGAGATGTGATATCCAACTCCTTCCCATTCCAATCCTGAGACCCTTATGATAGCATGAGATGTGATATCTCAATGCCTCTAATACCAAATCTGAGATTCTTCCGATAGCATGAGATGTGATATCCAAATCCTTCCCCTTCCAAACCTGAGACCCTCCCTTTAGCATGAGATGTGATATCCAACTCCTTCGCATTCCAACCTGAGACCCTTCCTATAGCATGAGATGGGATATCCAACTCCTTGGAATTCCAATCCTGATACCCTTCCGATAGCATGAGATTTGATATCCCAATGCTTATACCAAACCTGAGACCCATACTATGGCATGAGATGTGATATCAAACTCCTTCCCATTCTAATCCTGAAATCCTGAGACCCTTCCTATAGCTTGAGATGTGATATCCAACTCCTTCCCATTCCAATTCTGAGACCCTTCCTATACCATGAGACTTGATATCTCAATGCTTCTAATACCAAACCTGAGACCCGTCCTATAACATGAGATGTGATATCCAAATCCTTCCCCTTCCAAACCTTAGACCCTTCCTTTATCATGAGATGTGATATCCAACTCCTTCCCATTCCAATCCTGAGACCCTTCCGATATCATGAGATGTGATATCTCAATGCTTCTAATATCAAACTCGAGACCCTCCCTATAGCATGAGATGTGATATCCAAGTCCTTCCCATTCTAATCCTGAGACCCTTCCTATAGCATGAGATGTGATGTCTCAATGCTTCTAATACCAAACCTGAGACCCTTCCTATAACATGAGATGGGAATATCCAACTCCTTCCCATTCCAATCCTGAGACCCTTCCGATAGCAAACATGTGATATCTCAATGCTTATACCAAACCTGAGATCCTTCCTATAACATGAGATGTGATATCCAACTCCTTCCCATTCCAATCCTGAGACACTTCCTATAGCATGAGATGTGATATCTCACTGCTTATACCAAACCTGAGACCCTTCCTATAACATGAGATGTGATATCCAACTCCTTCCCATTCCAATCCTGAGACCCTTCCTATAGCATGAGATGTGATATCTCAATGCTTCTGATATCAAACTTGAGACCCTCCCTATAGCATGAGATGTGATATCCAAGTCCTTCCCATTCCAATCTTGAGACACTTCCTATAGCATGAGATGTGATATCCCAATGCTTCTAATACCAAACCTGAGACTCTTCCTATAACATGAGATGGGATATCCAACTCCTTCCCATTGCAATCCTGAGACCCTTCCGATAGCAGAGATGTGATATCTCAATGCTTATACCAAACCTGGGACCCTTCCTACGGCATGAGATGTCATATACAACTCCTTCCCATTCCAATCCTGAGACCCTTCCTATAGCATGAGATGTGATATCTCAATGCTTATACCAAACCTGAGACCCTTCCTATAGCATGAGATGTGATATCCAACTCCTTCCCATTCCAATCCTGAGACCCTTCCTATAGCATGAGATATGATGTCTCAATGCTTCTAATACCAAACCTGAGATCCTTCCTATAATATGAGATGTGAAATCCAACTCCTTCCATTCCAATCCTGAGACCCTTCCTATAGCATGAGATGTGATATCTCAATGCTTATACTAAACCTGAGACCCTTCCTTTTGCATGAGATGTGATATCCAACTCCTTCCGATTCCAATCCTGAGACCCTTCCTATAGCATGAGATGTGATATCTCAATGCCTCTAATACCAAACCTGAGATCCTTCCTCTAACATGAAATGTGATATCCAACTCCTTCCCTTTCCAAACCTGAGAGCCTATCCATAGCATGAGATGTGATATCCAAGTCCTTCCCATTCCAATCCTTAGACCCTTCCTACAGCATGCAATAACACTTCTCACTTCAGACCTGGGAACGCCAAGTGTACGAATCATGTGAGAGTGACAAGGACTTGATATACTACACAACCTGGCGGCGGTTACAGAGCAAGACTCCTGTGTAGGCTGGTCAGTCTGCTGGATGGCCCAGAGACGCTTCCGAAGGCTTACTAGCAGGAGATGGTGAAAATGCCGAGAATAGCTGTCCCCGCTATTCCAAGGGTCGAAGTACCAGTACAGGCCTTCTGGTTCGATCAAAGGTGAAAAGGGTTTCACAAGGCGACAGCAGTGCAGAGGAGCAGTCCTTCAGCGGGTCACCAGCGATTCCTCGGTTCAGCCTCTTGGTTGCAGGATACTTGGCTCCTGTATTCCTTCGTTCGTGAGAACTCAGGAGATTGACATGGTAGTGGTGTTTCCAGCCCCCTCTTATCCACGGTTCCCTTCGCGCCAAAACGGAGGGGACCCAATGGGAGATCCGCTCATCAACACTCACACCATTCGTGGACCTATCACGGACCACGGTGGTCCCAGGCATTCACACCACCCTAGACTCTCTGGCACCCAGGATGTGTATTGGGACCAGACATCCCAGCCCACATCCTGGAGGCACACACAAGACATGTAGAAGCCTGCGAAAGCATCTGTGTTTCGCGGGAAAGCACATGCCCAAATAAGGAAGGCCCCACGTCGGCTCGACCTGGGGAAGGTGAAGGGAGCAAGACGGTCAGCGGACAGGACAAAGGAGCCTTGTGGTCTGGCCATTTTGGGATCTAGGCCACCATTTTGGGTTAAGCGCGAGAAACGCGCTTAGCACGCCAAAAGGATCTCAAAACACAAGAAACGATCGCTGCCACCATTCCCGTCCGTGAATCACTTGCACCGATCAGTTACAATCCTGAAAGAGTATCTAGGGCCTGTAGAAGGCTAGAGACCCAAGAGAGCAGTAACTTAGCTTACAGTGCCCTCTTGTGTCATGTTGCACGAAAGCTGCAACATGATACAAGAAACTACGGAAACCAGCGTTTCCTGGTACTGACTGTCTTAAGGGCATGACAGTTTCCCCGTAAGAAATGAGCGAAAGCCCAGAGGAGTGCGGCAGAAGGCTGCACTTCTCGGGCAAAGTCGAGAACAAGGTGAAAAACAACAGCAAAAAGTTTAGGGGTTGCCACATGGAAGGAAAATTACCTACAATTACGAAATCTTTCCTAACACTCGCCCCTCCCAGACTATGGACAGGGGGAACTAATCCACCCCTGGATGAGTCTCTTGTTCAGGTCGGTTAAACATTCTCCACAACCCATCAGCATTGCTATGTTGGACACCTGGCCTATGCTCAATAGTGAAGTCGAAGCCTTGTAGACTTATGGACCACCTAAGCAACTTTGGATTCTCCCCCTTCATGTTTATTAGCCACTTTAAGGGCTTATGGTCAGTTTGCACAGTGAAGTGGGTCCCATAGAGGTAGGGCCTCAGCTTCCTTAGGGCCCACACAACAGAGAAACATTCTTTCTCTACCGTGGACCATCTGAGCTCTCTGTCCTTAAACTGGCGACTAATAAAACCAATAGGGTGTTCCTTACCCTTCTCATCTACTTGCGATAGTACAGCTCCTATCCCAGTGTCAGAGGCGTCCGTCTGCACGATAAAAGGTCTTTGATAATCAGGGGCCCTGAGGACAGGGGCCTGGCACAAGGAGTCTTTTAAGCCATTGAAGGCCTTCTCACACTCGTCGGTCCAAGTTACCTTCTTGGGTTTCTTCAGAGTTGTGAGGGCAGTCAGAGGGGCAGCTATGGTGCCATAGTCTGCCACAAAATTGCGGTAATACCCCGTGAGTCCTAAGAAGGCTCTCACTTGGGTTTGTGTAGTGGGAGTAGGCCAGTCTTGTACTGCTTGTACTTTACTGGGTAGAGGCTGTATCCTCCCTCCACCTACTTCATGTCCAAGGTAAAACACTGAGCCTTGTCCAATCTGGTGTTTACTAGCCTTTATGGTCAAGTGTGCTTTCTGAAGAGCCTGGAGCACAATCCCGAGGTGTTTCACATGGTCAGGTGGCACTGAAAACTGCTATATCGTCCAGATATGCAAGACAGAATTCGTCCAACCCATTCAAAACATGATGCACAAGCCTCTGGAAAGTGGCAGGTGCATTCTTCAACCCGAACGGCATTACCCGGAATTGGTAAAGGCCGTTTGGAGTAGAAAACGCTGTCTTCTCCTTGGCATGTTCTGCTAAAGCTATTTGCCAATAGCCAGCAGTGAGGTCAAACGTGCTGAGGTACTTGGAGGCACCCAAAGTATCCACCAGCTCATCTGTTCGAGGCAAGGGGTGTGCATCTGTCTTGGTGACAGCATTCAGAGCCCTGTAATCCACACAGAACCTCAATTCAGAAGTGCCTGCCTTTGGAACGAAAACCACAGGGCTGGACCAAGGACTACTAGAGGGTTCAATCACCCCAAGGTCTAACATCTTGTTGACCTCGGTCTTAATATAAGACCGTACTTTGTCTGACATCCTGTATCCCCTACTTTTGGTAGGTACACTGTCTCCTGTGTCTATGTTATGTTTGCACCAAGGTGTCAAACCAGGCGACTGTGAAAACAGGGGGGAAAACTGCCTAAGCAAACTTTTCACCTCAGCCTGCTGATCAGAAGTCAGGTGAGGGGCCACTCGGACACCCTCAAAGGAGCTATCTGAAGGACCGCTTTGGAACAGGTCGGGGAGAGGTTCAGACTCCTCTTCCTCAACATCTGAAGCCAGTAACAGTGCTGCGATTTCGACTCTTGGGACGAAAGCCTTCAGCCTATTCACGTGAAACACTTTTGGAGCCTGTCCAGGCCTTCCAAGGTCCACTAAATAGTTAACCTCACCCAGGGGCTCCACCACTGTGTAAGGGCCTGACCATTTGTCCTGTAAAGCTCAAGGCCTTATGGGATTCATGATCAGGACTTGCTGACCAGGTGTAAAGTTGATGAGGGAAGCTTTCTGGTCGTACCAATGTTTCACCAGCGCTTGTACTGCCTTCAATTTATCACTAGCCAAGCCCATCAGAAGTACCATCCGTTTTCTGAGCCCTAGCACATAATCAACTACGTTGGTAGTAACAGGGGAAGTGGGCATCTCCCATCCCTCTTTGACTATGGCTAAGGGTCCCCGTACAGGATGACCAAACAGAAGTTTGAAGGGGCTGAAGCCAACACCCTCCTGTGGTACCTCTCGGTAGGCAAACAGTAAGCATGGTAAAAGAAGATCCCATTGTCTTCTCTGAAGCTTCTCCAGAGCCCCAATCATGCTTTTTAACGTTCTGTTGAAACGTTCCACCAGACCATTGGTCTGGGGGTGGTATGCAGAAGAGAACTTGTAGGTGACCCCACATTCTTTCCACATAGCCTGCATATACTTCGACATAAAGTTGCTGCCACGATCTGACACAACTTCTTTAGGGAAGCCAACCCTAGTAAATATGCCAAGTAAAGCTTTTGCAACTGACTTGGCAGTTACAGTTTTCAATGGGATGGCCTCAGGATATCTGGTTGCATGGTCGACCAGCACCAGGATAAACCTATTGCCCGAGGATGTTTGCGGGTCAAGGGGACCAACGATGTCGATCCCTACCCTTTCAAATGGTACCCCCACAACTGGGAGCGGTACCAACGGAGCTTGGATTGTCGAGCCAACCTTACCAGATAATTGGCAGGAGGCACAACTCCTGCAGTGACTTTCTACTTGCACCCCCATCTTGGGCCAGTAGAAGTGCATGGATAACCTTTGCTTGGTCCTCTTAATACCAAGGTGACCAGCAAGGAGCACTTCATGCGCCAACTGCAGGAGGAAGGGCCTAACAGCAAGGGGAACCACCAACCTCCTATGGTCTCCTTCTGTAGACTCTGTGGGCTCACTATACAGGAGTCCACCTTCCCAATAAATCCTATGCGTCCCAGGAGGTTCACCCTCAAGCTGGGAGCAGGCCTGTCTCCTTAGGCCTTCCAGAGATGGGCACTCACGTTGGCCTTTACTGAATTCGTCCCTATCAGGACCTCCTTCAAGTAACAAGTCTTTTAGTTCAGGATGGTCGTTGGGGTCAAATACTTCAGGCATCGCCACCTCCTCCTCAGGCCCGGGCGATTGACCAACTTCCTCCACCGCAGTGGTAGGCGAGCTCGGGGGAATATTCTCTTTCCCTCGTCTTGACTTGTTGACTCCTTTCGCCTTGGGTTTCCCCTTCGGCTGGGGCGGCGTATTGGTCTTGGCCAATGCTGCCCGTGCTTGAGACCGTGTGTAGGGTCTTTCGGCAGTGTCTCCTACGAGCCCTAAAGCTCTGAGATCATTACCTAACAAGACCTTTCCCGGGACGTTTCTCTGAATGCTCACTGGAATCCTGACTGCTGTACCATTTAAAGTAAGATTTACAGGTATTACTGGGAACATACGGAGTGGGCCGTCAGCCAACTTAGTGGGCATCAGAGTAGCTCTGGCAACTTCCTCTGAGTCTACCAAGGTAGAATCCACTACAGTTCGACTGCACCCACTATCCCTAAGAGCTGGAGTATCTACTCCATTGATCAGCACACTGTCTTTAAAGTAGTGCTTGGTATTATCTGGAATCCTAGCATAAGCCTCTGCGACTTTAGGCTCCCAGGAACCCAGGGAAACTAAAACTACCTCAGCCTCTATCCCGCTGGGAAATGAGTCTGAGGAGAAGGATGCTCCTGTAATCTCTTCTTCCTCGTAGGAGGAGAAGGCCAGATTAGCGGAGTGGACCCCCAAAGGTCTAACCTTACACCGGGGATCCCCCTTCACGTGGTCAGTTGCTCCACAAGCAAAACAAGATCCATTGGGTCTGTTTACATAGGGAGGCTTATTGTAACCAGAGTTCTGTTTCGGAGGCTGACCTCCACTACCCTGTGAGTTCTCTTGTGTCTTACCCTTATTTTTCTTTTTGTGGCCCTTTTGAGAAGAAGATTTATCAGATTCTCCACCCTCCTTATCTTTGGACTTTTTCCCTTCCTCCTGCTTACCAGGATGAGTTTTGTCCTTATGGGACACTCGATGTGACACCCATAAGTCTGCTGCAATGGCCAGCTTCTTAGGATCTATCTCCTTCGAATCGGCCAAATGCTGCTTAAGCTCCGGGGAAGAAGATGCAAAAATGTGTTCCAGCATGACAAGATTTATCATGCCTTCGAAGGTAGAAACCTTATAACCTTCGACCCAGCCAGTTAAGTTTTTCAAGGATTCAGTGACATAAGATACCCAAGTACCACCTTCCTTTTTCTTATACTCTATGAATCGTTTCAAATATTGGGCCGGAGTCTTCCCAAACTTTAAAATGAGAGTTTGCTTTAACATTGCGAAATCAGCTCGCTCAGCCTTCGACATTTCCATAATGGCACTACAGCCAGAATGGGGCAGTCTGCTGAGTAACCAGGCAATCTTATCAGCATTGTCAACTTGTTGAACTTCGCATGCATACTCAAACGCATTCAGCCAGTCCATAATGTCATTCCTTTCCTCATACACACTGACCAGATCTTTCGGAAACCGTGGATGAGAGGAGGCCCCAGACCCATGTCCAGGACCCTTGGACCCATTTGCAACCTGAAGCTTGGCCAGTTCCAACTGGTGATCCCTGTCTTTCTGTTTTTCTGACTGTTCGATTTTTAGTTTGGCTATGCTGAATTCAAGCTCCTTCTGCCTAAACCGCAGCTCTTGCTTCTTGAATTCAAGCATAGCCTCCCCATCAACACTGGCAGAGGAAACATTAGACATCTCATCCTCCCTGTCCTCGTGGTCGCGGGGATCAGTGCAGCGGCAGAACCCTCGGTTCTACCAGTGAGAGCAGCCCCACCTCCTTCCGCACTGTCCTCAGAAGTTATAGCGTCAAGCTGCGCTTCTTGCCACGCCACGATTCTTTGGATCATATCCAATTTCGTGCCTTGAGAGAAAACACCTCTCTCCGCACACATCTTTTTCAATGTTTCTGATTTGGAAGCATTTAAAGTTAACAAGGTATTTGTTTCCATACTGTTAGATAGGACTATGGCCTTTTTAAAGTTATACTACAACAATTCACTACGTGTCCTGGTAGGAATAACTTGAAATGCCTTAGTTCGTGCGCAACACTGGATACCTTCAGTGGTATCCCACCGCTGTACACCAATTTCTTAAGACGGATTTCTGAACTCTGTCCTGGTGGCGCAGAAGTTCAGGAGGCCAACCTAATTACTTGGAACAGGGTAACCTCTGGACAAGCCAGACCAATCAAGGTAGCGATCGCGGCGGTCAAGACTAGGTCTCAAGAGGGGTGAGGGTGACTGAAAGCCTGCAATGAGCACACAAAGCAAGGACACTTACAAACTACTCCAAACAGGTGCTATATTAAAAATATATACACATTTATTCCAAGGCCTTTAAAACAATGACCGTAGCGAGAAATCACAATACAACTCTAGTAAACCAACACATACCATACCAATACAATATATACACAAATACAAACAAGTCTCAAGCGTTAGATGCACGAAATGTGTAGTCCACCTAAAAGGGAAGGAAAACAGGCAGTGCGAAATAATGCTTAGACCCAGTCCGCCTTCAGAGGCACCTAACTAAAAGGAAGTCCGAGCCCTACGAAGAGTGGAGCCTTGTGCTCAAAAGTACCTGCACACGCTGGTGCCAACGGGCAAAAGGGGAGTCTCTTCGAGGGAGATCAGGCAGTTCAGTTTAGTGCACAAACGAAGAAGAACAGTGTTCCGCGACTCAAGCGCAGCCTCCACTGTGGGCAGAAGCAGAGCGCGAGTACGGAAAGGCGTGCTGTTTTGACACAGCGGGGAAAAGCTATGGGCTCCTGCAGGAGGGCGACCAGTTCCTAGCTATGCTACTCACCGGTCCCCGATGCAAGCAGACCCAGGCTTCTCCGCGTCAGTTTCAGTCGCTGGCAGGTTCAGAAGAGCAGGGGACGTCTCGTCGTCGTGTTGAGTCTGCAGCAGCAGAGTTGAGTAAAAGACGTCCCAAACGAAGGAACCCGCACAGTTTGTTACCACAGCAGGGCAACGGAGCGGCCGTGTGTATCTGAGCCAAATGTACACTACTCACTTCAGACCTGGGAACGCCAAGTGTACGAATCGTGTGAGAGTGACAAGGACTCGATATACTACACAACCTGGTGGCAGTTACAGAGCAAGACTCCTGTGTAGGCTGGTCAGTCTGCTGGATGGCCCAGAGACGCTTCCGAAGGCTTACTAGCAGGAGCTGGTGAAGATGCCGAGAATAGCTGTCCCCGCTATTCCAAGGGTCGAAGTACTAGTACAGGCCTTCTGGTTCGATCAAAGGTGAAAAGGGTTTCACAAGGCAACAGCAGTGCAGAGGAGCAGTCCTTCAGCTGGTCACCAGCGATTCCTCGGTTCAGCCTCTTGGTTGCAGGATACTTGGCTCCTGTATTCCTTCGTTCGTGAGAACTCAGGAGATCGACATGGTAGTGGTGTTTCCAGCCCCCTCTTATCCACGGTTCCCTTCGCGCCAAAACGGTGGGGACCCAATGGGAGATCCGCTCATCAACACTCACACCATTCGTGGACCTATCACGGACCACGGTGGTCCCAGGCATTCAACCAGGACCAGACATCCCAGCCCACATCCTGGAGGCACACACAAGACATGTAGAAGCCCGCGAAAGCATCCGTGTTTCGCGGGAAAGTACATGCCCAAATAAGGAAGGCCCTGGGTCGGCTCGACCTGGGGAAGGTGAAGGGAGCAAGACGGTCAGCGGACAGGACAAAGGAGCCTCGTGGTCTGGCCATTTTGGGAGCCAGGCCACCATTTTGGGTTAAGTGCGAGAAACGCGCTTAGAACGCCAAAAGGAGCTCAAAACACAAGAAACGATCGCTGCCACCATTCCCGTCCGTGAATCACTTGCACCGATCAGTTACAATCCTGAAAGAGTATCTAGGGCCTGTAGAAGGCTAGAATCCCAAGAGAGCAGTAACTTAGCTTACAGTGCCCTCTTGTGTCATGTTGCACGAAAGCCGCAACATGATAAAAGAAACTACGGAAAACAGCGTTTCCCGGTACTGACTGTCTTAAGGCCATGTCAGTTTCCCCGTAGGAAAGGAGCGAAAGCCCAGAGGAGTGCGGCAGAAGGCTGCACTTCTCTGGCAAAGTCGAGAACAAGGTGAAAAACAACAGCAAAAAGTTTAGGGGTTGCCACATGGAAGGAAAATTACCTACAATTACGAAATCTTTCCTAACAGATATCACATCTCATGTTATAGGAAGAGTCTCAGGTTTGGTATAAGCATTGAGATATCACATCTCTGCAATCGGAAGTGTCTCAGGATTGGGATGGGAAGGAGTTGGATATCCCATCTCATGTTATAGGACGGGTCTCAGGATTGTTATTAGAATCATTGAGATATCATATATGTTGCATGCTGTAGGAAGGGTCTAAGGATTGGAATGGGAAGGACTTGGATATTACATCTCATGCTATGGATAGGCTCTCAGGTTTGGAAAGGGAAGGAGTTGGATATCACATTTCATGTTAGAGGAAGGATCTCAGGTTTGGTATTAGAGGCATTGAGATATCACATCTCATGCTATAGGAAGGGTCTCAGGATTGGAATGGGAAGGAGTTGGATATCACATCTCATGCTATAGGAAGGGTCTCAGGTTTGGTATAAGCATTGAGATATCACATCTCATGCTATAGGAAGGGTCCCAGGATTGGAATGGAAGGAGTTGGATATCACATCTCATGTTAAACGAAGGATCTCAGGTTTGGTATTAGAAGCATTGAGACATCACATCTCATGTTATAGGAAGGGTCTCAGGATTGGAATGGGAAGGAGTTGGATATCACATCTCATGATATAGGAAGGGTCTCAGGTTTGGTATAAGCATTGAGATATCACATCTCATGCTATTGGAAGGGTCTCAGGATTGGAATGGGAAGGAGTTGTATATGACATCTCAAGCCATAGGAAGGGTCTCAGGTTTGGTATAAGCTTTGAGATATCACATCTCTGCTATCGGAAGGGTCTCAGGATTGGAATGGGAAGGAGTTGGATATCCCATCTCATGTTATAGGAAGAGTCTCAGGTTTGGTATTAGAAGCATTGAGATATCACATCTCATGCTATAGGAAGTGTCTCAGGATTGGAATGGGAATGACTTGGATATCACATCTCATGCTATAGGGAGGGTCTCAAGTTTGATATTAGAATCATTGAGATATCACATCTTATGCTATAGGAAGGGTCTCAGGATTGGAATGGGAAGGAGTAGGATATCACATCTCATGCTATAGGAAGGATCTCAGGTTTGGTATAAGCACTGAGATATCACATCTCTTCTATCGGAAGGGTCTCAGGATTGGAATGGGAAGGAGTTGGATATTCCTATCTCATGTTATAGGAAGGGTCTCAGGTTTGGTATTAGAAGCATTGAGATATCACATCTCATGCTATAGGAAGGGTCTCAGGATTGGAATGGGAAGGACTTGGATAATCCATCTCATGCTATAGGGAGAGTCTCAAGTTTGATATTAGAAGCATTGAGATATCACATCTCACAATATCGGAAGGGTCTCAGGATTGGAATGGGAAGGAGTTGGATATCACATCTCATGATAAAGGAAGGGTCTAAGCTTTGGAAGGGGAAGGATTTGGATATCACATCTCATGTTATAGGACGGGTCTCAGGTTTGGTATTAGAAGCACTGAGATATCAAGTCTTATGGTATAGGAAGGGTCTCAGAATTGGAATGAGAAGGAGTTGGATATCACATCTCAAGCTATAGGAAGGGTCTCAGGATTGGAATGGGAAGGAGTTTGATATCACATCTCATGCAATAGTATGGGTCTCAGGTTTGGTATAAGCATTGGGATATCACATCTCATGCTATCGGAAGGGTATCAGGATTGGATTTGGAAGGAGCTGGATATCCCATCTCATGCTATAGGAAGGGTCTCAGGTTGGAATGGGAAGGAGTTGGATATCACATCTCATGTTATAGGAAGGGTCTCAGGATTGGAATGGGAAGGACTTGGATATCACATCTCATGCTATAGGAAGGCTCTCAGGTTTGGAAGGGGAAAGAGTTGGATATCACATTTCATGTTAGAGGTAGGATCTCAGGTTTGGTATTAGAGGCATTGAGATATCACATTTCATGCTATCAGAAGGGTCTCAGGATTGGAATGGGAAGGAGTTGGATATCACATCTCATGCTAAAGGGAGGGTCTCAGGTTTGGAAGGGGAAGGATTTGGATATCACATCTCATGTTATAGGAAGGATCTCAGGTTTGGTATTAGAAGCATTGAGATATCACATCTCATGCTATCGGAAGGATCTCAGGTTTGGTATTAGAAGCATTGAGATATCACATCTCATGCTATCAGAATGGTCTCAGGATTGGAATCGGAAGGAGTTGGATATCACATCTCATGCTAAAGGGAGGGTCTCAGGTTTGGAAGGGGAAGGATTTGGATATCACATCTCATGTTATCAGAAGGATCTCAGGTTTGGTATTAGAAGTATTGAGATATCACATCTCATGCTATAGGAAGGGTCTCAGGATTGGAATGGGAAGGAGTTGGATATCACATCTCAAGCTATAGGAAGGGTCTCAGGTTTGGTATAAGCATTGAGATATCACATCACATGCTATAGGAAGGGCCTCAGGATTGGAATGGGAAGGAGTTGGATATCACATCTCATGTTATAGGAAAGATCTCAGGTTTGGTATTAGAAGCATTGAGACATCACATCTCATGTTATTGGAAGGGTCTCAGGATTGGAATGGGAAGGACTTGGATATCACATCTCATGCTATGGATAGGCTCTCAGGTTTGGAAAGGGAAGGAGTTGGATATCACATTTCATGTTAGAGGAAGGATCTCAGGTTTGGTATTAGAGGCATTGAGATATCACATCTCATGCTATAGGAAGGGTCTCAGGATTGGAATGGGAAGGAGTTGGATATCACATCTCATGCTATAGGAAGGGTCTCAGGTTTGGTATAAGCATTGAGATATCACATCTCATGCTATAGGAAGGGTCTCAGGATTGGAATGGAAGGAGTTGGATATCACATCTCATGTTAAACGAAGGATCTCAGGTTTGGTATTAGAAGCATTGAGACATCACATCTCATGCTATAGGAAGGGTCTCAGGATTGGAATGGGAAGGAGTTGGATATCACATCTCATGCTATACGAAGGGTCTCAGGTTTGGTATAAGCATTGAGATATCACATCTCATGCTATCGGAAGGGTCTCAGGATTGGAATGGGAAGGAGTTGTATATGACATCTCAAGCCATAGGAAGGGTCTCAGGTTTGGTATAAGCTTTGAGATATCACATCTCTGCTATCGGAAGGGTCTCAGGATTGGAATGGGAAGGAGTTGGATATCCCATCTCATGTTATAGGAAGAGTCTCAGGTTTGGTATTAGAAGCATTGAGATATCACATCTCATGCTATAGGAAGTGTCTCAGGATTGGAATGGGAATGACTTGGATATCACATCTCATGCTATAGGGAGGGTCTCAAGTTTGATATTAGAATCATTGAGATATCACATCTTATGCTATAGGAAGGGTCTCAGGATTGGAATGGGAAGGAGTAGGATATCACATCTCATGCTATAGGAAGGATCTCAGGTTTGGTATAAGCATTGAGATATCACATCTCTTCTATCGGAAGGGTCTCAGGATTGGAATGGGAAGGAGTTGGATATTCCCATCTCATGTTATAGGAAGGGTCTCAGGTTTGGTATTAGAAGCATTGAGATATCACATCTCATGCTATAGGAAGGGTCTCAGGATTGGAATGGGAAGGACTTGGATAATCCATCTCATGCTATAGGGAGGGTCTCAAGTTTGATATTAGAAGCATTGAGATATCACATCTCACGATATCGGAAGGGTCTCAGGATTGGAATGGGAAGGAGTTGGATATCACATCTCATGATAAAGGAAGGGTCTAAGGTTTGGAAGGGGAAGTATTTGGATATCACATCTCATGTTATAGGACGGGTCTCAGGTTTGGTATTAGAAGCACTGAGATATCAAGTCTTATGGTATAGGAAGGGTCTCAGAATTGGAATGAGAAGGAGTTGGATATCACATCTCAAGCTATAGGAAGGGTCTCAGGATTGGAATGGGAAGGAGTTTGATATCACATCTCATGCAATAGTATGGGTCTCAGGTTTGGTATAAGCATTGGGATATCACATCTCATGCTATCGGAAGGGTATCAGGATTGGATTTGGAAGGAGCTGGATATCCCATCTCATGCTATAGGAAGGGTCTCAGGTTGGAATGGGAAGGAGTTGGATATCACATCTCATGTTATAGGAAGGGTCTCAGGATTGGAATGGGAAGGACTTGGATATCACATCTCATGCTATAGGAAGGCTCTCAGGTTTGGAAGGGGAAAGAGTTGGATATCACATTTCATGTTAGAGGTAGGATCTCAGGTTTGGTATTAGAGGCATTGAGATATCACATCTCATGCTATCAGAAGGGTCTCAGGATTGGAATGGGAAGGAGTTGGATATCACATCTCATGCTAAAGGGAGGGTCTCAGGTTTGGAAGGGGAAGGATTTGGATATCACATCTCATGTTATAGGAAGGATCTTAGGTTTGGTATTAGAAGCATTGAGATATCACATCTCATGCTATCGGAAGGATCTCAGGTTTGGTATTAGAAGCATTGAGATATCACATCTCATGCTATCAGAATGGTCCAGGATTGGAATCGGAAGGCTTTGGATATCACATCTCATGCTAAAGGGAGGGTCTCAGGTTTGGAAGGGGAAGGATTTGGATATCACATCTCATGTTATCAGAAGGATCTCAGGTTTGGTATTAGAAGTATTGAGATATCACATCTCATGCTATAGGAAGGGTCTCAAGATTGGAATGGGAAGGAGTTGGATATCACATCTCAAGCTATAGGAAGGGTCTCAGGTTTGGTATAAGCATTGGGATATCACATCACATGCTATAGGAAGGGCCTCAGGATTGGAATGGGAAGGAGTTGGATATCACACCTCATGTTATAGGAAAGATCTCAGGTTTGGTATTAGAAGCATTGAGACAACACATCTCATGTTATTGGAAGGGTCTCAGGATTGGAATGGGAAGAAGTTGGATATCACATCTCATGCTATAGGAAGAGTCTCAGGTTTGGTATAAGCATTGAGATATCACATCTCATGATATAGGAAGGGCTCAGGATTGGAATGGGAAGGAGTTGTATATGACATCTCATGCCATAGGAAGGGTCTCAGGTTTGGTATAAGCATTGAGATATCACATCACATGCTATAGGAAGGGTCTCAGGATTGGAATGGGAAGGACTTGGATATCACATCTCATGCTAAAGGGAGGGTCTCAGGTTTGGAAGGGGAAGGATTTGGAAATCACATCTCATGTTATAGGAAGGATCTCAGGTTTGGTATAAGAAGCATTGAGATATGACATCTCATGCTATCAGAAGAATCTCAGATTTGGTATTAGAGGCATTGAGATATCACATCTCATGCTATCATAAGGGTCTCAGGATTGGAATGGGAAGGAGTTGGATATCACATCTCATGCTATAGGAAGGATCTCAGGTTTGGAAAGGGAAGGAGTTGGATATCACATCTCATGTTATAGGAAGAGTCTCACATTTGGTATAAGCATTGAGATATCACATCTCTGCAATCGGAAGTGTCTCAGGATTGGGATGGGAAGGAGTTGGATATCACATCTCATGCTATAGGAAGGGTCTCAGGTTTGGAACGGGAAGGAGTTGTATATCCCATCTCATGTTATAGGACTGGTCTCAGGTTTGGTATTAGAAGCATTGAGATATCACATCACATGCTGTAGGAAGGGTCTCAGGTTTGGAATGGGAAGGAATTGGATATCACATCTCATGTTATAGGAAGGGTCTCAGGTTTGGTATAAGCATTGAGATATCACATCTCTGCTATCGGAAGTGTCTCAGGATTGGAATGGGAAGGAGTTGGATATCACATCTCATGTTATAGGACGGGTCTCAGGTTTGTTATTAGAATCATTGAGATATCATATTGCATGCTGTAGGAAGGGTCTAAGGATTGGAATGGGAAGGACTTGGATATCACATCTCATGCTATAGGTAGGCTCTCAGGTTTGGAAAGGGAAGGAGTTGGATATCACATTTCATGTTAGAGGGAGGATCTCAGGTTTGGTATTAGAGCCATTGGATATCACATCTCATGCTATAGGAAGGGTCTCAGGATTGGAATGGGAAGGAGTTGGATATCACATCTCATGCTATAGGAAGGGTTTTAGGTTTGGTATAAGCATTGAGATATCACATCTCATGCTATAGGAAGGGTCTCAGGATTGGAATGGGAAGGATCTGTATATGACATCTCATGCCATAGGAAGGGTCTCAGGTTTGGTATAAGCATTGAGATATCACATCTCTGCTTTCGGAAGGGTCTCAGGATTGGAATGGGAAGGAGTTGGATATCCCATCTCATGTTATAGGAAGAATCTCAGGTTTGGTATTAGAAGCATTGAGATATCACATCTCATGCTATAGGAAGTGTCTCAGGATTGGAATGGGAAGGACTTGGATATCACATCTCATGCTATAGGGAGGGTCTCAAGTTTGATATTAGAAGCATTGAGATATCACATCTCATGCTATAGGAAGGGTCTCAGTATTGGAATGGGAAGGAGTTGGATATCACATCTCATGCTATAGGAAGGGTCTCAGGTTTGGTATAAGCATTGAGATATCACATCTCTGCTATCGGAAGGGTCTCAGGATTGGAATGGGAAGGAGTTGGATATTCCCATCTCATGTTATAGGAAGGGTCTATCAGGTCTTAGCATGAGACTCTTCCTATAACATGAGATGTGATATCCAACTCCTTCCCATTCCAATCCTGAGACCCTTCCGATAGCTTGAGATGTGATATCTCAATGCTTCTAATATCAATACTGAGACCCTCCCTATAGCATGAGATGTGATATCTAAGTCCTTCCCATTCCAATCCTGAGACCCTTCCGATAGCAGAGATGTGATATCTCAATGTTTATACCAAACCTGAGACCCTTCCTATAGCATGAGATGTGATATCCAACTCCTTCCCATTCCAATCCTGAGACCCTTCCTATAGCATGATATGTGAAATCTCAATGCTTCTACCAAAACTGAGACCCTTCCTTTAGCATGAGATGTGATATCCAACTCCTTCCCATTCCAATCCTGAGACCAGTCCTATAGCATGAGATGTGCTATCTCAATGCTTCTAATACCAAACCTGAGATCCTTCCTATAACATGAGATGTGATATCTAACTCCTTCCCATTCCAATCCTGAGACCCTTCCTATAGCATGAGATGTGATATCTCAATGCTTCTAATACCAAACCTGAGATCCTTCAGATAGCATGAGATATGATATCTCAATGCTTCTAATACCAAACCTGAGATCCTTCCTATAACATGAGATGTGATATCCAAATCCTTCCCCTTCCGAACCTGAGACCCTCCCTTTAGCATGAGATGTGATATCCAACTCCTTCCCATTCCAATCCTGATACCCTTCTGATAGCATGAGATGTGATATCTCAATGCTTCGAATAGCAAACCTGAGATCCTACCTCTAACATGAAATGTGATATCCAACTCCTTCCCTTTCCAAACCTGAGAGCCTTCCTACAGCATGAGATGTGATATCCAAGTCCTTCCCATTCCAATCCTGAGACCCTTCCTATAACATGAGATCTCATATCCAACTCCTTCCCATTCCAACCTGAGACCCTTCCTATAGCATGAGATGGGATATCCAACTCCTTCCAAATCCAATCCTGATACCCTTCCGATAGCATGAGATGTGATATCCCAATGCTTCTACAAAACCTGAGACCCATACCATGGCATGAGATGTGATATCAAACTCCCGTCCTATACCATGAGACTTGATATCTCAATGCTTCTAATACCAAACCTGAGACCGGTCCAATAACATGAGATGTGATATCCAAATCCTTCCCCTTCCAAACCTTAGACCCTTCCTTTATCATGAGATGTGATATCCAAGTCCTTCCCATTCCATTCCTGAGACCCTTCCTATAGCATGAGATGTGATATCTCAATGCTTCTAATACCAAACCTGAGACCCTTCCTATAACATGAGATGTGATATCCAAGTCCTTCCCATTTCAATCCTGAGACCCTTCCTATAGCATGAGATGTGATATCTCAATGCTTCTAATACCAAACCTGAGACCCTTCCTATAACATGAATTCTGATATCCAAGTCCTTCCCATTCCAATCCTGAGACCCTTCCAATAGCAGAGATGTGATATCTCAATGCTTCTAATATCAAACCTGAGACCTGTCCTATAACATGAGATGGGATATCCAACTCCTTCCCGTTCCAAACCTGATACCCTTCCTATAGCATGAGATGTGATATCCAATTCCTTTCCATCCCAATCCTGAGACACCTCCGATAGCAGAGATGTGATATCTCAATGCTTATACCAAACCTGAGACTCTTCCTATAACATGAGATGTGATATCTAATTCCTTCCCGTTCCAAACCTGAGACCCTTCCTATAGCATGAGATGTGATATCCAACTCCTTCCCATTCCAATCCTGAGACCCTTCCTATAGCATGAGATGTGATATCTCAATTCTTATACCAAATCTGAGACCCTTCCTATAGCATAAGATGTGATATCCAACTCCTTCCCATTCCAATACTGAGACCCTTCCTATAGCATGAGATGTGATATCTCAATGCTTCTAATACCAAACCTGAGATCCTTCCTATAACATGAGATGTGATATCCAACTCCTTCCCATTCCAATCCTGAGACCCTTATGATAGCATGAGATGTGATATCTCAATGCCTCTAATACCAAACCTGAGATACTTCCGATAGCATGAGATGTGATATCTCAATGCTTTTAATACCAAACCTGAGATCCTTCCTATAACATGAGATGTGATTTCCAAATCCTTCCCCTTCCAAACCTGAGACCCTCCCTTTAGCATGAGATGTGATATACAACTCCATCCCATTCCAATCCTGAGACCCTTCTGATAGCATGAGATGTGATATCTCAATGCCTCTAATACCAAACCTGAGATCCTACCTCTAACATGAAATGTGATATCCATCTCCTTCCCTTTCCAAACCTGAGACCCTGCCTATAGCATGAGATGTGATATTCAAGTCCTTCCCATTCCAATCCTGAGACCCTTCCTATAGCATGTGATGTGATATCTCAATGCGTATACCAAACCTGAGACCCTTCCTATGGCATGAGATGTCATATACAACTCCTTCCCATTCCAATCCTAAGACCCTTCCTATAACATGAGATGTGATGTCTCAATGCTTCTAATACCAAACCTGAGATCTTTCCTATAACATGAGATGTGATATCCAACTCCTTCCCATTCCAATCCTGAGACCCTTCCTATAGCATGAGATGTGATATCTCAATGCTTATACCAAACCTGAGACCCTTCCTATAGCTTGAGATGTGATATCCAACTCCTTCCCATTCTAATCCTGAGACCCTTCCTATAGCATGAGATGTGATATCTTAAGGCCTCTAATACCAAACCTGAGATCCTTCCTCTAACATGAGATGTGATATCCAACTCCTTCCCATTCCAATCCTGAGACCCTTCCGATAGCTTGAGATGTGATATCTCAATGCTTCTAATATCAATACTGAGACCCTCCCTATAGCATGAGATGTGATATCTAAGTCCTTCCCATTCCAATCCTGAGACCCTTCCGATAGCAGAGATGTGATATCTCAATGCTTATACCAAACCTGAGACCCTTCCTATAGCATGAGATATGATATCCAACTCCTTCCCATTCCAATCCTGAGACCCTTCCTATAGCATGATATGTGAAATCTCAATGCTTCTACCAAAACTGAGACCCTTCCTTTAGCATGAGATGTGATATCCAACTCCTTCCCATTCCAATCCTGAGACCAGTCCTATAGCATGAGATGTGATATCTCAATGCTTCTAATACCAAACCTGAGATCCTTCCTATAACATGAGATGTGATATCCAACTCCTTCCCATTCCAATCCTGAGACCCTTCCTATAGCATGACATGTGATATCTCAATGCTTCTAATACCAAACCTGAGATCCTTCCGATAGCATGAGATGTGATATCTCAATGCTTCTAATACCAAACCTGAGATCCTTCCTATAACATGAGATGTGATATCCAAATCCTTCCCCTTCCGAACCTGAGACCCTCCGTTTAGCATGAGATGTGATATCCAACTCCTTCCCATTCCAATCCTGATACCCTTCTGATAGAATGAGATGTGATATCTCAATGCCTCTAATACCAAACTTGAGATCCTACCTCTAACATGAAATGTGATATCCAACTCCTTCCCTTTCCAAACCTGAGAGCCTTCCTACAGCATGAGATGTGATATCCAAGTCCTTCCCATTCCAATCCTGAGACCCTTCCTATAACATGAGATGTCATATCCAACTCCTTCCCATTCCAACCTGAGACCCTTCCTATAGCATGAGATGGGATATCCAACTCCTTCTTATGCCAAACCTGAGACCCTTCCTATGGCATGAGATGGGGTATCCAACTCCTTGCCATTCAAATCCTGAGACCCTCCCTATAACAAGAGATGTCATATCCAACTCCTTCCCATTCCAAACCTGAGACCCTTCCTTTAGCATGAGATGTAATATCCAAATCCTTCACATTCCAATCCGGAGACCCTTCCTATAGCATGAGATGTGATATCTCAATATTTCTAATACCAAACATGAGATCCTTCCTATAACACGAGATGTGATATCCAACTCCTTCCCATTCCAAACCTGAGACCCTTCCGATAGCATGAGATGTGATATCTCAATGCTTCAAAAACCAAACATGAGAACCATCCTAAAACATGAGATGTGAAATCCAAATCCTTCCCTTCCCAAACCTGAGACTCTTCCTATAGCATGAGATGTGATATCTCAATGCTTCTACCAAACCTGAAACCCTTCCAATAGCATGAGTTGTGATATCCAACTCCTTCCCATTCCAATCCTGAGACACTTCCTATAGCATGAGATGTGATATCACAATGCTTCTAATACCAAACCTGAGACCCGTCCTATAACATGAAATGTGATATCCATCTCCTTCCCTTTCCAAACCTGAGACCCTGCCTATAGCATGAGATGTGATATTCAATTCCTTCTCATTCCAATCCTGAGACCCTTCCTATAGCATGTGATGTGATATCTCAATGCGTATAGCAAACCTGAGACCCTTCCTATGGCATGAGATGTCATATACAACTCCTTCCCATTCCAATCCTAAGACCCTTCCTATAACATGAGATGTGATGTCTCAATGCTTCTAATACCAAACCTGAGATCTTTCCTATAACATGAGATGTGATATCCAACTCCTTCCCATTCCAATCCTGAGACCCTTCCTATAGCATGAGATGTGATATCTCAAGGCCTCTAATACCAAACCTGAGATCCTTCCTCTAACATGAAATGTGATATCCAACTCCTTTCCCTTCCTAACCTGAGACCCTTCCTATAGCATGAGATGTGATATCCAACTCCTTCCCATTCCAATCCTGAGACCCTTCTGATAGCTTGAGATGTGATATCTCAATGCTTCTAATATCAATACTGAGACCCTCCCTATAGCATGAGATGTGATATCTAAGTCCTTCCCATTCCAATCCTGAGACCCTTCCGATAGCAGAGATGTGATATCTCAATGCTTATACCAAACCTGAGACCCTTCCTATAGCATGAGATATGATATCCAACTCCTTCCCATTCCAATCCTGAGACCCTTCCTATAGCATGATATGTGAAATCTCAATGCTTCTACCAAAACTGAGACCCTTCCTTTAGCATGAGATGTGATATCCAACTCCTTCCCATTCCAATCCTGAGACCAGTCCTATAGCATGAGATGTGATATCTCAATGCTTCTAATACCAAACCTGAGATCCTTCCTATAACATGAGATGTGATATCCAACTCCTTCCCATTCCAATCCTGAGACCCTTCCTATAGCATGACATGTGATATCTCAATGCTTCTAATACCAAACCTGAGATCCTTCCGATAGCATGAGATGTGATATCTCAATGCTTCTAATACCAAACCTGAGATCCTTCCTATAACATGAGATGTGATATCCAAATCCTTCCCCTTCCGAACCTGAGACCCTCCGTTTAGCATGAGATGTGATATCCAACTCCTTCCCATTCCAATCCTGATACCCTTCTGATAGAATGAGATGTGATATCTCAATGCCTCTAATACCAAACCTGAGATCCTACCTCTAACATGAAATGTGATATCCAACTCCTTCCCTTTCCAAACCTGAGAGCCTTCCTACAGCATGAAATGTGATATCCAAGTCCTTCCCATTCCAATCCTGAGACCCTTCCTATAACATGAGATGTCATATCCAACTCCTTCCCATTCCAACCTGAGACCCTTCCTATAGCATGAGATGGGATATCCAACTCCTTCTTATGCCAAACCTGAGACCCTTCCTATGGCATGAGATGGGATATCCAACTCCTTCCCAATCCAATCCTGAGACCCTTCCGATAGCAGAGATGTGATATCTCAACGCTTCTACCAAACCTGAGACCCTTCCTATGACATGAGATGTGATATCCAATTCCTTCCCATTCCAAACCTGAGACCCTTCCTATTGGATGAGATGTGATATCCAACTCCTTCCCATTCCAACCCTGAGACCCTTCCTATACCATGAGATGTGATATCTCAATGCTTCTAATACCAAACCTGGGTCCCGTCCTATAACATGAGATATGATATCCAAATCCTTCCCCTTCCAAACCTGAGACCCTTCCTTTAGCATGAGATGTGATATCCAAATACTTCCCATTCCAATCCTAAAACCCTTCCTATAGCATGAGATGTGATATCTCAATGTTTCTAATAAAAAACCTGAGACCCTTCCTATAGCAAGAGATGCGATATCCAAATCCTTCCCATTCCAATCCTGAGACCCTTCCTATAACATGAGATGTGATATCCAACTCCTTCCCATTCCAACCTGAGACCCTTCCTATAGCATGAGAAGGGATATCCAACTCCTTCCCAATCCAATCCTGAGACCCTTCCGATAGCAGAGATGTGATATCTCAATGCTTATACCAAACCTGAGACCCTTCCTATGGCATGAGATGTGATATCCAACTCCTTGCCATTCAAATCCTGAGACCCTCCCTATAAAAAGAGATGTCATATCCAACTCCTTCCCATTCCAAACCTGAGACCCTTCCTTTAGCATGAGATGTAATATCCAAATCCTTCACATTCCAATCCGGAGACCCTTCCTATAGCATGAGATGTGATATCTCAATGCTTCTAATACCAAACATGAGATCCTTCCTATAACATGAGATGTGATATCCAACTCCTTCCCATTCCAAACCTGAGACCCTTCTGATAGTATGAGATGTGATATCTCAATGCTTCAAAAACCAAACATGAGAACCATCCTATAACATGAGATGTGAAATCCTAATCCTTCCCTTCCCAAACCTGAGACTCTTCCTATAGCATGAGATGTGATATCTCAATGCTTCTACCAAACCTGAAACCCTTCCTATAGCATGAGATGTGATATCCAACTCCTTATCATTCCAATCCTGAGACACTTCCTATAGCATGAGATGTGATATCACAATGCTTCTAATACCAAACCTGAGACCCGTCCTATAACATGAGATGTGATATCCAAATCCTTCCCCTTCCAAACCTTAGACCCTTCCTTTATCATGAGATGTGATATCGAAGTCCTTCCCATTCCATTCCTGAGACCCTTCCTATAGCATGAGATGTGATATCTCAATGCTTCTAATACCAAACCTGAGACCCTTCCTATAACATGAGATGTGATATCCAAGTCCTTCCCATTCCAATCCTGAGACCCTTCCTATAGCATGAGATGTGATATCCTAGTCCTTCCCATTCCAATCCTGAGACCCTTCCGATAGCAGAGATGTGATATCTCAATGCTTATACCAAACCTGAGACCCTTCCTATGGCATGAGATGTCATATACAACTCCTTCCCATTCCAATCCTGAGACCCTTCCTATAGCATGAGATGTGATATCTCAATGCTTATACCAAACCTGAGACCCTTCCTATAGCATGAGATGTGATATCCAACTCCTTCCCATTACAATCCTGAGACCCTTCCGATAGCAGAGATGTGATATCTCAATGCTTATACCAAACCTGAGACCCTTCCTATGGCATGAGATGTGATATCCAACTCCTTGCCATTCAAATCCTGAGACCCTCCCTATAAAAAGAGATGTCATATCCAACTCCTTCCCATTCCAATCCTGAGACACTTCCTATAGCATGAGATGTGATATCACAATGCTTCTAATACCAAACCTGAGACCCGTCCTATAACATGAAATGTGATATCCATCTCCTTCCCTTTCCAAACCTGAGACCCTGCCTATAGCATGAGATGTGATATTCAATTCCTTCTCATTCCAATCCTGAGACCCTTCCTATAGCATGTGATGTGATATCTCAATGCGTATAGCAAACCTGAGACCCTTCCTATGGCATGAGATGTCATATACAACTCCTTCCCATTCCAATCCTAAGACCCTTCCTATAACATGAGATGTGATGTCTCAATGCTTCTAATACCAAACCTGAGATCTTTCCTATAACATGAGATGTGATATCCAACTCCTTCCCATTCCAATCCTGAGACCCTTCCTATAGCATGAGATGTGATATCTCAAGGCCTCTAATACCAAACCTGAGATCCTTCCTCTAACATGAAATGTGATATCCAACTCCTTTCCCTTCCTAACCTGAGACCCTTCCTATAGCATGAGATGTGATATCCAACTCCTTCCCATTCCAATCCTGAGACCCTTCTGATAGCTTGAGATGTGATATCTCAATGCTTCTAATATCAATACTGAGACCCTCCCTATAGCATGAGATGTGATATCTAAGTCCTTCCCATTCCAATCCTGAGACCCTTCCGATAGCAGAGATGTGATATCTCAATGCTTATACCAAACCTGAGACCCTTCCTATAGCATGAGATATGATATCCAACTCCTTCCCATTCCAATCCTGAGACCCTTCCTATAGCATGATATGTGAAATCTCAATGCTTCTACCAAAACTGAGACCCTTCCTTTAGCATGAGATGTGATATCCAACTCCTTCCCATTCCAATCCTGAGACCAGTCCTATAGCATGAGATGTGATATCTCAATGCTTCTAATACCAAACCTGAGATCCTTCCTATAACATGAGATGTGATATCCAACTCCTTCCCATTCCAATCCTGAGACCCTTCCTATAGCATGACATGTGATATCTCAATGCTTCTAATACCAAACCTGAGATCCTTCCGATAGCATGAGATGTGATATCTCAATGCTTCTAATACCAAACCTGAGATCCTTCCTATAACATGAGATGTGATATCCAAATCCTTCCCCTTCCGAACCTGAGACCCTCCGTTTAGCATGAGATGTGATATCCAACTCCTTCCCATTCCAATCCTGATACCCTTCTGATAGAATGAGATGTGATATCTCAATGCCTCTAATACCAAACCTGAGATCCTACCTCTAACATGAAATGTGATATCCAACTCCTTCCCTTTCCAAACCTGAGAGCCTTCCTACAGCATGAAATGTGATATCCAAGTCCTTCCCATTCCAATCCTGAGACCCTTCCTATAACATGAGATGTCATATCCAACTCCTTCCCATTCCAACCTGAGACCCTTCCTATAGCATGAGATGGGATATCCAACTCCTTCTTATGCCAAACCTGAGACCCTTCCTATGGCATGAGATGGGATATCCAACTCCTTCCCAATCCAATCCTGAGACCCTTCCGATAGCAGAGATGTGATATCTCAACGCTTCTACCAAACCTGAGACCCTTCCTATAACATGAGATGTGATATCCAATTCCTTCCCATTCCAAACCTGAGACCCTTCCTATTGGATGAGATGTGATATCCAACTCCTTCCCATTCCAACCCTGAGACCCTTCCTATACCATGAGATGTGATATCTCAATGCTTCTAATACCAAACCTGGGTCCCGTCCTATAACATGAGATATGATATCCAAATCCTTCCCCTTCCAAACCTGAGACCCTTCCTTTAGCATGAGATGTGATATCCAAATACTTCCCATTCCAATCCTAAAACCCTTCCTATAGCATGAGATGTGATATCTCAATGTTTCTAATAAAAAACCTGAGACCCTTCCTATAGCAAGAGATGCGATATCCAAATCCTTCCCATTCCAATCCTGAGACCCTTCCTATAACATGAGATGTGATATCCAACTCCTTCCCATTCCAACCTGAGACCCTTCCTATAGCATGAGAAGGGATATCCAACTCCTTCCCAATCCAATCCTGAGACCCTTCCGATAGCAGAGATGTGATATCTCAATGCTTATACCAAACCTGAGACCCTTCCGATGGCATGAGATGTGATATCCAACTCCTTGCCATTCAAATCCTGAGACCCTCCCTATAAAAAGAGATGTCATATCCAACTCCTTCCCATTCCAAACCTGAGACCCTTCCTTTAGCATGAGATGTAATATCCAAATCCTTCACATTCCAATCCGGAGACCCTTCCTATAGCATGAGATGTGATATCTCAATGCTTCTAATACCAAACATGAGATCCTTCCTATAACATGAGATGTGATATCCAACTCCTTCCCATTCCAAACCTGAGACCCTTCTGATAGTATGAGATGTGATATCTCAATGCTTCAAAAACCAAACATGAGAACCATCCTATAACATGAGATGTGAAATCCTAATCCTTCCCTTCCCAAACCTGAGACTCTTCCTATAGCATGAGATGTGATATCTCAATGCTTCTACCAAACCTGAAACCCTTCCTATAGCATGAGATGTGATATCCAACTCCTTATCATTCCAATCCTGAGACACTTCCTATAGCATGAGATGTGATATCACAATGCTTCTAATACCAAACCTGAGACCCGTCCTATAACATGAGATGTGATATCCAAATCCTTCCCCTTCCAAACCTTAGACCCTTCCTTTATCATGAGATGTGATATCGAAGTCCTTCCCATTCCATTCCTGAGACCCTTCCTATAGCATGAGATGTGATATCTCAATGCTTCTAATACCAAACCTGAGACCCTTCCTATAACATGAGATGTGATATCCAAGTCCTTCCCATTCCAATCCTGAGACCCTTCCTATAGCATGAGATGTGATATCCTAGTCCTTCCCATTCCAATCCTGAGACCCTTCCGATAGCAGAGATGTGATATCTCAATGCTTATACCAAACCTGAGACCCTTCCTATGGCATGAGATGTCATATACAACTCCTTCCCATTCCAATCCTGAGACCCTTCCTATAGCATGAGATGTGATATCTCAATGCTTATACCAAACCTGAGACCCTTCCTATAGCATGAGATGTGATATCCAACTCCTTCCCATTACAATCCTGATACCCTTCCTATAACATGAGATGTGATGTCTCAATGCTTCTAATACCAAACATGAGATCCTTCCTATGGCATGAGATGTCATATAAAACTCCTTCCCATTCCATTCCTGAGACCCTTCCTATAGCATGAGATATGATATCCAACTCCTTCCCATTCCAATCCTGAGACTCTTCCTATAGCAAGAGATGCGATATCCAAATCCTTCCCATTCCAATCCTGAGACCCTTCCTATAACATGAGATGTGATATCCAACTCCTTCCCATTCCAACCTGAGACCCTTCCTATAGCAAGAGAAGGGATATCCAACTCCTTCCCAATCCAATCCTGAGACCCTTCCGATAGCAGAGATGTGATATCTCAATGCTTATACCAAACCTGAGACCCTTCCTATGGCATGAGGTGTGATATCCAACTCCTTGCCATTCAAATCCTGAGACCCTCCCTATAACCAGAGATGTCATATCCAACTCCTTCCCATTCCAAACCTGAGACCCTTCCTTTAGCATGAGATGTAACTATAGCATGAGATGTGATATCCAACTCCTTCCCATTCCAATCCTGAGACCCTTCCTATAGCATGAGATGTGATATCTCAATGCTTCTAATACCAAACCTGAGATCCTTCCTATAACAAGAGATGTGATATCCAACTCCTTCCCATTCCAATCCTGAGACCCTTATGATAGCATGAGATGTGATATCTCAATGCCTCTAATACCAAACCTGAGATACTTCCGATAGCATGAGATGTGATATCTCAATGCTTCTAATACCAAACCTGAGATCCTTTCTATAACATGAGATGTGATTTCCAAATCCTTCCCCTTCCAAACCTGAGACCCTCCCTTTAGCATGAGATGTGATATACAACTCCTTCCCATTCCAATCCTGAGACCCTTCTGATAGCATGAGATGTGATATCTCAATGCCTATAATACCAAACCTGAGATCCTACCTCTAACATGAAATGTGATATCCATCTCCTTCCCTTTCCAAACCTGAGACCCTGCCTATAGCATGAGATGTGATATCCAAGTCCTTCCCATTCCAATCCTGAGACCCTTCCTATAGAATGTGATGTGATATCTCAATGCTTATACCAAACCTGAGACCCTTCCTATGGCATGAGATGTCATATACAACTCCTTCCCATTCCAATCATGAGACCCTTCCTATAGCATGAGATGTGATATCTCAATGCTTATACCAAACCTGAGACCCTTCCTATAGCATGAGATGTGATATCCAACGTCTTCCCATTCCAATCCTAAGACCCTTCCTATAACATGAGATGTGATGTCTCAATGCTTCTTATACCAAACCTGAGATCTTTCCTATAACATGAGATGTGATATCCAACTCCTTCCCATTCCAATCCTGAGACCCTTCCTATAGCATGAGATGTGATATCTCAATGCTTATACCAAACCTGAGACCCTTCCTATAGCTTGAGATGTGATATCCAACTCCTTCCCATTCCAATCCTGAGACCCTTCCTATAGCATGAGATGTGATATCTCAAGGCCTCTAATACCAAACCTGAGATCCTTCCTCTAACATGAAATGTGATATCCAACTCCTTCCCCTTCCAAACCTGAGAGCCTTCCTATAGCATGAGATATGATATCCAAGTCCTTCCCATTCCAATCCTGAGACCCTTCCTATAACATGAAATGTGATATCCAACTCCTTCCCATTCCAACCTGAGACCCTTCCTATAGTATGAGATGGGATATCCAACTCCTTCCAAATCCAATACTGATACCCTTCCAATAGCATGAGATGTGATATCCCAATGCTTCTACCAAACCTGAGACCCATACTATGGCATAAGATGTGACATCAAACTCCTTCCCATTCCAATCCTGAGACCCTTCCTATAGCTTGAGATGTGATATCCAACTCCTTCCCATTCCAATTCTGAGACCCCTCCTATACCATGAGACTTGATATCTCAATGCTTCTAATACCAAACCTGAGACCCGTCCTATAACATGAAATGTGATATCCAAACCCTTCCCCTTCCAAACCTTAGACCCTTCCTTTATCATGAGATGTGATATCCAACTCCTTCCCATTCCAATCCTGAGACCCTTCCTATAGCATGAGATGTGATATCTCAATGCTTCTAATACCAAACCTGAGATCCTTTCGATAGCATGAGATGTGATATCTCAATGCTTCTAATACCAAACCTGAGATCCTTCCTATAACATGAGATGTGATATCCAAATCCTTCCCCTTCCGAACCTGAGACCCTCCCTTTAGCATGAGATGTGATATCCAACTCCTTCCCATTCCAATCCTGAGACCCTTCTGATAGCATGAGATGTGATATCTCAATGCCTCTAATACCAAACCTGAGATCCTACCTCTAACATGAAATGTGATATCCATCTCCTTCCCTTTCCAAACCTGAGACCCTGCCTATAGCATGAGATGTGATATTCAAGTCCTTCCCATTCCAATCCTGAGACCCTTCCTATAGCATGTGATGTGATATCTCAATACTTATACCAAACCTGAGACCCTTCCTATGGCATGAGATGTCATATACAACTCCTTCCCATTCCAATCCTGAGACCCTTCCTATAGCATGAGATGTGATATCTCAATGCTTATACCAAACCTGAGACCCTTCCTATAGCATGAGATGTGATATCCAACTTCTTCCCATTCCAATCCTAAGACCCTTCCTATAACATGAGATGTGATGTCTCAATGCTTCTAATACCAAACCTGAGATCTTTCCTATAATATGAGATGTGATATCCAACTCCTTCCCATTCCAATCCTGAGACCCTTCCTATAGCATGAGATGTGATATCTCAATGCTTATACCAAACCTGAGACCCTTCCTATAGCTTGAGATGTGATATCGAACTCCTTCCCATTCCAATCCCGAGACCCTTCCTATAGCATGAGATGTGATATCTCAAGGCCTCTAATACCAAACCTGAGATCCTTCCTCTAACATGAAATGTGATATCCAACTCCTTCCCCTTCCAAACCTGAGAGCCTTCCTATAGCATGAGATATGATATCCAAGTCCTTCCCATTCCAATCCTGAGACCCTTCCTATAACATGAAATGTGAAATCCAACTCCTTCCCATTCCAACCTGAGACCCTTCCTATAGCATGAGATGGGATATCCAACTCCTTCCAAATCCAATACTGATACCCTTCCAATAGCATGAGATGTGATATCCCAATGCTTCTACCAAACCTGAGACCCATACTATGGCATAAGATGTGATATCAAACGCCTTCCCATTCCAATCCTGAGACCCTTCCTATAGCTTGAGATGTGATATCCAACTCCTTCCCATTCCAATTCTGAGACCCTTCCTATACCATGAGACTTGATATCTCAATGCTTCTAATACCAAACCTGAGACCCGTCCTATAACATGAGATTTGATATCCAAATCCTTCCCCTTCCAAACCTTAGACCCTTCCTTTATCATGAGATGTGATATCCAACTCCTTCCCATTCCAATCCTGAGACCCTTCCGATATCATGACATTTGTTATCTCAATGCTTCTAATATCAAACTTGAGACCCTCCCTATAGCAAGAGATGTGACATCCAAGTCCTCCCCATTCCAATCCTGAGACCCTTCCTATAGCATGAGATGTGATATCTCAATGCTTCTAATACCAAACCTGAGACCCTTCCTATAACATGAGATGGGATATCCAACTCCTTCCCATTCCAATCCTGAGACCCTTCCGATAGCAGAGATGTGATATCTCAATGCGTATACCAACCTGAGACCCTTCCTATAACATGAGATGTGATATCCAACTCCTTCCCATTCCAAACCTGAGACCCTTCCTATAGCATATGTGATATCCAACTCCTTCCAATTCCAAACATGAGACCCTTCCCATAGCAAGAATGTAATATCCAACTCCTTCCCATTCCAATCCTGAGACCATTCCTATAGCATGAGATGTGATATCTCAATGCTTCTAATACCAAACCTGAGATCCTTCCTATGACATGAGATGTGATATCCAATTCCTTCCCATTCCAAACCTGAGACCCTTCCTACAGCATGCAATGTGATATCTCAATGCTTCTAATACCAAACCTGAGACCAGTCCTATAACATGAGATGGGATATCCAACTCCTTCCCGTTCCAATCCTGAGACACTTCCGATTGCAGAGATTTGATATCTCAATGCTTATACCAAACCTGAGACTCTTCCTATAACATGAGATGTGATATCCAACTCCTTCCCGTTCCAAACCTGAGACCCTTCCTATAGCATGAGATGTGATATCCAAATCCTTCCCATCCCAATCCTGAGACACTTCCAATTGCAGAGATGTGATATCTCAATGCTTATACCAAACCTGAGACTCTTCCTATAACACGAGATGTGATATCCAACTCCTTCCCGTTCCAAACCTGAGACCCTTCCTATAGCATGAGATGTGATATCCAACTCCTTCCCATTCCAATCCTGAGACCCTTCCGATAGCATGAGATGTGATATCTCAATGCCTCTAATACCAAACCTGAGATCCTTCCTATAACATGTGATGTGATATTCAAATCCTTCCCCTTCCAAACCTGAGACCCTGCCTTTAGCATGAGATGTGATATACAACTCCTTCCCATTCCAATCCTGAGACCCTTCTGATAGCATGAGATGTGATATCTCAATGCCTCTAATACCAAACCTGAGATCCTACCTCTAACATGAAATGTGATATCCATCTCCTTCCCTTTCCAAACCTGAGACCCTGCCTATAGCATGAGCTGTGATATCCAATTCCTTCCCATTCCAATCCTGAGACCCTTCCTATAGCATGTGATGTGATATCTCAATGCTTATACCAAACCTGAGACCCTTCTTATGGCATGAGATGTCATATACATCTCCTTCCCATTCCAATCCTGGGACCCTTCCTATAGCATGAGATGTGATATCTCAATGCTTATACCAAACCTGAGACCCTTCCTATAGCATGAGATGTGATATCTCAAGGCCTCTAATACCAAACCTGAGATCCTTCCTCTAACATGAGATGTGATATCCAACTCCTTCCCGTTCCAAACCTGAGACACTTCCTATAGCATATGTGATATCCAACTCCTTCCATTCCAAACATGAGACCCTTCCTATAGCAAGAATGTAATATCCAACTCTTACCCATTCCAATCCTGAGACCCTTCCTATAGCAAGAGATGTGATATCCAAATCCTTCCCATTCCAATCCTGAGACCCTTCCTATAACATGAGATGTGATATCCAACTCCTTCCCATTCCAACCTGAGACACTTCCTATAGCATGAGAAGGGATATCCAACTCCTTCGCAATCCAATCCGGAGACCCTTCCGATAGCAGAGATGTGATATCTCAATGCTTATACCAAACCTGAGACCCTTCCTATGGCATGATATGTGATATCCAACTCCTTGCCATTCAAATCCTGAGACCCTTTTATAGCATGGGAAGGGATATCCAACTCCTTCCCAATCCAATCCTGAGACCCTTCCGATAGCAGAGATGTGATATCTCAACGCTTCTACCAAACCTGAGACCCTTCCTTTAGCATGAGATGTGATATCCAAATCCTTCGCATTCCAATCCTGAGACCCTTCCTATAGCATGAGATGTGATATCTCAATGGTTCTAATACC
Source organism: Ambystoma mexicanum (assembly GCF_040938575.1). Classification (NCBI taxonomy): domain Eukaryota; kingdom Metazoa; phylum Chordata; class Amphibia; order Caudata; family Ambystomatidae; genus Ambystoma; species Ambystoma mexicanum. The sequence continues at coordinate 437,702 of NW_027182330.1, read as the reverse complement.
AAACCTGAGATCCTTCCTATAACATGAGATGTGATATCCAATTCCTTCCCATTCCAAACCTGAGACCCTTCCTATAACATGAAATGTGATATCTCAAGGCCTCTAATACCAAACCTGAGATCCTTCCTCTAACATGAAATGTGATATCCAACTCCTTCCCATTCCAAACCTGAGACCCTTCCTATAACATGAAATGTGATATCCAACTCCATCCCATTCCAACCTGAGACCTTTCCTATAGCATGAGATGGGATATCCAACTCCTTCCAAATCCAATACTGATACCATTCCGATAGCATGAGATGTGATATCCCAATGCTTCTACCAAATCTGAGACCCATACTATGGCATGAGATGTGATATCAAACTCCTTCCCATTCCAATCCTGAGACCCTTCCTATAGCTTGAGATGTGATATCCAATTTCTTCCCATTCCAATTCTGAGACCCTTCCTATACCATGAGACTTGATATCTCAATGCTTCTAATACCAAACCTGAGACCCGTCCTATAACATGAGATGTGATATCCAAATCCTTCCCCTTCCAAACCTTAGACCCTTCCTTTATCATGAGATGTGATATCCAACTCCTTCCCATTCCAATCCTGAGACCCTTCCGATATCATGAGATTTGTTATCTCAATGCTTCTAATATCAAACTTGAGACCCTCCCTATAGCATGAGATGTGACATCCAAGTCCTCCCCATTCCAATCCTGAGACCCTTCCTATAGCATGAGATGTGATATCTCAATGCTTCTAATACCAAACCTGAGACCCTTCCTATAACATGAGATGGGATATCCAACTCAGATGGGATATCCAACTCCTTCCCATTCCAATCCTGAGACCCTTCCGATAGCAGAGATGTGATATCTCAATTCTTATATCAAACCTGAGACCCTTCCTATGGCCTGAGATGTCATATACAAATCCTTCCCATTCCAATCCTGAGACCCTTCCTATAGCATGAGATGTGATATCTCAATCCTTATACCAAATCTGAGACCCTTCCTATAGCATGAGATGTGATATCCAACTCCTTCCCATTCCAATCCTGAGACCCTTCCTATAGCATGAGATGTGATGTCTCAATGCTTCTAATACCAAACCTGAGATCCTTCCTATAACATGAGATGTGATATCCAACTCCTTCCCATTCCAATCCTGAGACCCTTATGATAGCATGAGATGTGATATCTCAATGCCTCTTATACCAAACCTGAGATCCTTCCGATAGCATGAGATGTGATATCTCAATGCTTCTAATACCAAACCTGAGATCCTTCCTATAATATGAGATGTGATTTCCAAATCCTTCCCCTTCCAAACCTGAGGCCCTCCCTTTAGCATGAGATGTGATATCCAACTCCTTCCCATTCCAATCCTGAGACCCTTCTGATAGCATGAGATGTGATATCTCAATGCCTCTAATACCAAACCTGAGATCCTACCTCTAACATGAAATGTGATATCCATCTCCTTCCCTTTCCAAACCTGAGACCCTGCCTATAGCATGTGATGTGATATCCAAGTCCTTCCCATTCCAATCCTGAGACCCTTCCTATAGCATGTGATGTGATATCTCAATGTTTATACCAAACCTGAGACCCTTCCTATAGCATGAGATGTGATATCCAACTTCTTCCCATTCCAATCCAGAGACCCTTCCTATAGCATGAGATGTGATATCTCAATGCTTATACCAAACCTGAGACCCTTCCTATAGCTTGAGATGTGATATCCAACTCCTTCCCATTCCAATCCTGAGACCCTTCCGATAGCATGAGATGTGATATCTCAAGGCCTCTAATACCAAACCTGAGATCCTTCCTCTAACATGAAATGTGATATCCAACTCCTTCCCTTTCCAAACCTGAGAACCTTCCTATAGCATGAGATATGATATCCAACTCCTTCCCATTCCAACCTGAGACCCTTCCTATAGCATGAGATGGGATATCCAACTCCTTCCAAATCCAATACTGATACCCTTCCGATAGCATGAGATGTGATATCCCAATGCTTCTACCAAACCTGAGAACCATACTATGGCATGAGATGTGATATCAAACTCCTTCCCATTCCAATCCTGAGACGCTTCCTATAGCTTGAGATGTGATATCCAACTCCTTCCCATTCCAATTCTGAGACCCTTCTTATACCATGAGACTTGATATCTCAATGCTTCTAATACCAAACCTGAGACCCGTCCTATAACATGAGATGTGATATCCAAATCCTTCCCCTTCCAAACCTTAGACCCTTCCTTTATCATGAGATGTGATATCCAACTCCTTCCCATTCCAATCCTGAGACCCTTCCGATATCATGAGATTTGTTATCTCAATGCTTCTAATATCAAACTTGAGACCCTCCCTATAGCATGAGATGTGACATCCAAGTCCTTCCCATTCCAATCCTGAGACCCTTCCTATAGCATGAGATGTGATATCTCAATGCTTCTAATACCAAACCTGAGAACTCATGCTAAAGGGAGGGTCTCAGGTTTGGAAGGGGAAGGATTTGGATATCACATCTCATGTTATAGGAAGGATCTCAGGATTGGTATTAGAAGCATTGAGATATCACATCTCATGCTATCGGAAGGATCTCAAGTTTGGTATTAGAAGCATTGAGATATCACATCTCATGCTATCGGAAGGATCTCAGGTTTGGCATTAGAAGCATTGAGATATCACATCTCATGCTATAGCAAGGGTCTCATGTTTGGAACGGGAAGGAGTTGGATATCCCATCTCATGTTATAGGACTGGTCTCAGGTTTGGTATTAGAAGCATTGAGATATCACATTGCATGTTGTAGGAAGGGTCTCAGGTTTGGAATGGGAAGGAATTGGATATCACATCTCATGTCATAGGAAGGATCTCAGGTTTGGTATTAGAAGCATTGAGATATCACATCTCATGCTATAGGAATGGTCTCAGGATTGGAATGGGAAGGAGTTGGATATTACATTCTTGCTATAGGAAGGGTCTCATGTTTGGAATGGGAAGGAGTTGGATATCACATATGGTATAGGAAGGGTCTCAGGTTTGGAACGGGAAGGAGTTGGATATCACATCTCATGTTGTAGGAAGCGTCTCAGGTTTGATATAAGGATTGAGATATCACATCTCTGCTATCGGAAGTGTCTCAGGATTGGAATGGGAAGAAGTTGGATATCCCATCTCATGTTATAGGATGGGTCTCAGGTTTGTTATTAGAATCATTGAGATATCATATTGCATGCTGTAGGAAGGGTCTAAGGATTGGAATGGGAAGGACTTGGATATCACATCTCATGCTATAGGTAGGCTCTCAGGTTTGGAAAGGGAAGGCGTTGGATATCACATCTCATGCTATAGGAAGGGTCTCAGGATTGGAATGGGAAGGAGTTGGATATCACATCTCATGCTATAGGAAGGGTCTCAGGTTTGGTATAAGCATTGGATATCACATCTCATGCTATAGGAAGGGTCTCAGGATTGGAATGGGAAGGAGTTGGATATCACATCTCATGTTATAGGAAGGATCTCAGGTTTGGTATTAGAAGCATTGAGACATCACATCTCATGCTATAGGAAGGGTCTCAGGATTGGAATGGGAAGGAGTTGTATATGACATCTCATGCTGTAGGAAGGGTCTCAGGTTTGGTATAAGCATTGAGATATCACATCTCTGCTATAGGAAGGGTCTCAGGATTGGAATGGGAAGGAGTTGGATATCCCATCTCATGTTATAGGAAGGGTCTCATGATTGGAATGGGAAGGACTTGGATATCACATCTCATGCTATAGGAAGGCTCTCAGGTTTGGAAGGGGAAAGAGTTGGATATCACATTTCATGTTAGAGGTAGGATCTCAGGTTTGGTATTAGAGGCATTGAGATATCACATCTCATGCTATCAGAAGGGTCTCAGGATTGGAATGGGAAGGAGTTGGATATCACATCTCATGCTAAAGGGAGGGTCTCAGATTTGGAAGGGGAAGGATTTGGATATCACATCTCATGTTATAGGAAGGATCTCAGGTTTGGTATTAGAAGCATTGAGATATCACATCTCCTGCTATCAGAATGGTCTCAGGATTGGAATGGGAAGGAGTTGGATATCACATCTCATACTAAAGGGAGGGTTCCCGGTTTGGAAGGGGAAGGATTTGGATATCACATCTCATGTTATCGGAAGGATCTCAGGTTTGGTATTAGAAGTATTGAGATATCACATCTCATGCTATAGGAAGGGTCTCAGGATTGGAATGGGAAGGAGGTGGATATCACTTCTCATGCTAAAGGAAGGGTCTCAGGTTTGGTAGAAGCATTGAGATATCACATCTCATGCTATAGGAAGGGTCTCAGGATTGGAATGGGAAGGACTTAGATATCACATATCATGCTATAGGGAGGGTCTCAGTTTTGATATTAGAAGCATTGAGATATCACATCTCATGCTATCGGAAGTGTCTCAGGTTTGGAATGGGAAGGAGCTGGATATCACATCTCATGCTAAAGGAAGGGTCTCAGGTTTGGAACGGGAAGGAGTTGGATATCACATCTCATGTTATAGGAAGGGTCTCAGGTTTGGTATAAGCATTGAGATATCACATCTCTGCTATAGGAAGTGTCTCAGGATTGGAATGGGAAGGAGTTGGATATCCCATCTCATGTTATAGGACGGGTCTCAGGTTTGTTATTAGAATCATTGAGATATCATATTGCATGCTGTAGGAAGGGTCTAAGGATTGGAATGGGAAGGACTTGGATATCACATCTCATGCTATAGATAGGCTCTCAGGTTTGGAAAGGGAAGGAGTTGGATATCACATTTCATGTTAGAGGAAGGATCTCAGGTTTGGTATTAGAGGCATTGAGATATCACATCTCATGCTATAGGAAGGGTCTCAGGTTGGAATGGGAAGGAGTTGGATTTCACATCTCATGTTATAGGAAGGGTCTCAGGATTGGATTGGGAAGGACTTGGATATCACATCTCATGCTATAGGAAGGCTCTCAGGTTTGGAAGGGGAAAGAGTTGGATATCACATTTCATGTTAGAGGTAGGATCTCAGGTTTGGTATTAGAGGCAATGAGATATCACATCTCATGCTAAAGGGAGGGTCTCAGGTTTGGAAGGGGAAGGATTTGGATATCACATCTCATGTTATAGGAAGGATCTCAGGTTTGGTATTAGAAGCATTGAGATATCACATCTCATGCTATCGGAAGGATCTCAGGTTTGGTATTAGAAGCATTGAGATATCACATCTCATGCTATCAGAAGGTTCTCAGGATTGGAATGGGAAGGAGTTGGATATCACATCTCATGCTAAAGGGAGGGTCTCAGGTTTGGAAGGGGAAGGATTTGGATATCACATCTCATGTTATCGGAAGGATCTCAGGTTTGGTATTAGAAGTATTGAGATATCACATCTCATGCTATATGAAGGGTCTCAGGATTGGAATGGGAAGGAGTTGGATATCACATCTCATGCTAAAGGAAGGATCTCAGGTTTGGTAGAAGCATTGAGATATCACATCTCATGCTATAGGAAGGGTCTCAGGATTGGAATGGGAAGGACTTAGATATCACATATCATGCTATAGGGAGGGTCTCAGTTTTGATATTAGAAGCATTGAGATATCACATCTCATGCTATAGGAAGGGTCTCAGGATTGGAATGGGAAGGAGTTGGATATCACTTCTCATGCTAAAGGAAGGGTCTCAGGTTTGGTAGAAGCATTGAGATATCACATCTCATGCTATAGGAAGGGTCTCAGGATTGGAATGGGAAGGACTTAGATATCACATATCATGCTATAGGGAGGGTCTCAGTTTTGATATTAGAAGCATTGAGATATCACATCTCATGCTATCGGAAGTGTCTCAGGTTTGGAATGGGAAGGAGCTGGATATCACATCTCATGCTAAAGGAAGGGTCTCAGGTTTGGAACGGGAAGGAGTTGGATATCACATCTCATGTTATAGGAAGGGTCTCAGGTTTGGTATAAGCATTGAGATATCACATCTCTGCTATAGGAAGTGTCTCAGGATTGGAATGGGAAGGAGTTGGATATCCCATCTCATGTTATAGGACGGGTCTCAGGTTTGTTATTAGAATCATTGAGATATCATATTGCATGCTGTAGGAAGGGTCTAAGGATTGGAATGGGAAGGACTTGGATATCACATCTCATGCTATAGATAGGCTCTCAGGTTTGGAAAGGGAAGGAGTTGGATATCACATTTCATGTTAGAGGAAGGATCTCAGGTTTGGTATTAGAGGCATTGAGATATCACATCTCATGCTATAGGAAGGGTCTCAGGTTGGAATGGGAAGGAGTTGGATTTCACATCTCATGTTATAGGAAGGGTCTCAGGATTGGAATGGGAAGGACTTGGATATCACATCTCATGCTATAGGAAGGCTCTCAGGTTTGGAAGGGGAAAGAGTTGGATATCACATTTCATGTTAGAGGTAGGATCTCAGGTTTGGTATTAGAGGCAATGAGATATCACATCTCATGCTAAAGGGAGGGTCTCAGGTTTGGAAGGGGAAGGATTTGGATATCACATCTCATGTTATAGGAAGGATCTCAGGTTTGGTATTAGAAGCATTGAGATATCACATCTCATGCTATCGGAAGGATCTCAGGTTTGGTATTAGAAGCATTGAGATATCACATCTCATGCTATCAGAAGGTTCTCAGGATTGGAATGGGAAGGAGTTGGATATCACATCTCATGCTAAAGGGAGGGTCTCAGGTTTGGAAGGGGAAGGATTTGGATATCACATCTCATGTTATCGGAAGGATCTCAGGTTTGGTATTAGAAGTATTGAGATATCACATCTCATGCTATATGAAGGGTCTCAGGATTGGAATGGGAAGGAGTTGGATATCACATCTCATGCTAAAGGAAGGATCTCAGGTTTGGTAGAAGCATTGAGATATCACATCTCATGCTATAGGAAGGGTCTCAGGATTGGAATGGGAAGGACTTAGATATCACATATCATGCTATAGGGAGGGTCTCAGTTTTGATATTAGAAGCATTGAGATATCACATCTCATGCTATCGGAAGTGTCTCAGGATTGGAATGGGAAGGAGCTGGATATCACATCTCATGCTAAAGGAAGGGTCTCAGGTTTGGAACGGGAAGGAGTTGGATAGCCGATCTCATGTTATAGGAAGGGTCTCAGGTTTGGTATAAGCATTGAGATATCACATCTCTGCTATCGGAAGTGTCTCAGGATTGGAATGGGAAGGAGTTGGATATCCCATCTCATGTTATAGGACGGGTCTCAGGATTGTTATTAGAATCATTGAGATATCACATTGCATGCTGTAGGAAGGGTCTCAGGATTGGAATGGGAAGGAGTTGGATATCACATCTCATGCTATAGGAAGGGTCTCTGGTTTTGTATAAGCATTGAGATATCACATCTCATGCTATAGGAAGGGTCTCAGGATTGGAATGGGAAGGAGTTGGATATCACATCTCATGCTATAGGAAGGGTCTCTGGTTTTGTATAAGCATTGAGATATCACATCTCATGCTATAGGAAGGGTCTCAGGATTGGAATGGGAAGGAGTTGTATATGACATCTCATGCCGTAGGAAGGGTCTCAGGTTTAGTATAAGCATTGAGATATCACATCTCTGCTATCGGAAAGGTCTCAGGATTGGAATGGGAAGGAGTTGGATATCCCATCTCATGTTATAGGAAGAGTCTCAGGTTTGGTATTAAAGCATTGAGATATCACATCTCATGCTATAGGAAGTGTCTCAGGATTGGAATCGGAAGGACTTGGATATCACATCTCATGCTATAGGGAGGGTCTCACGTTTGATATTAGAAGCATTGAGATATCACATCTCATGCTATAGGAAGGGTCTCAGGATTGGAATGGGAAGGAGTTGGATATCACATCTCATGCTATAGGAAAGGTCTCAGGTTTGGTATAAGCAGCGAGATATCACATCTCATGCTATAGGAAGTGTCTCATGATTGGAATGGGAAGGAGTTGGATATCACATCTCATGTTATAGGAAGGATCTCAGGTTTGGTATAAGCATTGAGATATCACATCTCTGCTATCGGAAGGGTCTCAGGATTGGAATGGGAAGGAGTTGGATATTCCCATCTCATGTTACAGGAAGGGTCTCAGGTTTGGTATTAGAAGCATTGAGACATCACATCTCATGCTATAGGAAGGGTCTCAGGATTGGAATGGGAAGGACTTGGATATCACATCTCATGCTATAGGGAGGGTCTCAAGTTTGATATTAGAAGCATTGAGATATCACATCTCATGATATCGGAAGGGTCTCAGGATTGGAATGGGAAGGAGTTGGATATCACATCTCATGATAAAAGAAGGGTCTAAGGTTTGGAAGGGGAAGGATTTGGATATCACATCTCATGTTATAGGGCGGGTCTCAGGTTTGGTATTAGAAGCATTGAGATATCAAGTCTCATGGTATAGGAAGGGTCTCAGAATTGGAATTGGAAGGAGTTGGATATCACATCTCAAGCTATAGGAAGGGTCTCAGGATTGGAATGGGAAGGAGTTTGATATCACATCTCATGCCATAGTATGGGTCTCAGGTTTGGTATAAGCATTGGGATATCACATCTCATGCTATCGGAAGGGTATCAGGATTGGATTTGGAAGGAGTTGGATATCCCATCTCATGCTATAGAAAGGGTCTCAGGTTGGAATGGGAAGGAGTTGGATATCACATCTCATGTTATAGGAAGGGTCTCGGGATTGGAATGGGAAGGACTTGGATATCACATCTCATGCTATAGGAAGGCTCTCAGGTTTGGAAGGGGAAAGAGTTGGATATCACATTTCATGTTAGAGGTAGGATCTCAGGTTTGGTATTAGAGGCATTGAGATATCACATCTCATGCTATCAGAAGGGTCTCAGGATTGGAATGGGAAGGAGTTGGATATCACATCTTATGCTAAAGGGAGGGTCTCAGGTTTGGAAGGGGAAGGATTTGGATATCACATCTCATGTTATAAGAAGGAGCTCAGGTTTGGTATTAGAAGTATTGAGATATCACATCTCATGCTATCAGAAGGATCTCAGGTTTGGTATTAGAAGCATTGAGATATCACATCTCATGCTATCAGAAGGGTCTCAGGATTGGAATGGGAAGGAGTTGGATATCACATCTCATGCTAAAGGGAGGGTCTCAGGTTTGGAAGGGGAAGGATTTGGATATCACATCTCATGTTATCGGAAGGATCTCAGGTTTGGTATTAGAAGTATTGAGATATCACATCTCATGCTATAGGAAGGGTCTCAGGATTGGAATGGGAAGGAGTTGGATATCACATCTCAAGCTATAGAAAGGGTCTCAGGTTTGGTATAAGCATTGAGATATCACATCACATGCTATAGGAAGGGTCTCAGGATTGGAATGGGAAGGTGTTGTATATGACATCTCATGTCATAGGAAGGGTCTCAGGTTTGGCATAAGCATTGAGATATCACATCACATGCTATAGGAAGGGTCTCAGGATTGGAATGGGAAGGACTTGGATATCACATCTCATGCTATAGGCAGGGTCTCAGGTTTGGAAAGGGAAGGAGTTGGATATCACATTTCATGTTAGAGGTAGGATATCAGGTTTGGTATTAGAGGCATTGAGATATCACATCTCATGCTATCAGAAGGGTCTCAGGATTGGAATGGGAAGGAGTTGGATATCACATCTCATGCTAAAGGGAGGGTCTCAGGTTTGGAAGGGAAAGGATTTGGATATCACATCTCATGTTATAGGAAGGATCTCAGGTTTGGTATTAGAGGCATTGAGATATCACATCTCATGCTATCATAAGGGTCTCAGGATTGGAATGGGAAGGAGTTGGATATCACATCTCATGCTAAAGGGAGGGTCTCAGGTTTGGAAGGGGAAGAATTTGGATATCACATCACATGTTATAGGAAGGATCTCGGGTTTGGTATTAGAAGCATTGAGATATCACATCTCATGCTATCGGAAGGGTCTCAGGATTGGAATGGGAAGGAGTTGGAAATCACATCTCATGCTATAGGAAGGGTCTCAGGTTTGGAACGGGAAGGAGTTGGATATCACATCTCATGTTATAGGAAGAGTCTCAGGTTTGGTATAAGCATTGAGATATCACATCTCTGCAATCGGAAATGTCTCAGGATTGGGATGGGAAGGAGTTGGATATCACATCTCATGCTATAGGAAGGGTCTCAGGTTTGGAACGGGAAGGAGTTGGATATCAAATCTCATGCTATAGGAAGGCTCTCAGGTTTGGAAGGGGAAAGAGTTGGATATCACATTTCATGTTAGAGGTAGGATCTCAGGTTTGGTATTAGAGGCATTGAGATATCACATCTCATGCTATCAGAAGGGTCTCAGGATTGGAATGGGAAGGAGTTGGATATCACATCTCATGCTAAAGGGAGGGTCTCAGGTTTGGAAGGGGAAGGATTTGGATATCACATCTCATGTTATAAGAAGGAGCTCAGGTTTGGTATTAGAAGCATTGAGATATCACATCTCATGCTATCGGAAGGATCTCAGGTTTGGTATTAAAAGCATTGAGATATCACATTTCATGCTATCAGAAGGGTCTCAGGATTGGAATGGGAAGGAGTTGGATATCACATCTCATGCTAAAGGGAGGGTCTCAGGTTTGGAAGGGGAAGGATCTGGATATCACATCTCATGTTATCGGAAGGATCTCAGGTTTGGTATTAGAAGTATTGAGATATCACATCTCATGCTATCGGAAGGGTCTCAGGATTGGAATGGGAAGGAGTTGGATATCATATCTCAAGCTATAGGAAGGGTCTCAGGCTTGGTATAAGCATTGAGATATCACATCACATGATATAGGAAGGGTCTCAGGATTGGAATGGGAAGGAGTTGTATATGACATCTCATGCCATAGGAAGGGTCTCAGGTTTGGTATAAGCATTGAGATATCACATCACATGCTATAGGAAGGGTCTCAGGATTGGAATGGGAAGGACTTGGATATCACATCTCATGCTATAGGCAGGGTCTCAGGTTTGGAAAGGGAAGGAGTTGGATATCACATTTCATGTTAGAGGTAGGATATCAGGTTTGGTATTAGAGGCATTGAGATATCACATCTCATGCTATCAGAAGGGTCTCAGGATTGGAATGGGAAGGAGTTGGATATCACATCTCATGCTAAAGGGAGGGTCTCAGGTTTGGAAGGGGAAGGATTTGGATATCACATCTCATGTTATAGGAAGGATCTCAGGTTTGGTATTAGAGGCATTGAGATATCACATTTCATGCTATCATAAGGGTCTCAGGATTGGAATGGGAAGGAGTTGGATATCACATCTCATGCTATAGGAAGGGTCTCAGGTTTGGTATAAGCAGTGAGATATCACATCTCTGCTATCGGAAGGGTCTCAGGATTGGAATGGGAAGGAGTTGGATATCACATCTCATGCTATAGGAAGAGTCTCAGGATTGGAATGGGAAGGAGTTGGATATCACATCTCATGATAAAGGAAGGGTCTAAGGTTTGGAAGGGGAAGGATTTGGATATCACATCTCATGTTATAGGACGGGTCTCAGGTTTGGTATTAGAAGCATTGAGATATCAAGTCTCATTGTATAGGAAGGGTCTCAGAATTGGAATGGGAAGGAGTTGGATATCACATCTCAAGCTATAGGAAGGGTCACAGGATTGGAATGGGAAGGAGTTTGATATCACATCTCATGCCATAGTATGGGTCTCAGGTTTGGTAGAAGCATTGGGATATCACATCTCATGCTATCGGAAGGGTATCAGGATTGGATTTGGAAGGAGTTGGATATCCCATCTCATGCTATAGGAAGGGTCTCAGGTTGGAATGGGAAGGAGTTGGATATCACATCTCATGTTATAGGAAGGGTCTCAGGATTGGAATGGGAAGGACTTGGATATCACATCTCATGCTATAGGAAGGCTCTCAGGTTTGCAACGGGAAAGAGTTGGATATCACATTTCATGTTAGAGGTAGGATCTCAGGTTTGGTATTAGAGGCATTGAGATATCACATCTCATGCTATCAGAAGAGTCTCAGAATTGGAATGGGAAGGAGTTGGATATCACATCTCATGCCATAGTATGGGTCTCAGGTTTGGTAGAAGCATTGGGATATCACATCTCATGCTATCGGAAGGATTTCAGGATTGGATTTGGAAGGAGTTGGATATCCCATCTCATGCTATAGGAAGGGTCTCAGGTTGGAATGGGAAGGAGTTTGATATCACATCTCATGCCATAGTATGGGTCTCAGGTTTGGTAGAAGCATTGGGATATCACATCTCATGCTATCGGAAGGGTATCAGGATTGGATTTGGAAGGAGTTGGATATCCCATCTCATGCTATAGGAAGGGTCTCAGGTTGGAATGGGAAGGAGTTGGATATCACATCTCATGTTATAGGAAGGGTCTCAGGATTGGAATGGAAAGGACTTGGATATCATATCTCATGCTATAGGAAGGCTCTCAGGTTTGGAAGGGGAAGGAGTTGGATATCACATCTCAAGCTATAGGAACGGTCTCAGGTTTGGTATAAGCATTGAGATATCACATCTCATGCTATAGGAATGGTCTCAGGATTGGAATGGGAAGGAGTTGGATATCACATCTCATGTTATAGGAAAGATCTCAGGTTTGGTATTAGAAGCATTGAGATATCACATCTCATGCTATAAGCAGGGTCTCAGGATTGGAATGGGAAGGAGTTGTATATGGCATCTCATGCCATAGGAAGGGTCTCAGGTTTGGTATAAGCATTGAGATATCACATCTCATGCTATAGGAAGGGTCTCAGGATTGGAATGGGAAGGACTTGGATATCACATCTCATGCTATAGGCAGGATCTCAGGTTTGGAAAGGGAAGGAGTTGGATATCATATTTCATGTTAGAGGTAGGATCTCAGGTTTGGTATTAGAGGCATTGAGATATCACATCTCATGCTATCAGAAGGGTCTCAGGATTGGAATGGGAAGGAGTTGGATATCACATCTCATGCTAAAGGGAGGGTCTCAGGTTTGGAAGGGGAAGGATTTGGATATCACATCTCATGTTATAGGAAGGATCTCAGGTTTGGTATTAGAAGCATTGAGATATCACATCTCATGCTATCGGAAGGGTCTAAGGATTGGAATGGGAAGGAGTTGGATATCACATCTTATGCTATAGGAAGGGTCTCAGGTTTGGAACGGGAAGGAGTTGGATATCATATCTCATGTTATAGGAAGAGTCTCAGGTTTGGTATAAGCATTGAGATATCACATCTCTGCAATCGGAAGTGTCTCAGGATTGGGATGGGAAGGAGTTGGATATCACATCTCATGCTATAGGAAGGGTCTCAGGTTTGGAACGGGAAGGAGTTGGATATCCCATCTCATGTTATAGGACGGGTCTCAGGTTTGGTATTAGAAGCATTGAGATATCACATCGCATGCTGTAGGAAGGGTCTCAGGATTGGAATGGGAAGGAGTTGGATATTAAATTCTTGCTATAGGAAGGGTGTCATGTTTGGAATGGGAAGGAGTTGGATATCACATATGCTATAGGAAGGGTCTCAGGTTTGGAACGGGAAGAAGTTGGATATCACATCTCATGCTATAGGAAGGGTCTCAGGTTTGGAATAAGCATTGAGATATCACATCTCTGCTATCGGAAGTGTCTCAGGATTGGAATGGGAAGGAGTTGGATATCACATCTCATGTTATAGGACGGGTCTCAGGTTTGTTACTAGAATCATTGAGATATCATATTGTATGCTGTAGGAAGGGTCTAAGGATTGGAATGGGAAGGTCTTGGATATCACATCTCATGCTATAGGTAGGCTCTCAGGTTTGGAAAGGGAAGGAGTTGGATATGACATTTCATGTTAGAGGAAGGATTTCAGGTTTGGTATTAGAGGCATTCAGATATCACATCTCATGCTATAGGAAGGGTCTCAGGATTGGAATGGGAAGGACTTAGATATCACATATCATGCTATAGGGAGGGTCTCATGTTTGGAATGGGAAGGAGTTGGATATCACATGCTATAGGAAGGGTCTCAGGTTTGGAACGGGAAGGAGTTGGATATCACATCTCATGCTATAGGAAGGGTCTCAGGTTTGGAATAAGCATTGAGATATCACATCTCTGCTATCGGAAGTGTCTCAGGATTGGAATGGGAAGGAGTTGGATATCACATCTCATGTTATAGGACGGGTCTCAGGTTTGTTATTAGAATCATTGAGATATCATATTGTATGTTGTAGGAAGGGTCTAAGGATTGGAATGGGAAGGTCTTGGATATCACATCTCATGCTATAGGTAGGCTCTCAGGTTTGGAAAGGGAAGGAGTTGGATATCACATTTCATGTTAGAGGAAGGATCTCAGATTTGGTATTAGAGGCATTGAGATATCACATCTAATGCTATAGGAAGGGTCTCAGGATTGGAATGGGAAGGAGTTGGATATCACATCTCATGCTATAGGAAGGGTCTCAGGTTTGGTAAGAACATTGAGATATCACATCTCATGCTATAGGAAGGGTCTCAGGATTGGAATGGGAAGGAGTTGGATATCACATCTGATGTTATAGGAAGGATCTCAGGTTTGGTATTAGAAGCATTGAGACATCACATCTCATGCTATAGGAAGGGTCTCAGGATTGGTATAAGCATTGAGATATCACATCTCTGCTATCGGAAGGGTCTCAGGATTGGAATGGGAAGGAGTTGGATATCCCATCTCATGTTATAGGAAGAGTCTCAGGTTTGGTATTAGAAGCATTGAGATATCACATCTCATGCTATAGGAATGGTCTCAGGATTGGAATGGGAAGGAGTTTGATATCACATCTCATGCCATGTATGGGTCTCAGGTTTGGTATAAGCATTGAGATATCACATCTCATGCTATAGGAAGGGTCTCAGGATTGGAATGGGAAGGAGTTGTATATGACATCTCATGCCATAGGAAGGGTCTCAGGTTTGGTATAAGCATTGAGATATCACATCTCTGCTATCGGAAGGGTCTCAGGATTGGAATGGGAAGGAGTTGGATATCCCATCTCATGTTATAGGAAGAGTCTCAGGTTTGGTATTAGAAGCATTGAGATATCACATCTCATGCTATAGGAAGTGTCTCAGGATTGGAATGGGAAGGAGTTTGATATCAAATCTCATGCCATGTATGGGTTTCAGGTTTTGTAGAAGCATTGGGATATCACATCTCATGCTATCGGAAGGGTATCAGGATTGGATTTGGAAGGATTTGGATATCACATTTCATGTTATAGGAAGGATCTCAGGTTTGGTATTAGAAGCATTGAGATATCACATCTCATGCTATCGGAAGGATCTCAGGTTTGGTATTATAGGCATTGAGATATCACATCTCATGCTATCAGAAGGGTCTCAGGATTGGAATGGGAAGGAGTCGGATATCACATCTCATGCTAAAGGGAGGGTCTCAGGTTTGGAAGTGGAAGGATTTGGATATCACATCTCATGTTATAGGAAGGATCTCAGGTTTGGTATTAGAAGCATTGAGATATCACATCTCATGCTATAGGAAGGGTCTCAGGATTGGAAAGGGAAGGAGTTGGATATCACATCTCAAGCTATAGGAAGGGTCAGTAACATGTTACTATTCCAATCCTGAGACTCTTCTGATAGCATGAGATGTGATATCTCAATGCTTCTAATGCCAAACCTGAGATCCTTCCGATAGCATGAGATGTGATATCTCAATGCTTCTAATACCAAACCTGAGATCCTTCCTATAACATGAGATGTGATATCCAAATCCTTCCCCTTCCAAACCTGAGACCCTCCCTTTAGCATGAGATGTGATATCTAACTCCTTCCCATTCCATTCCTGAGACCCTTCTGATAGCATGAGATGTGATATCTCAATGCCTCTAATACCAAACCTGAGATCCTACCTCTAACATGAAATGAGATATCCAACTCTTTCCCCTTCCAAACCTGAGAGCCTTCCTATAGCATGAGATGTGATATCCAAGTCCTTCCCATTCCAATACTGAGACCCTTCCTATAGCTTGAGATGTGATATCCAACTCCTTCCCATTCCAATTCTGAGACCCTTCCTATAGCATGAGATGTGATATCTCAATGCTTATACCAAACCTGAGAGCCTACCTATAGCATGAGATGTGATATCCAAGTCCATCCCATTCCAATCCTTAGACCCTTCCTACAGCATGCGATGTGAATATCTCAATGATTCTAATACCAAACCAGAGACTCTTCCTATAACATGAGATGGGATATCCAACTCCTTCCCATTCCAATTCTGAGACCCTTCCTATACTATGAGACTTGATATCTCAATGCTTCTAATACCAAACCTGAGACCCGTAATATAACATGAGATGTGATATCCAAATCCTTCCCCTTCCAAACCTTAGACCCGTCCTTTATCATGAGATGTGATATCCCACTCCTTCCCATTCAAATCCTGAGACCCTTCCGATATCATGAGATGTGATATCTCAAAGCTTCTAATATCAAACTTGAGACCCTCCCTATAGCATGAGATGTGATATCCAAGTCCTTCCCATTCCAATCCTGAGACCCTTCCTATAGCATGAGATGTGATATCTCAATGCTTCTAATACCAAACCTGAGACCCTTCCTATAACATGAGATGGGAATATCCAACTCCTTCCCATTCCAATCTTGAGACCCTTCCGATAGCAGAGATGTGATATCTCAATGCTTATACCACACCTGAGATCCTTCCTATAACATGAGATGTGATATCCAACTCCTTCCCATTCCAATCCTGAGACACTTCCTATAGCATGAGATGTGATATCTCACTGCTTATACCAAACCTGAGACCCTTCCCATAGCAGGAGATGTGATATCCAACTCCTTCCCATTCCAATCCTCAGACCCTTCCTATAGCATGAGATGTGATATCTCAATGCTTCTAATGTCAAACTTGAGACCCTACCTATAGCATGAGATGTGATATCCAAGTCCTTCCCATTCCAATCCTGAGACACTTCCTATAGCATGAGATGTGATATCTCAATGCTTCTAATACCAAACCTGAGACTCTTCCTATAACATGAGATGGGATATCCAACTCCTTCCAATTCCAATCCTGAGACCCTTTTGATAGCAGAGATGTGATATCTCAATGTTTATACCAAACCTGAGACCCTTCCTACGGCATGAGATGTCATATTCAACTCCTTCCCATTCCAATCCTGAGACCCTTCCTATAGCATGGGATTTGATATCCAACTCCTTCCCATTCCAATCCTGAGACCCTTCCTATAGCATGAGATGTGATGTCTCAATGCTTCTAATACCAAACCTGAGATCCTTCCTATAACATGATATGTGATATCCAACTACTTCCATTCCAATCCTGAGACCCTTCCTATAGCATGAGATGTGATATCTCAATGCTTATACCAAACCTGAGACCCTTCCTATAGCATGAGATGTGATATCCAACTCCTTCCCATTCCAATCCTGAGACCCTTCCTATAGCCTGAGATGTGATATCCAATTCCTTCCCATTCCAATCCTGAGACCCTTCCTATAGCATGAGATGTGATATCTCAATGCTTATACCAAACCTGAGAGCCTACCTATAACATGAGATGTGATATCCAAGTCCATCCCATTCCAATCCTTAGACCCTTCCTACAGCATGCGATGTGATATCTCAATGATTCTAATACCAAACCAGAGACTCTTCCTATAACATGAGATGGGATATCCAACTCCTTCCCATTCCAATCCTGAGCCGCTTCTGATAGCAGAGATGTGATATCTCAATGCTTATACCAAACCTGAGACCCTTCCTATAGCATGAGATGTGATATCCAACTCCTTCCCATTCCAATCCTGAGACCCTTCCTATAGCCTGAGATGTGATATCCAATTCCTTCCCATTCCAATCCTGAGACCCTTCCTATAGCATGAGATGTGATATCTCAATGCTTATACCAAACCTGAGAGCCTACCTATAACATGAGATGTGATATCCAAGTCCATCCCATTCCAATCCTTAGACCCTTCCTACAGCATGCGATGTGATATCTCAATGATTCTAATACCAAACCAGAGACTCTTCCTATAACATGAGATGTGATATCCAACTCCTTCCCGTTCCAAACCTGAGACACTAACTATAGCATATGTGATATCCAACTCCTTCCCATTCCAAACATGAGACCCTTCCTATAGCAAGAAAATAATATCCAACTCCTACCCATTCCAATCCTGAGACCCTTCCTATAGCAAGAGATGTGATATCCAAATCCTTCCCATTCCAATCCTGAGACCCTTCCTATAACATGAGATGTGATATCCAACTCCTTCCCATTCCAACCTGAGACACTTCCTATAGCATGAGAAGGGATATCCAACTCCTTCCCAATCCAATCCTGAGACCCTTCCGATAGCAGCGACGTGATATCTCAATGCTTCTACCAAACCTGAGACCCTTCCTACAGCATGCAATATGATATCTCAATGATTCTAATAACAAACCTGAGACCCGTCCTATAACATGAGATGGGATATCCAACTCCTTCCCATTCCAATCCTGAGACTCTTCCGATAGCAGAGATGTGATATCTCAATGCTTATACCAAACCTGAGACCCTTCCTATAACATGAGATGTGATATCCAAATCCTTCTCGTTCCAAACCTGAGACCCTTCCTTTAGCATGAGATGTGATATCCAGCTCCTTCCCATTCCAATCCTGAGACACTTCCGATAGCATGAGATGTGATATCTCAATGCTTCTAATATCAAAACTGAGACCCTCCCTATAGCATGATATGTGATATCTAAGTCCTTCCCATTCCAATCCTGAGACCCTCCCTATAGCATGAGATGTGATATCTCAATGCTTATACCAAACCTGAGACCCTTCCTATGGCATGAGATGTGATATCCAACTCCTTGCCATTCAAATCCTGAGACCCTTCCTATAGCATGAGAAGGGATATCCAACTCCTTCCCAATCCAATCCTGAGACCCTTCCGATAGCAGCGACGTGATATCTCAATGCTTCTACCAAACCTGAGACCCTTCCTACAGCATGCAATATGATATCTCAATGATTCTAATAACAAACCTGAGACCCGTCCTATAACATGAGATGGGATATCCAACTCCTTCCCATTCCAATCCTGAGACTCTTCCGATAGCAGAGATGTGATATCTCAATGCTTATACCAAACCTGAGACCCTTCCTATAACATGAGATGTGATATCCAAATCCTTCTCGTTCCAAACCTGAGACCCTTCCTTTAGCATGAGATGTGATATCCAGCTCCTTCCCATTCCAATCCTGAGACACTTCCGATAGCATGAGATGTGATATCTCAATGCTTCTAATATCAAAACTGAGACCCTCCCTATAGCATGATATGTGATATCTAAGTCCTTCCCATTCCAATCCTGAGACCCTCCCTATAGCATGAGATGTGATATCCAACTCCTTCCCATTCCAATCCTGAGACCCTTCCTATAGCATGAGATATGATATCTCAATACTTCTAATACCAAACGTGAGATCCTTCCGATAACATGAGATGTGATATCCAAATCCTTCCCCTTCCAAACCTGAGACCCTCCCTTTAGCATGAAATGTGATATCCAACTCCTTCCTATTCCAATCCTGAGACTCTTCTGATAGCATGAGATGTGATATCTCAATGCTTCTAATACCAAACCTGAGATCCTTCCTATAACATGAGATGTGATATCCAAATCCTTCCCCTTCCAAACCTGAGACCCTCCCTTTAGCATGAGATGTGATATCTAACTCCTTCCCATTCCATTCCTGAGACCCTTCTGATAGCATGAGATGTGATATCTCAATGCCTCTAATACCAAACCTGAGATCCTACCTCTAACATGAAATGAGATATCCAACTCTTTCCCCTTCCAAACCTGAGAGCCTTCCTATAGCATGAGATGTGATATCCAAGTCCTTCCCATTCCAATACTGAGACCCTTCCTATAGCTTGAGATGTGATATCCAACTCCTTCCCATTCCAATTCTGAGACCCTTCCTATAGCATGAGATGTGATATCTCAATGCTTATACCAAACCTGAGAGCCTACCTATAGCATGAGATGTGATATCCAAGTCCATCCCATTCCAATCCTTAGACCCTTCCTACAGCATGCGATGTGAATATCTCAATGATTCTAATACCAAACCAGAGACTCTTCCTATAACATGAGATGGGATATCCAACTCCTTCCCATTCCAATTCTGAGACCCTTCCTATACTATGAGACTTGATATCTCAATGCTTCTAATACCAAACCTGAGACCCGTAATATAACATGAGATGTGATATCCAAATCCTTCCCCTTCCAAACCTTAGACCCTTCCTTTATCATGAGATGTGATATCCAACTCCTTCCCATTCCAATCCTGAGACCCTTCCGATATCATGAGATGTGATATCTCAAAGCTTCTAATATCAAACTTGAGACCCTCCCTATAGCATGAGATGTGATATCCAAGTCCTTCCCATTCCAATCCTGAGACCCTTCCTATAGCATGAGATGTGATATCTCAATGCTTCTAATACCAAACCTGAGACCCTTCCTATAACATGAGATGGGAATATCCAACTCCTTCCCATTCCAATCTTGAGACCCTTCCGATAGCAGAGATGTGATATCTCAATGCTTATACCACACCTGAGATCCTTCCTATAACATGAGATGTGATATCCAACTCCTTCCCATTCCAATCCTGAGACACTTCCTATAGCATGAGATGTGATATCTCACTGCTTATACCAAACCTGAGACCCTTCCCATAGCAGGAGATGTGATATCCAACTCCTTCCCATTCCAATCTTCAGACCCTTCCTATAGCATGAGATGTGATATCTCAATGCTTCTAATGTCAAACTTGAGACCCTACATATAGCATGAGATGTGATATCCAAGTCCTTCCCATTCCAATCCTGAGACACTTCCTATAGCATGAGATGTGATATCTCAATGCTTCTAATACCAAACCTGAGACTCTTCCTATAACATGAGATGGGATATCCAACTCCTTCCAATTCCAATCCTGAGACCGTTTTGATAGCAGAGATGTGATATCTCAATGTTTATACCAAACCTGAGACCCTTCCTACGGCATGAGATGTCATATTCAACTCCTTCCCATTCCAATCCTGAGACCCTTCCTATAGCATGAGATTTGATATCCAACTCCTTCCCATTCCAATCCTGAGACCCTTCCTATAGCATGAGATGTGATGTCTCAATGCTTCTAATACCAAACCTGAGATCCTTCCTATAACATGAGATGTGATATCCAACTCCTTCCATTCCAATCCTGAGATCCTTCCTATAGCATGAGATGTGATATATCAATGCTTATACCAAACCTGAGACCCTTCCTATAGCATGAGATGTGATATCCAACTCCTTCCCATTCCAATCCTGAGACCCTTCCTATAGCCTGAGATGTGATATCCGATTCCTTCCCATTCCAATCCTGAGACCCTTCCTATAGCATGAGATGTGATATCTCAATGCTTATACCAAACCTGAGAGCCTACCTATAACATGAGATGTGATATCCAAGTCCATCCCATTCCAATCCTTAGACCCTTCCTACAGCATGCGATGTGATATCTCAATGATTCTAATACCAAACCAGAGACTCTTCCTATAACATGAGATGGGATATCCAACTCCTTCCCATTCCAATCCTGAGCCGCTTCCGATAGCAGAGATGTGATATCTCAATGCTTATACCAAACCTGAGACCCTTCCTATAACATGAGATATGATATCCAACTCCTTCCCGTTCCAAACCTGAGACACTAACTATAGCATATGTGATATCCAACTCCTTCCCATTCCAAACATGAGACCCTTCCTATAGCAAGAAAGTAATATCCAACTTCTACCCATTCCAATCCTGAGACCCTTCCTATAGCAAGAGATGTGATATCCAAATCCTTCCCATTCCAATCCTGAGACCCTTCCTATAACATGAGATGTGATATCCAACTTCTTCCCATTCCAACCTGAGACACTTCCTATAGCATGAGAAGGGATATCCAACTCCTTCCCAATCCAATCCTGAGACCCTTCCGATAGCAGAGATGTGATATCTCAATGCTTATACCAAACCTGAGACCCTTCCTATGGCATGAGATGTGATATCCAACTCCTTGCCATTCAAATCCTGAGACCCTTCCTATAGCATGAGAAGGGATATCCAACTCCTTCCCAATCCAATCCTGAGACCCTTCCGATAGCAGCGACGTGATATCTCAATGCTTCTACCAAACCTGAGACCCTTCCTTTAGCATGAGATGTGATATCCAAATCCTTCACATTCCAATCCTGAGACCCTTCCTATAGCATGAGATGTGATATCTCAATGCTTCTAATACCAAACCTGAAATCCTTCCTATAACATGAGATGTGATATCCAATTCCTTCCCATTCCAAACCTGAGACCCTTCCTATTGGATGAGATGTGATATCCAACTCCTTCCCATTCCAACCCTGAGACCCTTCCTATAGCATGAGATGTGATGTCTCAAAGCTTCTAATACCAAACCTGAGATCCTTCCTATAACATGAGATGTGATATCCAACTCCTTCCATTCCAATCCTGAGACCCGTCCTATAGCATGAGATGTGATATTTCAATGCTTATACCAAACCTGAGACCCTTCCTATAGCATGAGATGTGATATCCAACTGCTTCCCATTCCAATCCTGAGACCCTTCCTATAGCATGAGATGTGATATCTCAATGCTTCTAATACCAAACCTGAGATCCTTCCTCTAACATGAAATGTGATATCCAACTCCTTCCCTTTCCAAACCTAAGAGCCTATCTATAGCATGAGATGTGATATCCAAGTCCTTCACATTCCAACCCTTAGACCCTTCCTACAGCATGCAATATGATATCTCAATGATTCTAATAACAAACCTGTGACCTGTCCTATAACATGAGATGGGATATCCAACTCCTTCCCATTCCAATCCTGAGACACTTCCGATAGCAGAGATGTGATATCTCAATGCTTATACCAAACTTGAGACCCTTCCTATAACATGAGATGTGATATCCAAATCCTTCTCGTTCCAAACCTGAGACCTTTCCTTTAGCATGAGATGTGATATCCAGCTCCTTCCCATTCCAATCCTGAGACACTTCCGATAGCATGAGATGTGATATCTCAATGCTTCTAATATCAAAACTGAGACCCTCCCTATAGCATGATATGTGATATCTAAGTCCTTCCCATTCCAATCCTGAGACCCTCCCTATATCATGAGATGTGATATCCAACTCCTTCCCATTCCAATCCTGAAACCCTTCCTATAGCATGAGATATGATATCTCAATACTTCTAATACCAAACGTGAGATCCTTCCGATAACATGAGATTTGATATCCAAATCCTTCCCCTTCCAAACCTGAGACCCTCCCTTTAGCATGAAATGTGATATCCAACTCCTTCCTATTCCAATCCTGAGACTCTTCTGATAGCATGAGATGTGATATCTCAATGCTTCTAATACCAAACCTGAGATCCTTCCGATAGCATGAGATGTGATATCTCAATGCTTCTAATACCAAACCTGAGATCCTTCCTATAACATGAGATGTGATATCCAAATCCTTCCCCTTCCAAACCTGAGACCCTCCCTTTAGCATGAGATGTGATATCTAACTCCTTCCCATTCCATTCCTGAGACCCTTCTGATAGCATGAGATGTGATATCTCAATGCCTCTAATACCAAACCTGAGATCCTACCTCTAACATGAAATGAGATATCCAACTCTTTCCCCTTCCAAACCTGAGACCCTTCCTATAGCTTGAGATGTGATATCCAACTCCTTCCCTTTCCAATTCTGAGACCCTTCCTATAGCATGAGATGTGATATCTCAATGCTTATACCAAACCTGAGAGCCTACCTATAGCATGAGATGTGATATCCAAGTCCATCCCATTCCAATCCTTAGACCCTTCCTACAGCATGCGATGTGAATATCTCAATGATTCTAATACCAAACCAGAGACTCTTCCTGACATATACATGTCAGGACATGAGATGGGATATCCAACTCCTTCCCATTCCAATTCTGAGACCCTTCCTATACTATGAGACTTGATATCTCAATGCTTCTAATACCAAACCTGAGACCCGTAATATAACATGAGATGTGATATCCAAATCCTTCCCCTTCCAAACCTTAGACCCGTCCTTTATCATGAGATGTGATATCCAACTCCTTCCCATTCCAATCCTGAGACCCTTCCGATATCATGAGATGTGATATCTCAAAGCTTCTAATATCAAACTTGAGACCCTCCCTATAGCATGAGATGTGATATCCAAGTCCTTCCCATTCCAATCCTGAGACCCTTCCTATAGCATGAGATGTGATATCTCAATGCTTCTAATACCAAACCTGAGACCCTTCCTATAACATGAGATGCGAATATCCAACTCCTTCCCATTCCAATCTTGAGACCCTTCCGATAGCAGAGATGTGATATCTCAATGCTTATACCACACCTGAGATCCTTCCTATAACATGAGATGTGATATCCAACTCCTTCCCATTCCAATCCTGAGCCACTTCCTATAGCATGAGATGTGATATAACACTGCTTATACCAAACCTGAGACCATTCCCATAGCAGGAGATGTGATATCCAACTCCTTCCCATTCCAATCCTCAGACCCTTCCTATAGCATGAGATGTGATATCTCAATGCTTCTAATGTCAAACTTGAGACCCTACCTATAGCATGAGATGTGATATCCAAGTCCTTCCCATTCCAATCCTGAGACACTTCCTATAGCATGAGATGTGATATCTCAATGCTTCTAATACCAAACCTGAGACCCTTCCCATAGCAGGAGATGTGATATCCAACTCCTTCCCATTCCAATCCTCAGACCCTTCCTATAGCATGAGATGTGATATCTCAATGCTTCTAATGTCAAACTTGAGACCCTACCTATAACATGAGATGGGATATCCAACTCCTTCCAATTCCAATCCTGAGACCCTTTTGATAGCAGAGATGTGATATCTCAATGTTTATACCAAACCTGAGACCCTTCCTACGGCATGAGATGTCATATTCAACTCCTTCCCATTCCAATCCTGAGACCCTTCCTATAGTATGAGATTTGATATCCAACTCCTTCCCATTCCAATCCTGAGACCCTTCCTATAGCATGAGATGTGATGTCTCAATGCTTCTAATACCAAACCTGAGATCCTTCCTATAACAGGAGATGTGATATCCAACTCCTTCCATTCCAATCCTGAGACCCTTCCTATAGCATGAGATGTGATATCTCAATGCTTATACCAAACCTGAGACCCTTCCTATAGCATGAGATGTGATATCCAACTCCTTCCCATTCCAATCCTGAGACCCTTCCTATCGCCTGAGATGTGATATCCAATTCCTTCCCATTCCAATCCTGAGACCCTTCCTATAGCATGAGATGTGATATCTCAATGCTTATACCAAACCTGAGAGCCTACCTATAACATGAGATGTGATATCCAAGTCCATCCCATTCCAATCCTTAGACCCTTCCTACAGCATGCGATGTGATATCTCAATGATTCTAATACCAAACCAGAGACTCTTCCTATAACATGAGATGGGATATCCAACTCCTTCCCATTCCAATCCTGAGCCGCTTCCGATAGCAGAGATGTGATATCTCAATGCTTATACCAAACCTGAGACCCTTCCTATAACATGAGATGTGATATCCAACTCCTTCCCGTTCCAAACCTGAGACACTAACTATAGCATATGTGATATCCAACTCCTTCCCATTCCAAACATGAGACCCTTCCTATAGCAAGAAAGTAATATCCAACTCCTACCCATTCCAATCCTGAGACCCTTCCTATAGCAAGAGATGTGATATCCAAATCCTTCCCATTCCAATCCTGAGACCCTTCCTATAACATGAGATGTGATATCCAACTCCTTCCCATTCCAACCTGAGACACTTCCTATAGCATGAGAAGGGATATCCAACTCCTTCCCAATCCAATCCTGAGACCCTTCCGATAGCAGAGATGTGATATCTCAATGCTTATACCAAACCTGAGACCCTTCCTATGGCATGAGATGTGATATCCAACTCCTTGCCATTCAAATCCTGAGACCCTTCCTATAGCATGAGAAGGGATATCCAACTCCTTCCCAATCCAATCCTGAGACCCTTCCGATAGCAGCGACGTGATATCTCAATGCTTCTACCAAACCTGAGACCCTTCCTTTAGCATGAGATGTGATATCCAAATCCTTCACATTCCAATCCTGAGACCCTTCCTATAGCATGAGATGTGATATCTCAATGCTTCTAATACCAAACCTGAGATCCTTCCTATAACATGAGATGTGATATCCAATTCCTTCCCATTCCAAACCTGAGACCCTTCCTATTGGATGAGATGTGATATCCAACTCCTTCCTATTCCAACCCTGACACCCTTCCTATAGCATGAGATGTGATGTCTCAATGCTTCTAATACCAAACCTGTATTCCTTCCTATAACATGAGATGTGATATCCAACTCCTTCCATTCCAATCCTGAGACCCGTCCTATAGCATGAGATGTGATATCTCAATGCTTATACCAAACCTGAGACCCTTCCTATAGCATGAGATGTCATATCCAACTGCTTCCCATTCCAATCCTGAGACCCTTCCTATAGCATGAGATGTGATATCTCAATGCTTCTAATACCAAACCTGAGATCCTTCCTCTAACATGAAATGTGATATCCAACTCCTTCCCTTTCCAAACCTAAGAGCCTATCTATAGCATGAGATGTGATATCCAAGTCCTTCACATTCCAACCCTTAGACCCTTCCTACAGCATGCAATATGATATCTCAATGATTCTAATAACAAACCTGAGACCCGTCCTATAACATGAGATGGGATATCCAACTCCTTCCCATTCCAATCCTGAGACACTTCCGATAGCAGAGATGTGATATCTCAATGCTTATACCAAACCTGAGACCCTTCCTATAACATGAGATGTGATATCCAAATCCTTCTCGTTCCAAACCTGAGACCCTTCCTTTAGCATGAGATGTGATATCCAGCTCGTTCCCATTCCAATCCTGAGACACTTCCGATAGCATGAGATGTGATATCTCAATGCTTCTAATATCAAAACTGAGACCCTCCCTATAGCATGATATGTGATATCTAAGTCCTTCCCATTCCAATCCTGAGACCCTCCCTATAGCATGAGATGTGATATCTAACTCCTTCCCATTCCAATCCTGAGACCCTTCCTATAGCATGAGATATGATATCTCAATACTTCTAATACCAAACGTGAGATCCTTCCGATAACATGAGATGTGATATCCAAATCCTTCCCCTTCCAAACCTGAGACCCTCCCTTTAGCATGAAATGTGATATCCAACTCCTTCCTATTCCAATCCTGAGACTCTTCTGATAGCATGAGATGTGATATCTCAATGCTTCTAATACCAAACCTGAGATCCTTCCGATAGCATGAGATGTGATATCTCAATGCTTCTAATACCAAACCTGAGATCCTTCCTATAACATGAGATGTGATATCCAAATCCTTCCCCTTCCAAACCTGAGACCCTCCCTTTAGCATGAGATGTGATATCTAACTCCTTCCCATTCCATTCCTGAGACCCTTCTGATAGCATGAGATGTGATATCTCAATGCCTCTAATACCAAACCTGAGATCCTACCTCTAACATGAAATGAGATATCCAACTCTTTCCCCTTCCAAACCTGAGAGCCTTCCTATAGCATGAGATGTGATATCCAGGTCCTTCCCATTCCAATACTGAGACCCTTCCTATAGCTTGAGATGTGATATCCAACTCCTTCCCATTCCAATTCTGAGACCCTTCCTATAGCATGAGATGTGATATCTCAATGCTTATACCAAACCTGAGAGCCTACCTATAGCATGAGATGTGATATCCAAGTCCATCCCATTCCAATCCTTAGACCCTTCCTACAGCATGCGATGTGAATATCTCAATGATTCTAATACCAAACCAGAGACTCTTCCTATAACATGAGATGGGATATCCAACTCCTTCCCATTCCAATTCTGAGACCCTTCCTATACTATGAGACTTGATATCTCAATGCTTCTAATACCAAACCTGAGACCCGTAATATAACATGAGATGTGATATCCAAATCCTTCCCCTTCCAAACCTTAGACCCTTCCTTTATCATGAGATGTGATATCCAACTCCTTCCCATTCCAATCCTGAGACCCTTCCGATTTCATGAGATGTGATATCTCAAAGCTTCTAATATCAAACTTGAGACCCTCCCTATAGCATGAGATGTGATATCCAAGTCCTTCCCATTCCAATCCTGAGACCCTTCCTATAGCATGAGATGTGATATCTCAATCCTTCTAATACCAAACCTGAGACCGTTCCTATAACATGAGATGGGAATATCCAACTCCTTTCCATTCCAATCTTGAGACCCTTCCGATAGCAGAGATGTGATATCTCAATGCTTATACCACACCTGAGATCCTTCCTATAACATGAGATGTGATATCCAACTCCTTCCCATTCCAATCCTGAGACACTTCCTATAGCATGAGATGTGATATCTCACTGCTTATACCAAACCTGAGACCCTTCCCATAGCAGGAGATGTGATATCCAACTCCTTCCCATTCCAATCCTCAGACCCTTCCTATAGCATGAGATGTGATATCTCAATGCTTCTAATGTCAAACTTGAGACCCTACCTATAGCATGAGATGTGATATCCAAGTCCTTCCCATTCCAATCCTGAGACACTTCCTATAGCATGAGATGTGATATCTCAATGCTTCTAATACCAAACCTGAGACTCTTCCTATAACATGAGATGGGATATCCAACTCCTTCCAATTCCAATCCTGAGACCCTTTTGATAGCAGAGATGTGATATCTCAATGTTTATACCAAACCTGAGACCCTTCCTACGGCATGAGATGTCATATTCAACTCCTTCCCATTCCAATCCTGAGACCCTTCCTATAGCATGAGATTTGATATCCAACTCCTTCCCATTCCAATCCTGAGACCCTTCCTATAGCATGAGATGTGATGTCTCAATGCTTCTAATACCAAACCTGAGATCCTTCCTATAACATGAGATGTGATATCCAACTCCTTCCATTCCAATCCTGAGACCCTTCCTATAGCATGAGATGTGATATCTCAATGCTTATACCAAACCTGAGACCCTTCCTATAGCATGAGATGTGATATCCAACTCCTTCCCATTCCAATCCTGAGACCCTTCCTATAGCATGAGATGTGATATCTCAATGCTTATACCAAACCTGAGAGCCTACTTATAATATGAGATGTGATATCCAAGTCCATCCCATTCCAATCCTTAGACCCTTCCTACAGCATGCGATGTGATATCTCAATGATTCTAATACCAAACCAGAGACTCTTCCTATAACATGAGATGGGATATCCAACTCCTTCCCATTCCAATCCTGAGCCGCTTCCGATAGCAGAGATGTGATATCTCAATGCTTATACCAAACCTGAGACCCTTCCTATAACATGAGATGTGATATCCAACTCCTTCCCGTTCCAAACCTGAGACACTAACTATAGCATATGTGATATCCAACTCCTTCCCATTCCAAACATGAGACCCTTCCTATAGCAAGAAAGTAATATCCAACTCCTACCCATTCCAATCCTGAGACCCTTCCTATAGCAAGAGATGTGATATCCAAATCCTTCCCATTCCAATCCTGAGACCCTTCCTATAACATGAGATGTGATATCCAACTCCTTCCCATTCCAACCTGAGACACTTCCTATAGCATGAGAAGGGATATCCAACTCCTTCCCAATCCAATCCTGAGACCCTTCCGATAGCAGAGATGTGATATCTCAATGCTTATACCAAACCTGAGACCCTTCCTATGGCATGAGATGTGATATCCAACTCCTTGCCATTCAAATCCTGAGACCCTTCCTATAGCATGAGAAGGGATATCCAACTCCTTCCCAATCCAATCCTGAGACCCTTCCGATAGCAGCGACATGATATCTCAATGCTTCTACCAAACCTGAGACCCTTCCTTTAGCATGAGATGTGATATCCAAATCCTTCACATTCCAATCCTGAGACCCTTCCTATAGCATGAGATGTGATATCTCAATGCTTCTAATACCAAACCTGAGATCCTTCCTATAACATGAGATGTGATATCCAATTCCTTCCCATTCCAAACCTGAGACCCTTCCTATTGGATGAGATGTGATATCCAACTCCTTCCCATTCCAACCCTGAGACCCTTCCTATAGCATGAGATGTGATGTCTCAATGCTTCTAATACCAAACCTGAGATCCTTCCTATAACATGAGATGTGATATCCAAATCCTTCCATTCCAATCCTGAGACCCGTCCTATAGCATGAGATGTGATATCTCAATGCTTATACCAAACCTGAGACCCTTCCTATAGCATATGTCATATCCAACTGCTTCCCATTCCAATCCTGAGACCCTTCCTATAGCATAAGATGTGATATCTCAATGCTTCTAATACCAAACCTGAGATCCTTCCTCTAACATGAAATGTGATATCCAACTCCTTCCCTTTCCAAACCTAAGAGCCTATCTATAGCATGAGATGTGATATCCAAGTCCTTCACATTCCAACCCTTAGACCCTTCCTACAGCATGCAATATGATATCTCAATGATTCTAATAACAAACCTGAGACCCGTCCTATAACATGAGATGGGATATCCAACTCCTTCCCATTCCAATCCTGAGACACTTCCGATAGCAGAGATGTGATATCTCAATGCTTATACCAAACCTGAGACCCTTCCTATAACATGAGATGTGATATCCAAATCCTTCTCGTTCCAAACCTGAGACCCTTCCTTTAGCATGAGATGTGATATCCAGCTCCTTCCCATTCCAATCCTGAGACACTTCCGATAGCATGAGATGTGATATCTCAATGCTTCTAATATCAAAACTGAGACCCTCCCTATAGCATGATATGTGATATCTAAGTCCTTCCCATTCCAATCCTGAGACCCTCCCTATAGCATGAGATGTGATATCCAACTCCTTCCCATTCCAATCCTGAGACCCTTCCTATAGCATGAGATATGATATCTCAATACTTCTAATACCAAACGTGAGATCCTTCCGATAACATGAGATGTGATATCCAAATCCTTCCCCTTCCAAACCTGAGACCCTCCCTTTAGCATGAAATGTGATATCCAACTCCTTCCTATTCCAATCCTGAGACTCTTCTGATAGCATGAGATGTGATATCTCAATGCTTCTAATACCAAACCTGAGATCCTTCCGATAGCATGAGATGTGATATCTCAATGCTTCTAATACCAAACCTGAGATCCTTCCTATAACATGAGATGTGATATCCAAATCCTTCCCCTTCCAAACCTGAGACCCCCCCTTTAGCATGAGATGTGATATCTAACTCCTTCCCATTCCATTCCTGAGACCCTTCTGATAGCATGAGATGTGATATCTCAATGCCTCTAATACCAAACCTGAGATCATACCTCTAACATGAAATGAGATATCCAACTCTTTCCCCTTCCAAACCTGAGAGCCTTCCTATAGCATGAGATGTGATATCCAAGTCCTTCCCATTCCAATACTGAGACCCTTCCTATAGCTTGAGATGTGATATCCAACTCCTTCCCATTCCAATTCTGAGACCCTTCCTATAGCATGAGATGTGATATCTCAATGCTTATACCAAACCTGAGAGCCTACCTATAGCATGAGAT
Source organism: Ambystoma mexicanum (assembly GCF_040938575.1). NCBI lineage: Eukaryota > Metazoa > Chordata > Amphibia > Caudata > Ambystomatidae > Ambystoma > Ambystoma mexicanum. The sequence continues at coordinate 405,765 of NW_027182330.1, read as the reverse complement.
GTGATATTCAAGTCCATCCCATTCCAATCCTTAGACCCTTCCTACAGCATGCAATGTGAATATCTCAATGATTCTAATACCAAACCAGAGACTCTTCCTATAACATGAGATGGGATATCCAACTCCTTCCCATTCCAATTATGAGACCCTTCCTATACTATGAGACTTGATATCTCAATGCTTCTAATACCAAACCTGAGACCCGTAATATAACATGAGATGTGATATCCAAATCCTTCCCCTTCCAAACCTTAGACCCTTCCTTTATCATGAGATGTGATATCCAACTCCTTCCCATTCCAATCCTGAGACCCTTCCGATATCATGAGATGTGATATCTCAAAGCTTCTAATATCAAACTTGAGACCCTCCCTATAGCATGAGATGTGATATCCAAGTCCTTCCCATTCCAATCCTGAGACCCTTCCTATAGCATGAGATGTGATATCTCAATGCTTCTAATACCAAACCTGAGACCCTTCCTATAACATGAGATGGGAATATCCAACTCCTTCCCATTCCAATCTTGAGACCCTTCCGATAGCAGAGATGTGATATCTCAATGCTTATACCACACCTGAGATCCTTCCTATAACATGAGATGTGATATCCAACTCCTTCCCATTCCAATCCTGAGACACTTCCTATAGCATGAGATGTGATATCTCACTGCTTATACCAAACCTGAGACCCTTCCCATAGCAGGAGATGTGATATCCAACTCCTTCCCATTCCAATCCTCAGACCCTTCCTATAGCATGAGATGTGATATCTCAATGCTTCTAATGTCAAACTTGAGACCCTACCTATAGCATGAGATGTGATATCCAAGTCCTTCCCATTCCAATCCTGAGACACTTCCTATAGCATGAGATGTGATATCTCAATGCTTCTAATACCAAACCTGAGACTCTTCCTATAACATGAGATGGGATATCCAACTCCTTCCAATTCCAATCCTGAGACCCTTTTGATAGCAGAGATGTGATATCTCAATGTTTATACCAAACCTGAGACCCTTCCTACGGCATGAGATGTCATATTCAACTCCTTCCCATTCCAATCCTGAGACCCTTCCTATAGCATGAGATGTGATGTCTCAATGCTTCTAATACCAAACCTGAGATCCTTCCTATAACATGAGATGTGATATCCAACTCCTTCCATTCCAATCCTGAGACCCTTCCTATAGCATGAGATGTGATATCTCAATGCTTATACCAAACCTGAGACCCTTCCTATAGCATGAGATGTGATATCCAACTCCTTCCCATTCCAATCCTGAGACCCTTCCTATAGCATGAGATGTGATATCTCAATGCCTCTAATACCAAACCTGAGATCCTTCCTCTAACATGAAATGTGATATCCAACTCCTTCACTTTCCAAACCTGAGAGCCAATCTATAGCATGAGATGTGATATCCAAGTCCTTCCCATTCCAATCCTTAGACCCTTCCTACAGCATGCAATATGATATCTCAATGATTCTAATAAAAAACCTGAGACCCGTCCTATAACATGAGATGGGATATCCAACTCCTTCCCATTCCAATCCTGAGACACGTCTGATAGCAGAGATGTGATATCTCAATGTTTATACCAAACCTGAGACCCTTCCTATAACATGAGATGTGATATCCAACTCCTTCCCGTTCCAAACCTGAGACCCTTCCTTTAGCATGAGATGTGATATCCAGCTCCTTCCCATTCCAATCCTGAGACACTTCTGATAGCATAAGATGTGATATCTCAATGCTTCTAATATCAAAACTGAGACCCTCCCTATAGCATATGTGATATCTAAGTCCTTCCCATTCCAATCCTGAGACCCTTCCTATAGCATGAGATGTGATATCTCAATGCTTCTACCAAACCTGAGACCCTTCCTTTAGCATGAGATGTGATATCCAACTCCTTCCCATTCCAATCATGAGACCCTTCCTATAGCATGAGATGTGATATCTCAATACTTCTAATACCAAACCTGAGATCCTTCCGATAACATGAGATGTGATATCTCAATACTTCTAATACCAAACCTGAGATCCATCCTATAACATGAGATGTGATATCCAAATCCTTCCCCTTCCAAACCTGAGACCCTCCCTTTAGCATGAGATGTGATATCCAACTCCTTCCCATTCCAATCCTGAGACCCTTCTGATAGCATAAGATATGATATCTCAATGCTTCTATACCAAACCTGAGATCCTTCTGATAGCATGAGATGTGATATTTCAATGCTTCTAATACCAAACCTGAGATCCTACCTCTAACATGAAATGTGATATCCAACTCTTTCCCCTTGCAAACCTGAGAGCCTTCCTATAGCATGAGATGTGATATCCAAGTCCTTCCCATTCCAATCCTGAGACCCTTCCTATAACATGAGATGTGATATCCAACTCCTTCCCATTCCAACCTGAGACCCTTCCTATAGCATGAGATGGGATATCCAACTCCTTCCAAATCCAATCCCGATACCCTTCCGATAGCATGAGATGTGATATCCCAATGCTTCTACCAAACCTGAGACCCATATTATGGCATGAGATGTGATATCAAACTCCTTCCCATTCTAATCCTGAGACCCTTCCTATACCATGAGACTTGATATCTCAATGCTTCTAATACCAAACCTGAGACCCGTCCTATAACATGAGATGTGATATCCAAATCCTTCCCCTTCCAAACCTTAGACCCTTCCTTTATCATGAGATGTGATATCCAACTCCTTCCCATTCCAATCTTGAGACCCTTCCGATATCATGAAATGTGATATCTCAATGCTTCTATCAAACTTGAGACCCTCCCTATTGCATGAGATGTGATATCCAAGTCCTTCCCATTCCAATCCTGAGACCCTTCCTATAGCATGAGATGTGATATCTCAATGCTTCTAATACCAAACCTGAGACCCTTCCTATAACATGAGATGGGAATATCCAACTCCTTCCCATTCCAATCCTTAGACCCTTCCTACAGCATGCAATATGATATCTCAATGATTTTAATAAAAAACCTGAGACCCGTCCTATAACATGAGATGGGATATCCAACTCCTTCCCATTCCAATCCTGAGACACTTCCAATGGTAGAGATGTGATATCTCAATGTTTATACCAAACCTGAGACCCTTCCTATAACATGAGATGTGATATCCAACTCCTTCCCATTCCAATCCTGAGACCCTTCCTATAGCATGAGATGTGATATCCAACTCCATCCCATTCCAATCCTGAGACCCTTCTGATAGCATAAGATATGATATCTCAATGCTTCTATACCAAACCTGAGATCCTTCTGATAGCATGAGATGTGATATCTCAATGCTTCTAATACCAAACCTGAGATCCTACCTCTAACATGAAATGTGATATCCAACTCTTTCCCCTTGCAAACCTGAGAGCCTTCCTATAGCATGAGATGTGATATCCAAGTCCTTCCCATTCCAATCCTGAGACCCTTCCTATGAGATGTGATATCCAACTCCTTCCCATTCCAACCTGAGACCCTTCCTATAGCATGAGATGGGATATCCAACTCCTTCCAAATCCAATCCCGATACCCTTCCGATAGCATGAGATGTGATATCCCAATGCTTCTACCAAACCTGAGACCCATATTATGGCATGAGATGTGATATCAAACTCCTTCCCATTCTAATCCTGAGACCCTTCCTATACCATGAGACTTGATATCTCAATGCTTCTAATACCAAACCTGAGACCTGTCCTATAACATGAGATGTGATATCCAAATCCTTCCCCTTCCAAACCTTAGACCCTTCCTTTATCATGAGATGTGATATCCAACTCCTTCCCATTCCAATCTTGAGACCCTTCCGATATCATGAAATGTGATATCTCAATGCTTCTATCAAACTTGAGACCCTCCCTATAGCATGAGATGTGATATCCAAGTCCTTCCCATTCCAATCCTGAGACCCTTCCTATAGCATGAGATGTGATATCTCAATGCTTCTAATACCAAACCTGAGACCCTTCCTATAACATGAGATGGGAATATCCAACTCCTTCCCATTCCAATCCTTAGACCCTTCCTACAGCATGCAATATGATATCTCAATGATTTTAATAAAAAACCTGAGACCCGTCCTATAACATGAGATGGGATATCCAACTCCTTCCCATTCCAATCCTGAGACACTTCCGATGGTAGAGATGTGATATCTCAATGTTTATACCAAACCTGAGACCCTTCCTATAACATGAGATGTGATATCCAACTCCTTCCCATTCCAATTCTGAGACCCCTCCTATACCATGAGACTTGATATCTCAATGCTTCTAATACCAAACCTGAGACCCGTCCTATAACATGAGATGTGATATCCAAACCCTTCCCCTTCCAAACCTTAGACCCTTCCTTTATCATGAGATGTGATATCCAACTCCTTCCCTTTCCAATCCTGAGACCCTTCCTATAGCATGAGATGTGATATCTCAATGCTTCTAATACCAAACCTGAGATCCTTTCGATAGCATGAGATGTGATATCTCAATGCTTCTAATACCAAACCTGAGATCCTTCCTATAACATGAGATGTGATATCCAAATCCTTCCCCTTCCGAACCTGAGACCCTCCCTTTAGCATGAGATGTGATATCCAACTCCTTCCCATTCCAATCCTGAGACCCTTCTGATAGCATGAGATGTGATATCTCAATGCCTCTAATACCAAACCTGAGATCCTACCTCTAACATGAAATGTGATATCCATCTCCTTCCCTTTCCAAACCTGAGACCCTGCCTATAGCATGAGATGTGATATTCAAGTCCTTCCCATTCCAATCCTGAGACCCTTCCTATAGCATGTGATGTGATATCTCAATACTTATACCAAACCTGAGACCCTTCCTATGGCATGAGATGTCATATACAACTCCTTCCCATTCCAATCCTGAGACCCTTCCTATAGCATGAGATGTGATATCTCAATGCTTATACCAAACCTGAGACCCTTCCTATAGCATGAGATGTGATATCCAACTTCTTCCCATTCCAATCCTAAGACCCTTCCTATAACATGAGATGTGATGTCTCAATGCTTCTAATACCAAACCTGAGATCTTTCCTATAATATGAGATGTGATATCCAACTCCTTCCCATTCCAATCCTGAGACCCTTCCTATAGCATGAGATGTGATATCTCAATGCTTATACCAAACCTGAGACCCTTCCTATAGCTTGAGATGTGATATCGAACTCCTTCCCATTCCAATCCCGAGACCCTTCCTATAGCATGAGATGTGATATCTCAAGGCCTCTAATACCAAACCTGAGATCCTTCCTCTAACATGAAATGTGATATCCAACTCCTTCCCCTTCCAAACCTGAGAGCCTTCCTATAGCATGAGATATGATATCCAAGTCCTTCCCATTCCAATCCTGAGACCCTTCCTATAACATGAAATGTGAAATCCAACTCCTTCCCATTCCAACCTGAGACCCTTCCTATAGCATGAGATGGGATATCCAACTCCTTCCAAATCCAATACTGATACCCTTCCAATAGCATGAGATGTGATATCCCAATGCTTCTACCAAACCTGAGACCCATACTATGGCATAAGATGTGATATCAAACGCCTTCCCATTCCAATCCTGAGACCCTTCCTATAGCTTGAGATGTGATATCCAACTCCTTCCCATTCCAATTCTGAGACCCTTCCTATACCATGAGACTTGATATCTCAATGCTTCTAATACCAAACCTGAGACCCGTCCTATAACATGAGATGTGATATCCAACTCCTTCCCATTCCAATCCTGAGACCCTTCCGATATCATGAGATTTGTTATCTCAATGCTTCTAATATCAAACTTGAGACCCTCCCTATAGCAAGAGATGTGACATCCAAGTCCTCCCCATTCCAATCCTGAGACCCTTCCTATAGCATGAGATGTGATATCTCAATGCTTCTAATACCAAACCTGAGACCCGTCCTATAACATGAGATGGGATATCCAACTCCTTCCCATTCCAATCCTGAGACCCTTCCGATAGCAGAGATGTGATATCTCAATGCGTATACCAACCTGAGACCCTTCCTATAACATGAGATGTGATATCCAACTCCTTCCCATTCCAAACCTGAGACCCTTCCTATAGCATATGTGATATCCAACTCCTTCCAATTCCAAACATGAGACCCTTCCCATAGCAAGAATGTAATATCCAACTCCTTCCCATTCCAATCCTGAGACCATTCCTATAGCATGAGATGTGATATCTCAATGCTTCTAATACCAAACCTGAGATCCTTCCTATTACATGAGATGTGATATCCAATTCCTTCCCATTCCAAACCTGAGACCCTTCCTACAGCATGCGATGTGATATCTCAATGCTTCTAATACCAACCCTGAGACCAGTCCTATAACATGAGATGGGATATCCAACTCCTTCCTGTTCCAATCCTGAGACACTTCCGATTGCAGAGATTTGATATCTCAATGCTTATACCAAACCTGAGACTCTTCCTATAACACGAGATGTGATATCCAACTCCTTCCCGTTCCAAACCTGAGACCCTTCCTATAGCATGAGATGTGATATCCAACTCCTTCCCGTTCCAAACCTGAGACCCTTCCTATAGCATGAGATGTGATATCCAAATCCTTCCCATCCCAATCCTGAGACACTTCCAATTGCAGAGATGTGATATCTCAATGCTTATACCAAACCTGAGACTCTTCCTATAACACAAGATGTGATATCCAACTCCTTCCCGTTCCAAACCTGAGACCCTTCCTATAGCATGAGATGTGATATCCAACTCCTTCCCATTCCAATCCTGAGACCCTTCCGATAGCATGAGATGTGATATCTCAATGCCTCTAATACCAAACCTGAGATCCTTCCTATAACATGTGATGTGATATTCAAATCCTTCCCCTTCCAAACCTGAGACCCTCCCTTTAGCATGAGATGTGATATACAACTCCTTCCCATTCCAATCCTGAGACCCTTCTGATAGCATGAGATGTGATATCTCAATGCCTCTAATACCAAACCTGAGATCCTACCTCTAACATGAAATGTGATATCCATCTCCTTCCCTTTCCAAACCTGAGACCCTGCCTATAGCATGAGCTGTGATATCCAATTCCTTCCCATTCCAATCCTGAGACCCTTCCTATAGCATGTGATGTGATATCTCAATGCTTATACCAAACCTGAGACCCTTCTTATGGCATGAGATGTCATATACAACTCCTTCCCATTCCAATCCTGGGACCCTTCCTATAGCATGAGATGTGATATCTCAATGCTTATACCAAACCTGAGACCCTTCCTATAGCATGAGATGTGATATCTCAAGGCCTCTAATCCCAAACCTGAGATCCTTCCTCTAACATGAGATGTGATATCCAACTGCTTCCCGTTCCAAACCTGAGACACTTCCTATAGCATATGTGATATCCAACTCCTTCCATTCCAAACATGAGACCCTTCCTATAGCAAGAATGTAATATCCAACTCTTACCCATTCCAATCCTGAGACCCTTCCTATAGCAAGAGATGTGATATCCAAATCCTTCCCATTCCAATCCTGAGACCCTTCCTATAACATGAGATGTGATATCCAACTCCTTCCCATTCCAACCTGAGACACTTCCTATAGCATGAGAAGGGATATCCAACTCCTTCGCAATCCAATCCGGAGACCCTTCCGATAGCAGAGATGTGATATCTCAATGCTTATACCAAACCTGAGACCCTTCCTTTAGCATGAGATGTGATATCCAAATCCTTCGCATTCCAATCCTGAGACCCTTCCTATAGCATGAGATGTGATATCTCAATGGTTCTAATACCAAACCTGAGATCCTTCCTATAACATGAGATGTGATATCCAACTCCTTCCCATTCCAAACCTGAGACCCTTCTGATAGTATGAGATGTGATATCTCAATGCTTCAAAAACCAAACATGAGAACCATCCTATAACATGAGATGTGAAATCCTAATCCTTCCCTTCCCAAACCTGAGACTCTTCCTATAGCATGAGATGTGATATCTCAATGCTTCTACCAAACCTGAAACCCTTCCTATAGCATGAGATGTGATATCCAACTCCTTATCATTCCAATCCTGAGACACTTCCTATAGCATGAGATGTGATATCACAATGCTTCTAATACCAAACCTGAGACCCGTCCTATAACATGAGATGTGATATCCAAATCCTTCCCCTTCCAAACCTTAGACCCTTCCTTTATCATGAGATGTGATATCGAAGTCCTTCCCATTCCATTCCTGAGACCCTTCCTATAGCATGAGATGTGATATCTCAATGCTTCTAATACCAAACCTGAGACCCTTCCTATAACATGAGATGTGATATCCAAGTCCTTCCCATTCCAATCCTGAGACCCTTCCTATAGCATGAGATGTGATATCCTAGTCCTTCCCATTCCAATCCTGAGACCCTTCCGATAGCAGAGATGTGATATCTCAATGCTTATACCAAACCTGAGACCCTTCCTATGGCCTGAGATGTCATATACAACTCCTTCCCATTCCAATCCTGAGACCCTTCCTATAGCATGAGATGTGATATCTCAATGCTTATACCAAACTTGAGACCCTTCCTATAGCATGAGATGTGATATCCAACTCCTTCCCATTACAATCCTGATACCCTTCCTATAACATGAGATGTGATGTCTCAATGCTTCTAATACCAAACATGAGATCCTTCCTATGGCATGAGATGTCATATAAAACTCCTTCCCATTCCATTCCTGAGACCCTTCCTATAGCATGAGATATGATATCCAACTCCTTCCCATTCCAATCCTGAGACCCTTCCTATAGCAAGAGATGCGATATCCAAATCCTTCCCATTCCAATCCTGAGACCCTTCCTATAACATGAGATGTGATATCCAACTCCTTCCCATTCCAACCTGAGACCCTTCCTATAGCATGAGAAGGGATATCCAACTCCTTCCCAATCCAATCCTGAGACCCTTCCGATAGCAGAGATGTGATATCTCAATGCTTATACCAAACCTGAGACCCTTCCTATGGCATGAGATGTGATATCCAACTCCTTGCCATTCAAATCCTGAGACCCTCCCTATAACCAGAGATGTCATATCCAACTCCTTCCCATTCCAAACCTGAGACCCTTCCTTTAGCATGAGATGTAACTATAGCATGAGATGTGATATCCAACTCCTTCCCATTCCAATCCTGAGACCCTTCCTATAGCATGAGATATGATATCTCAATGCTTCTAATACCAAACCTGAGATCCTTCCTATAACAAGAGATGTGATATCCAACTCCTTCCCATTCCAATCCTGAGACCCTTATGATAGCATGAGATGTGATATCTCAATGCCTCTAATACCAAACCTGAGATACTTCCGATAGCATGAGATGTGATATCTCAATGCTTCTAATACCAAACCTGAGATCCTTTCTATAACATGAGATGTGATTTCCAAATCCTTCCCCTTCCAAACCTGAGACCCTCCCTTTAGCATGAGATGTGATATACAACTCCTTCCCATTCCAATCCTGAGACCCTTCTGATAGCATGAGATGTGATATCTCAATGCCTATAATACCAAACCTGAGATCCTACCTCTAACATGAAATGTGATATCCATCTCCTTCCCTTTCCAAACCTGAGACCCTGCCTATAGCATGAGATGTGATATCCAAGTCCTTCCCATTCCAATCCTGAGACCCTTCCTATAGAATGTGATGTGATATCTCAATGCTTATACCAAACCTGAGACCCTTCCTATGGCATGAGATGTCATATACAACTCCTTCCCATTCCAATCATGAGACCCTTCCTATAGCATGAGATGTGATATCTCAATGCTTATACCAAACCTGAGACCCTTCCTATAGCATGAGATGTGATATCCAACGTCTTCCCATTCCAATCCTAAGACCCTTCCTATAACATGAGATGTGATGTCTCAATGCTTCTTATACCAAACCTGAGATCTTTCCTATAACATGAGATGTGATATCCAACTCCTTCCCATTCCAATCCTGAGACCCTTCCTATAGCATGAGATGTGATATCTCAATGCTTATACCAAACCTGAGACCCTTCCTATAGCTTGAGATGTGATATCCAACTCCTTCCCATTCCAATCCTGAGACCCTTCCTATAGCATGAGATGTGATATCTCAAGGCCTCTAATACCAAACCTGAGATCCTTCCTCTAACATGAAATGTGATATCCAACTCCTTCCCCTTCCAAACCTGAGAGCCTTCCTATAGCATGAGATATGATATCCAAGTCCTTCCCATTCCAATCCTGAGACCCTTCCTATAACATGAAATGTGATATCCAACTCCTTCCCATTCCAACCTGAGACCCTTCCTATAGTATGAGATGGGATATCCAACTCCTTCCAAATCCAATACTGATACCCTTCCAATAGCATGAGATGTGATATCCCAATGCTTCTACCAAACCTGAGACCCATACTATGGCATAAAATGTGACATCAAACTCCTTCCCATTCCAATCCTGAGACCCTTCCTATAGCTTGAGATGTGATATCCAACTCCTTCCCATTCCAATTCTGAGACCCCTCCTATACCATGAGACTTGATATCTCAATGCTTCTAATACCAAACCTGAGACCCGTCCTATAACATGAGATGTGATATCCAAACCCTTCCCCTTCCAAACCTTAGACCCTTCCTTTATCATGAGATGTGATATCCAACTCCTTCCCATTCCAATCCTGAGACCCTTCCTATAGCATGAGATGTGATATCTCAATGCTTCTAATACCAAACCTGAGATCCTTTCGATAGCATGAGATGTGATATCTCAATGCTTCTAATACCAAACCTGAGATCCTTCCTATAACATGAGATGTGATATCCAAATCCTTCCCCTTCCGAACCTGAGACCCTCCCTTTAGCATGAGATGTGATATCCAACTCCTTCCCATTCCAATCCTGAGACCCTTCTGATAGCATAAGATGTGATATCTCAATGCCTCTAATACCAAACCTGAGATCCTACCTCTAACATGAAATGTGATATCCATCTCCTTCCCTTTCCAAACCTGAGACCCTGCCTATAGCATGAGATGTGATATTCAAGTCCTTCCCATTCCAATCCTGAGACCCTTCCTATAGCATGTGATGTGATATCTCAATACTTATACCAAACCTGAGACCCTTCCTATGGCATGAGATGTCATATACAACTCCTTCCCATTCCAATCCTGAGACCCTTCCTATAGCATGAGATGTGATATCTCAATGCTTATACCAAACCTGAGACCCTTCCTATAGCATGAGATGTGATATCCAACTTCTTCCCATTCCAATCCTAAGACCCTTCCTATAACATGAGATGTGATGTCTCAATGCTTCTAATACCAAACCTGAGATCTTTCCTATAATATGAGATGTGATATCCAACTCCTTCCCATTCCAATCCTGAGACCCTTCCTATAGCATGAGATGTGATATCTCAATGCTTATACCAAACCTGAGACCCTTCCTATAGCTTGAGATGTGATATCGAACTCCTTCCCATTCCAATCCCGAGACCCTTCCTATAGCATGAGATGTGATATCTCAAGGCCTCTAATACCAAACCTGAGATCCTTCCTCTAACATGAAATGTGATATCCAACTCCTTCCCCTTCCAAACCTGAGAGCCTTCCTATAGCATGAGATATGATATCCAAGTCCTTCCCATTCCAATCCTGAGACCCTTCCTATAACATGAAATGTGAAATCCAACTCCTTCCCATTCCAACCTGAGACCCTTCCTATAGCATGAGATGGGATATCCAACTCCTTCCAAATCCAATACTGATACCCTTCCAATAGCATGAGATGTGATATCCCAATGCTTCTACCAAACCTGAGACCCATACTATGGCATAAGATGTGATATCAAACGCCTTCCCATTCCAATCCTGAGACCCTTCCTATAGCTTGAGATGTGATATCCAACTCCTTCCCATTCCAATTCTGAGACCCTTCCTATACCATGAGACTTGATATCTCAATGCTTCTAATACCAAACCTGAGACCCGTCCTATAACATGAGATTTGATATCCAAATCCTTCCCCTTCCAAACCTTAGACCCTTCCTTTATCATGAGATGTGATATCCAACTCCTTCCCATTCCAATCCTGAGACCCTTCCGATATCATGACATTTGTTATCTCAATGCTTCTAATATCAAACTTGAGACCCTCCCTATAGCAAGAGATGTGACATCCAAGTCCTCCCCATTCCAATCCTGAGACCCTTCCGATAGCAGAGATGTGATATCTCAATGCGTATACCAACCTGAGACCCTTCCTATAACATGAGATGTGATATCCAACTCCTTCCCATTCCAAACCTGAGACCCTTCCTATAGCATATGTGATATCCAACTCCTTCCAATTCCAAACATGAGACCCTTCCCATAGCAAGAATGTAATATCCAACTCCTTCCCATTCCAATCCTGAGACCATTCCTATAGCATGAGATGTGATATCTCAATGCTTCTAATACCAAACCTGAGATCCTTCCTATGACATGAGATGTGATATCCAATTCCTTCCCATTCCAAACCTGAGACCCTTCCTACAGCATGCGATGTGATATCTCAATGCTTCTAATACCAAACCTGAGACCAGTCCTATAACATGAGATGGGATATCCAACTCCTTCCCGTTCCAATCCTGAGACACTTCCGATTGCAGAGATTTGATATCTCAATGCTTATACCAAACCTGAGACTCTTCCTATAACATGAGATGTGATATCCAACTCCTTCCCGTTCCAAACCTGAGACCCTTCCTATAGCATGAGATGTGATATCCAAATCCTTCCCATCCCAATCCTGAGACACTTCCAATTGCAGAGATGTGATATCTCAATGCTTATACCAAACCTGAGACTCTTCCTATAACACGAGATGTGATATCCAACTCCTTCCCGTTCCAAACCTGAGACCCTTCCTATAGCATGAGATGTGATATCCAACTCCTTCCCATTCCAATCCTGAGACCCTTCCGATAGCATGAGATGTGATATCTCAATGCCTCTAATACCAAACCTGAGATCCTTCCTATAACATGTGATGTGATATTCAAATCCTTCCCCTTCCAAACCTGAGACCCTCCCTTTAGCATGAGATGTGATATACAACTCCTTCCCATTCCAATCCTGAGACCCTTCTGATAGCATGAGATGTGATATCTCAATGCCTCTAATACCAAACCTGAGATCCTACCTCTAACATGAAATGTGATATCCATCTCCTTCCCTTTCCAAACCTGAGACCCTGCCTATAGCATGAGCTGTGATATCCAATTCCTTCCCATTCCAATCCTGAGACCCTTCCTATAGCATGTGATGTGATATATCTCAATGCTTCCAATACCAAACCTGAGACCCGTAATATAACATGAGATGTGATATCCAAATCCTTCCCCTTCCAAACCTTAGACCCTTCCTTTATCATGAGATGTGATATCCAACTCCTTCCCATTCCAATCCTGAGACCCTTCCGATATCATGAGATGTGATATCTCAAAGCTTCTAATATCAAACTTGAGACCCTCCCTATAGCATGAGATGTGATATCCAAGTCCTTCCCATTCCAATCCTGAGACCCTTCCTATAGCATGAGATGTGATATCTCAATGCTTCTAATACCAAACCTGAGACCCTTCCTATAACATGAGATGGGAATATCCAACTCCTTCCCATTCCAATCCTGAGACCCTTCCGATAGCAGAGATGTGATATCTCAATGCTTATACCAAACCTGAGACCCTTCCTATGGCATGAGATGTGATATCCAACTCCTTGCCATTCAAATCCTGAGACCCTTCCTATAGCATGAGAAGGGATATCCAACTCCTTCCCAATCCAATCCTGAGACCCTTCCGATAGCAGAGACGTGATATCTCAATGCTTCTACCAAACCTGAGACCCTTCCTTTAGCATGAGATGTGATATCCAAATCCTTCACATTCCAATCCTGAGACCCTTCCTATAGCATGAGATGTGATATCTCAATGCTTCTAATACCAAACCTGAGATCCTTCCTATAACATGAGATGTGATATCCAATTCCTTCCCATTCCAAACCTGACACCCTTCCTATTGGATGAGATGTGATATCCAACTCCTTCCCATTCCAACCCTGAGACCCTTCCTATAGCATGAGATGTGATGTCTCAATGCTTCTAATACCAAACCTGAGATCCTTCCTATAACATGAGATGTGATATCCAACTCCTTCCATTCCAATCCTGAGACCTGTCCTATAGCATGAGATGTGATATCCAAGTCCTTCCCATTCCAATCCTGAGACCCTTCCTATAGCTTGAGATGTGATATCCAACTCCTTCCCATTCCAATTCTGAGACCCTTCCTATACTCTGAGACTTGATATCTCAATGCTTCTAATACCAAACCTGAAACCCGTAATATAACATGAGATGTGATATCCAAATCCTTCCCCTTCCAAACCTTAGACCCTTCCTTTATCATGAGATGTGATATCCAACTCCTTCCCATTCCAATCCTGAGACCCTTCCGATATCATGAGATGTGATATCTCAAAGCTTCTAATATCAAACTTGAGACCCTCCCTATAGCATGAGATGTGATATCCAAGTCCTTCCCATTCCAATCCTGAGACCCTTCCTATAGCATGAGATGTGATATCTCAATGCTTCTAATACCAAACCTGAGACCCTTCCTATAACATGAGATGGGAATATCCAACTCCTTCCCATTCCAATCCTGAGACCCTTCCGATAGCAGAGATGTGATATCTCAATGCTTATACCAAACCTGAGACCCTTCCTATGGCATGAGATGTGATATCCAACTCCTTGCCATTCAAATCCTGAGACCCTTCCTATAGCATGAGAAGGGATATCCAACTCATTCCCAATCCAATCCTGAGACCCTTCCGATAGCAGAGACGTGATATCTCAATGCTTCTACCAAACCTGAGACCCTTCCTTTAGCATGAGATGTGATATCCAAATCCTTCACATTCCAATCCTGAGACCCTTCCTATAGCATGAGATGTGATATCTCAATGCTTCTAATACCAAACCTGAGATCCTTCCTATAACATGAGATGTGATATCCAATTCCTTCCCATTCCAAACCTGACACCCTTCCTATTGGATGAGATGTGATATCCAACTCCTTCCCATTCCAACCCTGAGACCCTTCCTATAGCATGAGATGTGATGTCTCAATGCTTCTAATACCAAACCTGAGATCCTTCCTATAACATGAGATGTGATATCCAACTCCTTCCATTCCAATCCTGAGACCTGTCCTATAGCATGAGATGTGATATCTCAATGCTTATACCAAACCTGAGACCCTTCCTATAGCATGAGATGTGATATCCAACTACTTCCCATTCCAATCCTGAGACCCTTCATATAGCATGAGATGTGATATCTCAATGCTTCTAATACCAAACCTGGGATCCTTCCTCTAACATGAAATGTGATATCCAACTCCTTCCCTTTCCAAACCTAAGATCCTATCTATAGCATGAGATGTGATATCCAAGTCCTTCCCATTCCAATCCTTAGACCCTTCCTACAGCATGCAATATGATATCTCAATGATTCTAATAACAAACCTGAGACCCGTCCTATAGCATGAGATGTGATATCCAACTCCTTCCCATCCCAATCCTGAGACACTTCCGATAGCAGAGATGTGATATCTCAATGCTTCTAATACCAAACATGAGACCAGTCCTATAACATGAGATGGGATATCCAACTCCTTCCCGTTCCAAACCTGAGACCCTTCCTATAGCATGAGATGTGATATCCAACTCCTTCCCATCCCAATCCTGAGACACTTCCGATTGCAGAGATTTGATATCTCAATGCTTATACCAAACCTGAGACTCTTCCTATAACATGAGATGTGATATCCAACTCCTTCCCGTTCCAAACCTGAGACCCTTCCTATAGCATGAGATGTGATATCCAAATCCTTCCCATTCCAATCCTGAGACCCTTATGATGGCATGAGATGTGATATCTCAATGCCTCTAATACCAAATCTGAGATTCTTCCGATAGCATGAGATGTGATATCTCAATGCTTCTTATACCAAACCTGAGATCCTTCCTATAACATGAGATGTGATATCCAAATCCTTCCCCTTCCAAACCTGAGACCCTCCCTTTAGCATGAGATGTGATATCCAACTCCTTCCCATTCCAACCTGAGACCCTTCCTATAGCATGAGATGGGATATCCAACTCCTTGGAATTCCAATCCTGATACCCTTCCGATAGCATGAGATTTGATATCCCAATGCTTATACCAAACCTGAGACCCATACTATGGCATGAGATGTGATATCAAACTCCTTCCCATTCCAATCCTGAGACCCTTCCTATAGCTTGAGATGTGATATCCAACTCCTTCCCATTCCAATTCTGAGACCCTTCCTATACCATGAGACTTGATATCTCAATGCTTCTAATACCAAACCTGAGACCCGTCCTATAACATGAGATGTGATATCCAAATCCTTCCCCTTCCAAACCTTAGACCCTTCCTTTATCATGAGATGTGATATCCAACTCCTTCCCATTCCAATCCTGAGACCCTTCCGATATCATGAGATGTGATATCTCAATGCTTCTAATATCAAACTCGAGACCCTCCCTATAGCATGAGATGTGATATCCAAGTCCTTCCCATTCCAATCCTGAGACCCTTCCTATAGCATGAGATGTGATGTCTCAATGCTTCTAATACCAAACCTGAGACCCTTCCTATAACATGAGATGGGAATATACAACTCCTTCCCATTCCAATCCTGAGACCCTTCCGATAGCAAACATGTGATATCTCAATGCTTATGCCAAACCTGAGATCCTTCCTATAACATGAGATGTGATATCCAACTCCTTCCCATCATTCCAATCCTGAGACACTTCCTATAGCATGAGATGTGATATCTCACTGCTTATACCAAACCTGAGACCCTTCCTATAGCATGAGATGTGATATCCAACTCCTTCCCATTCCAATCCTGAGACCCTTCCTATAGCATGAGATGTGATATCTCAATGCTTCTAATATCAAACTTGAGACCCTCCCTATAGCATGAGATGTGATATCCAAGTCCTTCCCATTCCAATCTTGAGACACTTCCGATAGCAGAGATGTGATATCTCAATGCTTATACCAAACCTGAGACCCTTCCTATGGCCTGAGATGTCATATACAACTCCTTCCCATTCCAATCCTGAGACCCTTCCTTTAGCATGAGATGTGATATCTCAATGCTTATACCAAATCTGAGACCCTTCCTATAGCATGAGATGTGATATCCAAATCCTTCCCATTCCAATCCTGAGACCCTTCCTATAGCATGAGATGTGATATCTCAATGCTTATACCAAACCTGAGAGCCTACCTATAGCATGAGATGTGATATCCAAGTCCATCCCATTCCAATCCTTAGACCCTTCCTAGAGCATGCGATGTGATATCTCAATGATTCTAATACCAAACCAGAGACTCTTACTATAACATGAGATGGGATATCCAACTCCTTCCCATTCCAATCCTGAGCCGCTTCCGATAGCAGAGATGTGATATCTCAATGCTTATACCAAACCTGAGACCCTTCCTATAACATGAGATGTGATATCCAACTCCTTCCCGTTCCAAACCTGAGACACTAACTATAGCATATGTGATATCCAACTCCTTCCCATTCCAAACATGAGACCCTTCCTATAGCAAGAAAGTAATATCCAACTCCTACCCATTCCAATCCTGAGACCCTTCCTATAGCAAGAGATGTGATATCCAAATCCTTCCCATTCCAATCCTGAGACCCTTCCTATAACATGAGATGTGATATCCAACTCCTTCCCATTCCAACCTGAGACACTTCCTATAGCATGAGAAGGGATATCCAACTCCTTCCCAATCCAATCCTGAGACCCTTCCGATAGCAGAGATGTGATATTTCAATGCTTATACCAGACCTGAGACCCTTCCTATGGCATGAGATGTGATATCCAACTCCTTGCCATTCAAATCCTGAGACCCTTCCTATAGCATGAGAAGGGATATCCAACTCCTTCCCAATCCAATCCTGCGACCCTTCCGATAGCAGAGACGTGATATCTCAATGCTTCTACCAAACCTGAGACCCTTCCTTTAGCATGAGATGTGATATCCAAATCCTTCACATTCCAATCCTGAGACCCTTCCTATAGCATGAGATGTGATATCTCAATGCTTCTAATACCAAACCTGAGATCCTTCCTATAACATGAGATGTGATATCCAATTCCTTCCCATTCCAAACCTGAGACCCTTCCTATTGGATGAGATGTGATGTCCAACTCCTTCCCATTCCAACCCTGAGACCCTTCCTATAGCATGAGATGTGATGTCTCAATGCTTCTAATACCAAACCTGAGATCCTTCCTATAACATGAGATGTGATATCCAACTCCTTCCATTCCAATCCTGTGACCCGTCCTATAGCATGAGATGTGATATCTCAATGCTTATACTAAACCTGAGACCCTTCCTATAGCATGAGATGTGATATCCAACTACTTCCCATTCCAATCCTGAGACCCTTCCTATAGCATGAGATGTGATATCTCAATGCTTCTAATACCAAACCTGAGATCCTTCCTCTAACATGAAATGTGATATCCAACTCCTTCCCTTTCCAAACCTAAGAGCCTATCTATAGCATGAGATGTGATATCCAAGTCCTTCCCATTCCAACCCTTAGACCCTTTCTACAGCATGCAATATGATATCTCAATGATTCTAATAACAAACCTGAGACCCGTCCTATAACATGAGATGTGATATCCAACTCCTTCCCATTCCAATCCTGAGACACTTCCGATAGCAGAGATGTGATATCTCAATGCTTATACCAAACCTGAGACCCTTCCTATAACATGAGATGTGATATCCAAATCCTTCCCGTTCCAAACCTGAGACCCTTCCTTTAGCATGAGATGTGATATCCAGCTCCTTCCCATTCCAATCCTGAGACACTTCCGATAGCATGAGATGTGATATCTCAATGCTTCTAATATCAAAACTGAGACCCTCCCTATAGCATGATATGTGATATCTAAGTCCTTCCCATTCCAATCCTGAGACACTCCCTATAGCATGAGATGTGATATCCAACTCTTTCCCATTCCAATCCTGAGACCCTTCCTATAGCATGAGATATGATATCTCAATACTTCTAATACCAAACGTGAGATCCTTCCGATAACATGAGATGTGATATCCAAATCCTTCCCCTTCCAAACCTGAGACCCTCCCTTTAGCATGAGATGTGATATCCAACTCCTTCCCATTCCAATCCTGAGACCCTTCTGATAGCATGAGATGTGATATCTCAATGCTTCTAATACCAAACCTGAGATCCTTCCGATAGCATGAGATGTGATATCTCAATGCTTCTAATACCAAACCTGAGATCCTTCCTAAAACATGAGATGTGATATCCAAATCCTTCCCCTTCCAAACCTGAGACCCTCCCTTTAGCATGAGATGTGATATCCAACTCCTTCCCATTCCATTCCTGAGACCCTTCTGATAGCATGAGATGTGATATCTCAATGCCTCTAATACAAAACCTGAGATCCTACCTCTAACATGAAATGTGATATCCAACTCTTTCCCCTTCCAAACCTGAGAGCCTTCCTATAGCATGAGATGTGATATCCAAGTCCTTCCCATTCCAATCCTGAGACCCTTCCTATAGCTTGAGATGTGATATTTAACTCCGTCCCATTCCAATTCTGAGACCCTTCCTATACTCTGAGACTTGATATCTCAATGCTTCTAATACCAAACCTGAGACCCATAATATAACATGAGATGTGATATCCAAATCCTTCCCCTTCCAAACCTTAGACCCTTCCTTTATCATGAGATGTGATATCCAACTCCTTCCCATTCCAATCCTGAGACCCTTCCGATATCATGAGATGTGATATCTCAAAGGTTCTAATATCAAACTTGAGACCCTCCCTATAGCATGAGATGTGATATCCAAGTCCTTCCCATTCCAATCCTGAGACCCTTCCTATAGCATGAGATGTGATATCTCAATGCTTCTAATACCAAACCTGAGACCCTTCCTATAACATGAGATGGGAATATCCAACTCCTTCCCATTCCAATCCTGAGACCCTTCCGATAGCAGAGATGTGATATCTCAATGCTTATACCAAACCTGAGACCCTTCCTATGGCATGAGATGTGATATCCAACTCCTTGCCATTCAAATCCTGAGACCCTTCCTATAGCATGAGAAGGGATATCCAACTCCTTCCCAATCCAATCCTGAGACCCTTCCGATAGCAGAGACGTGATATCTCAATGCTTCTACCAAACCTGAGACCCTTCCTTTAGCATGAGATGTGATATCCAAATCCTTCACATTCCAATCCTGAGACCCTTCCTATAGCATGAGATGTGATATCTCAATGCTTCTAATACCAAACCTGAGATCCTTCCTATAACATGAGATGTGATATCCAATTCCTTCCCATTCCAAACCTGACACCCTTCCTATTGGATGAGATGTGATATCCAACTCCTTCCCATTCCAACCCTGAGACCCTTCCTATAGCATGAGATGTGATGTCTCAATGCTTCTAATACCAAACCTGAGATCCTTCCTATAACATGAGATGTGATATCCAACTCCTTCCATTCCAATCCTGAGACCTGTCCTATAGCATGAGATGTGATATCTCAATGCTTATACCAAACCTGAGACCCTTCCTATAGCATGAGATGTGATATCCAACTACTTCCCATTCCAATCCTGAGACCCTTCATATAGCATGAGATGTGATATCTCAATGCTTCTAATACCAAACCTGAGATCCTTCCTCTAACATGAAATGTGATATCCAACTCCTTCCCTTTCCAATCCTTAGACCCTTCCTACAGCATGCAATATGATATCTCAATGATTCTAATAACAAACCTGAGACCCGTCCTATAGCATGAGATATGATATCCAAGTCCTTCCCATTCCAATCCTGAGACCCTTCCTATAACATGAAATGTGATATCCAACTCCTTCCCATTCCAACCTGAGACCCTTCCTATAGCATGAGATGGGATATCCAACTTCTTCCAAATCCAATACTGATACCCTTCCGATAGCATGAGATGTGATATCCCAATGCTTCTACCAAACCTGAGACCCATACTATGGCATGAGATGTGATATCAAACTCCTTCCCATTCCAATCCTGAGACCCTTCTGATAGCATGAGATGTGATATCTCAATGCTTCTAATACCAAACCTGAGATCCTTCCGATAGCATGAGATGTGATATCTCAATGCTTCTAATACCAAACCTGAGATCCTTCCTAAAACATGAGATGTGATATCCAAATCCTTCCCCTTCCAAACCTGAGACCCTCCCTTTAGCATGAGATGTGATATCCAACTCCTTCCCATTCCATTCCTGAGACCCTTCTGATAGCATGAGATGTGATATCTCAATGCCTCTAATACAAAACCTGAGATCCTACCTCTAACATGAAATGTGATATCCAACTCTTTCCCCTTCCAAACCTGAGAGCCTTCCTATAGCATGAGATGTGATATCCAAGTCCTTCCCATTCCAATCCTGAGACCCTTCCTATAGCTTGAGATGTGATATTTAACTCCGTCCCATTCCAATTCTGAGACCCTTCCTATACTCTGAGACTTGATATCTCAATGCTTCTAATACCAAACCTGAGACCCATAATATAACATGAGATGTGATATCCAAATCCTTCCCCTTCCAAACCTTAGACCCTTCCTTTATCATGAGATGTGATATCCAACTCCTTCCCATTCCAATCCTGAGACCCTTCCGATATCATGAGATGTGATATCTCAAAGGTTCTAATATCAAACTTGAGACCCTCCCTATAGCATGAGATGTGATATCCAAGTCCTTCCCATTCCAATCCTGAGACCCTTCCTATAGCATGAGATGTGATATCTCAATGCTTCTAATACCAAACCTGAGACCCTTCCTATAACATGAGATGGGAATATCCAACTCCTTCCCATTCCAATCCTGAGACCCTTCCGATAGCAGAGATGTGATATCTCAATGCTTATACCAAACCTGAGACCCTTCCTATGGCATGAGATGTGATATCCAACTCCTTGCCATTCAAATCCTGAGACCCTTCCTATAGCATGAGAAGGGATATCCAACTCCTTCCCAATCCAATCCTGAGACCCTTCCGATAGCAGAGACGTGATATCTCAATGCTTCTACCAAACCTGAGACCCTTCCTTTAGCATGAGATGTGATATCCAAATCCTTCACATTCCAATCCTGAGACCCTTCCTATAGCATGAGATGTGATATCTCAATGCTTCTAATACCAAACCTGAGATCCTTCCTATAACATGAGATGTGATATCCAATTCCTTCCCATTCCAAACCTGACACCCTTCCTATTGGATGAGATGTGATATCCAACTCCTTCCCATTCCAACCCTGAGACCCTTCCTATAGCATGAGATGTGATGTCTCAATGCTTCTAATACCAAACCTGAGATCCTTCCTATAACATGAGATGTGATATCCAACTCCTTCCATTCCAATCCTGAGACCTGTCCTATAGCATGAGATGTGATATCTCAATGCTTATACCAAACCTGAGACCCTTCCTATAGCATGAGATGTGATATCCAACTACTTCCCATTCCAATCCTGAGACCCTTCATATAGCATGAGATGTGATATCTCAATGCTTCTAATACCAAACCTGAGATCCTTCCTCTAACATGAAATGTGATATCCAACTCCTTCCCTTTCCAATCCTTAGACCCTTCCTACAGCATGCAATATGATATCTCAATGATTCTAATAACAAACCTGAGACCCGTCCTATAGCATGAGATATGATATCCAAGTCCTTCCCATTCCAATCCTGAGACCCTTCCTATAACATGAAATGTGATATCCAACTCCTTCCCATTCCAACCTGAGACCCTTCCTATAGCATGAGATGGGATATCCAACTTCTTCCAAATCCAATACTGATACCCTTCCGATAGCATGAGATGTGATATCCCAATGCTTCTACCAAACCTGAGACCCATACTATGGCATGAGATGTGATATCAAACTCCTTCCCATTCCAATCCTGAGACCCTTCCTATAGCTTGAGGTGTGATATCCAACTCCTTCCCATTCCAATTCTGAGACCCTTCTTATACCATGAGACTTGATATCTCAATGCTTCTAATACCAAACCTGAGACCCGTCCTATAACATGAGATGTGATATCCAAATCCTTCCCCTTCCAAACCTTAGACCCTTCCTTTATCATGAGATGTGATATCCAACTCCTTCCCATTCCAATCCTGAGACCCTTCCGATATCATGAGATTTGTTATCTCAATGCTTCTAATATCAAACTTGAGACCCTCCCTATAGCATGAGATGTGACATCCAAGTCCTTCCCATTCCAATCCTGAGACCCTTCCTATAACATGAGATGTGATATCCAACTCCTTCCCATTCCAACCTGAGACACTTCCTATAGCATGAGAAGGGATATCTAACTCCTTCCCAATCCAATCCTGAGACCCTAGCGATAGCAGAGATGTGATATCTCAAAGCTTATACCAAACCTGAGACCCTTCCTATGGCATGAGATGTGATATCCAACTCCTTGCCATTCAAATCCTGAGACCCTTCCTATAGCATGAGATGTGATATCTCTATGCTTCTAATACCAAACCTGAGACCCTTCCTATAACATGAGATGGGATATCCAACTCCTTCCCATTCCAATCCTGAGACCCTTCCGATAGCAGAGATGTGATATCTCAATGCTTATACCAAACCTGAGAACCTTCCTATGGCCTGAGATGTCATATAGAACTCCTTCCCATTCCAATCCTGAGACCCTTCCTTTAGCATGAGATGTGATATCTCAATGCTTATACCAAATCTGAGACCCTTCCTATAGCATGAGATGTGATATCCAATTCCTTCCCATTCCAATCCTGAGACCCTTCCTATAGCATGAGATGTGATATCTCAATGCTTATACCAAACCTGAGAGCCTACCTATAGCATGAGATGTGATATCCAAGTCCATCCCATTCCAATCCTTAGACCCTTCCTACAGCATGCGATGTGATATCTCAATGATTCTAATACCAAACCAGAGACTCTTCCTATAACATGAGATGGGATATCCAACTCCTTCCCATTCCAATCCTGAGCCGCTTCCGATAGCAGAGATGTGATATCTCAATGCTTATACCAAACCTGAGACCCTTCCTATAACATGAGATGTGATATCCAACTCCTTCCCGTTCCAAACCTGAGACACTAACTATAGCATATGTGATATCCAACTCCTTCCCATTCCAAACATGAGACCCTTCCTATAGCAAGAAAGTAATATTCAACTCCTACCCATTCCAATCCTGAGACCCTTCCTATAGCAAGAGATGTGATATCCAAATCCTTCCCATTCCAATCCTGAGACCCTTCCTATAACATGAGATGTGATATCCAACTCCTTCCCATTCCAACCTGAGACACTTCCTATAGCATGAGAAGGGATATCCAACTCCTTCCCAATCCAATCCTGAGACCCTTCCGATAGCAGAGATGTGATATCTCAATGCTTATACCAAACCTGAGACCCTTCCTATGGCATGAGATGTGATATCCAACTCCTTCCCAATCCAATCCTGAGACCCTTCCGATAGCAGAGACGTGATATCTCAATGCTTCTACCAAACCTGAGACCCTTCCTTTAGCATGAGATGTGATATCCAAATCCTTCACATTCCAATCCTGAGACCCTTCCTATAGCATGAGATGTAATATCTCAATGCTTCTAATACCAAACCTGAGATCCTTCCTATAACATGAGATGTGATATCCAATTCCTTCCCATTCCAAACCTGAGACCCTTCCTATTGGATGAGATGTGATATCCAACTCCTTCCCATTCCAACCCTGAGACCCTTCCTATAGCATGAGATGTGATGTCTCAATGCTTCTAATACCAAACCTGAGATCCTTCCTATAACATGAGATGTGATAGCCAACTCCTTCCATTCCAATCCTGAGACCCGTCCTATAGCATGAGATGTGATATCTCAATGCTTATACCAAACCTGAGACCCTTCCTATAGCATGAGATGTGATATCCAACTGCTTCCCATTCCAATCCTGGGACCCTTCCTATAGCATGAGATGTGATATCTCAATGCTTCTAATACCAAACCTGAGATCCTTCCTCTAACATGAAATGTGATATCCAACTCCTTCCCTTTCCAAACCTAAGAGCCTATCTATAGCATGAGATGTGATATCCAAGTCCTTCCCATTCCAACCCTTAGACCCTTCCTACAGCATGCAATATGATATCTCAATGATTCTAATAACAAACCTGAGACCCGTCCGATAACATGAGATGGGATATCCAACTCCTTCCCATTCCAATCCTGAGACACTTTCGATAGCAGAGATGTGATATCTCAATGCTTATACCAAACCTGAGACCCTTCCTATAACATGAGATGTGATATCCAAATCCTTCCCGTTCCAAACCTGAGACCCTTCCTTTAGCATGAGATGTGATATCCAGCACCTTCCCATTCCAATCCTGAGACACTTCCTATAGCATGAGATGTGATATCTCAATGCTTCTAATATCAAAACTGAGACCCTCCCTATAGCATGATATGTGATATCTAAGTCCTTCCCATTCCAATCCTGAGACCCTCCCTATAGCATGAGATGTGATATCCAACTCCTTCCCATTCCAATCCTGAGACCCTTCCTATAGCATGAGATATGATATCTCAATACTTCTAATACCAAACGTGAGATCCTTCCGATAACATGAGATGTGATATCCAAATCCTTCCCCTTCCAATCCTGAGACCCTCCCTTTAGCATGAGATGTGATATCCAACTCCTTCCTATTCCAATCCTGAGACTCTTCTGATAGCATGAGATGTGATATCTCAATGCTTCTAATACCAAACCTGAGATCCTTCCGATAGCATGAGATGTGATATCTCAATGCTTCTAATACCAAACCTGAGATCCTTCCTATAACATGAGATTTGATATCCAAATCCTTCCCCTTCCAAACCTGAGACCCTCCCTTTAGCATGAGATGTGATATCCAACTCCTTCCCATTCCATTCCTGAGACCCTTCTGATAGCATGAGATGTGATGTCTCAATGCCTCTAATACCAAACCTGAGATCCTACCTCTAACATGAAATGTGATATCCAACTCTTTCCCCTTCCAAACCTGAGAGCCTTCCTATAGCATGAGATGTGATATCCAAGTCCTTCCCATTCCAATCCTGAGACCCTTCCTATAGCTTGAGATGTGATATCCAACTCCTTCCCATTCCAATTCTGAGACCCTTCCTATACTATGAGACTTGATATCTCAATGCTTCTAATACAAACGTGAGACCCGTAATATAACATGAGATGTGATATCCAAATCCTTCCCCTTCCAAACCTTAGACCCTTCCTTTATCATGAGAAGTGATATCCAACTCCTTCCCATTCCAATCCTGAGACCCTTCCGATATCATGAGATGTGATATCTCAAAGCTTCTAATATCAAACTTGAGACCCTCCCTATAGCATGAGATGTGATATCCAAGTCCTTCCCATTCCAATCCTGAGACCCTTCCTATAGCTTGAGATGTGATATCCAACTCCTACCCATTCCAATTCTGAGACCCTTCCTATACTATGAGACTTGATATCTCAATGCTTCTAATACAAACGTGAGACCCGTAATATAACATGAGATGTGATATCCAAATCCTTCCCCTTCCAAACTTAGACCCTTCCTTTATCATGAGATGTGATATCCAACTCCTTCCCATTCCAATCCTGAGACCCTTCCGATATCATGAGATGTGATATCTCAAAGCTTCTAATATCAAACTTGAGACCCTCCCTTTAGCATGAGATGTGATATCCAACTCCTTCTCATTCCAATCCTGATACCCTTCTGATAGCATGAGATGTGATATCTCAATGCCTCTAATACCAAACCTGAGATCCTACCTCTAACATGAAATGTGATATCCAACTCCTTCCCTTTCCAAACCTGAGAGCCTTCCTACAGCATGAGATGTGATATCCAAGTCCTTCCCATTCCAATCCTGAGACCCTTCCTATAACATGAGATGTCATATCCAACTCCTTCCCATTCCAACCTGATACCCTTCCTATAGCATGAGATGGGATATCCAACTCCTTCCAAATCCAATCCTGATACCCTTCCGATAGCATGAGATGTGATATCCCAATGCTTCTACAAAACCTGATACCCATACCATGGCATGAGATGTGATATCAAACTCCTGTCCCATACCATGAGACTTGATATCTCAATGCTTCTAATACCAAACCTGAGACCGGTCCAATAACATGAGATGTGATATCCAAAACCTTCCACTTCCAAACGTTAGACCCTTCCTTTATCATGAGATGTGATATCCAAGTCCTTCCCATTCCATTCCTGAGACCCTTCCTATAGCATGAGATGTGATATCTCAATGCTTATACCAAATCTGAGACCCTTCCTATAGCATGAGATGTGATATCCACCTCCTTCCCATTCCAATCCTGAGACCCTTCCTATAGCATGAGATGTGATATCTCAATGCTTCTAATACCAAACCTGAGATCCTTCCTATAACATGAGATGTGATATCCAACTCCTTCCCATTCCAATCCTGAGACCCTTATGATAGCATGAGATGTGATATCTCAATGCCTCTAATACCAAACCTGAGATACTTCCGATAGCATGAGATGTGATATCTCAATGCTTCTAATACCAAACCTGAGATCCTTCCTATAACATGAGATGTGATTTCCAAATCCTTCCCCTACCAAACCTGAGACCATCCCTTTAGCATGAGATGTGATATACAACTCCTTCCCATTCCAATCCTGAGACCCTTCTGATAGCATGAGATGTGATATCTCAATGCCTCTAATACCAAACCTGAGATCCTACCTCTAACATGAAATGTGATATCCATCTCCTTCCCTTTCCAAACCTGAGACCCTGCCTATAGCATGAGATGTGATATTCAAGTCCTTCCCATTCCAATCCTGAGACCCTTCCTATAGCATGTGATGTGATACCTCAATACTTATACCAAACCTGAGACCCTTCCTATGGCATGAGATGTCATATACAACTCCTTCCCATTCCAATCCTGAGACCCTTCCTATAGCATGAGATCTGATATCTCAATGCTTATACCAAACCTGAGACCCTTCCTATAGCATGAGATGTGATATCCAACTTCTTCCCATTCCAATCCTAAGACCCTTCCTATAACATGAGATGTGATGTCTCAATGCTTCTAATACCAAACCTGAGATCTTTCCTATAATATGAGATGTGATATCCAACTCCTTCCCATTCCAATCCTGAGACCCTTCCTATAGCATGAGATGTGATATCTCAATGCTTATACCAAACCTGAGACCCTTCCTATAGCTTGAGATGTGATATCGAACTCCTTAACATTCCAATCCCGAGACCCTTCCTATAGCATGAGATGTGATATCTCAAGGCCTCTAATACCAAACCTGAGATCCTTCCTCTAACATGAAATGTGATATCCAACTCCTTCCCCTTCCAAACCTGAGAGCCTTCCTATAGCATGAGATATGATATCCAAGTCCTTCCCATTCCAATCCTGAGACCCTTCCTATAACATGAAATGTGATATCCAACTCCTTCCCATTCCAACCTGAGACCCTTCCTATAGCATGAGATGGGCTATCCAACTCCTTCCAAATCCAATACTGATACCCTTCCAATAGCATGAGATGTGATATCCCAATGCTTCTACCAAACCTGAGACCCATACTATGGCATAAAATGTGATATCAAACGCCTTCCCATTCCAATCCTGAGACCCTTCCTATAGCTTGAGATGTGATATCCAACTCCTTCCCATTCCAATTCTGAGACCCTTCCTATACCATGAGACTTGATATCTCAATGCTTCTAATACCAAACCTGAGACCCGTCCTATAACATGAGATGTGATATCCAAATCCTTCCCCTTCCAAACCTTAGACCCTTCCTTTATCATGAGATGTGATATCCAACTCCTTCCCATTCCAATCCTGAGACCCTTCCGATATCATGAGATTTGTTATCTCAATGCTTCTAATATCAAACTTGAGACCCTCCCTGTAGCATGAGATGTGACATCCAAGCCCTCCCCATTCCAATCCTGAGACCCTTCCTATAGCATGAGATGTGATATCTCAATGCTTCTAATACCAAACCTGAGACCCTTCCTATAACATGAGATGGGATATCCAACTCCTTCCCATTCCAATCCTGAGACCCTTCCGATAGCAGAGATGTGATATCTCAATGCGTATACCAACCTGAGACCCTTCCTATAACATGAGATGTGATATCCAACTCCTTCCCATTCCAAACCTGAGACCCTTCCTATAGCATATGTGATATCCAACTCCTTCCAATTCCAAACATGAGACCCTTCCCATAGCAAGAATGTAATATCCAACTCCTTCCCATTCTAATCCTGAGACCATTCCTATAGCATGAGATGTGATATCTCAATGCTTCTAATACCAAACCTGAGATCCTTCCTATGACATGAGATGTGCTATCCAATTCCTTCCCATTCCAAACCAGAGACCCTTCCTACAGCATGCGATGTGATATCTCAATGCTTCTAATACCAAACCTGAGACCAGTCCTATAACATGAGATGGGATATCCAACTCCTTCCCGTTCCAATCCTGAGACACTTCCGATTGCAGAGATTTGATATCTCAATGCTTATACCAAACCTGAGACTCTTCCTATAACATGAGATGTGATATCCAACTCCTTCCCGTTCCAAACCTGAGACCCTTCCTATAGCATGAGATGTGATATCCAAATCCTTCCCATCCCAATCCTGAGACACTTCCAATTGCAGAGATGTGATATCTCAATGCTTATACCAAACCTGAGACTCTTCCTATAACACGAGATGTGATATCCAACTCCTTCCCGTTCCAAACCTGAGACCCTTCCTATAGCATGAGGTGTGATATCCAACTCCTTCCCATTCCAATCCTGAGACCCTTCCAATAGCATGAGATGTGATATCTCAATGCCTCTAATACCAAACCTGAGATCCTTCCTATAACATGTGATGTGATATTCAAATCCTTCCCCTTCCAAACCTGAGACCCTCCCTTTAGCATGAGATGTGATATACAACTCCTTCCCATTCCAATCCTGAGACCCTTCTGATAGCATGAGATGTGATATCTCAATGCCTCTAATACCAAACATGAGATCCTACCTCTAACATGAAATGTGATATCCATCTCCTTCCCTTTCCAGACCTGAGACCCTGCCTATAGCATGAGCTGTGATATCCAAGTCCTTCCCATTCCAATCCTGAGACCCTTCCTATAGCATGTGATGTGATATCTCAATGCTTATACCAAACCTGAGACCCTTCTTATGGCATGAGATGTCATATACAACTCCTTCCCATTCCAATCCTGGGACCCTTCCTATAGCATGAGATGTGATATCTCAATGCTTCTAATACCAAACCTGAGACCCTTCCTATAACATGAGATGGGATATCCAACTCCTTCCCATTCCAATCCTGAGACCCTTCCGATAGCAGAGATGTGATATCTCAATGCGTATACCAACCTGAGACCCTTCCTATAACATGAGATGTGATATCCAACTCCTTCCCATTCCAAACCTGAGACCCTTCCTATAGCATATGTGATATACAACTCCTTCCAATTCCAAACATGAGACCCTTCCCATAGCAAGAATGTAATATCCAACTCCTTCCCATTCTAATCCTGAGACCATTCCTATAGCATGAGATGTGATATCTCAATGCTTCTAATACCAAACCTGAGATCCTTCCTATGACATGAGATGTGCTATCCAATTCCTTCCCATTCCAAACCTGAGACCCTTCCTACAGCATGCGATGTGATATCTCAATGCTTCTAATACCAAACCTGAGACCAGTCCTATAACATGAGATGGGATATCCAACTCCTTCCCGTTCCAATCCTGAGACACTTCCGATTGCAGAGATTTGATATCTCAATGCTTATACCAAACCTGAGACTCTTCCTATAACATGAGATGTGATATCCAACTCCTTCCCGTTCCAAACCTGAGACCCTTCCTATAGCATGAGATGTGATATCCAAATCCTTCCCATCCCAATCCTGAGACACTTCCAATTGCAGAGATGTGATATCTCAATGCTTATACCAAACCTGAGACTCTTCCTATAACACGAGATGTGATATCCAACTCCTTCCCGTTCCAAACCTGAGACCCTTCCTATAGCATGAGATGTGATATCCAACTCCTTCCCATTCCAATCCTGAGACCCTTCCAATAGCATGAGATGTGATATCTCAATGCCTCTAATACAAAACCTGAGATCCTTCCTATAACATGTGATGTGATATTCAAATCCTTCCCCTTCCAAACCTGAGACCCTCCCTTTAGCATGAGATGTGATATACAACTCCTTCCCATTCCAATCCTGAGACCCTTCTGATAGCATGAGATGTGATATCTCAATGCCTCTAATACCAAACCTGAGATCCTACCTCTAACATGAAATGTGATGTCCATCTCCTTCCCTTTCCAGACCTGAGACCCTGCCTATAGCATGAGCTGTGATATCCAAGTCCTTCCCATTCCAATCCTGAGACCCTTCCTATAGCATGTGATGTGATATCTCAATGCTTATACCAAACCTGAGACCCTTCTTATGGCATGAGATGTCATATACAACTCCTTCCCATTCCAATCCTGGGACCCTTCCTATAGCATGAGATGTGATATCTCAATGCTTATACCAAACCTGAGACCCTTCCTATAGCATGAGATGTGATATCTCAAGGCCTCTAATACCAAACCTGAGATCCTTCCTCTAACATGAGATGTGATATCCAACTCCTACCCATTCCAATCCTGAGACCCTTCCTATAGCAAGAGATGTGATATCCAAATCCTTCCAATTCCAATCCTGAGACCCTTCCTATAACAAGAGATGTGATATCCAACTCCTTCCCATTCCAACCTGAGACACTTCCTATAGCATGAGAAAGGATATCCAACTCCTCCGCAATCCAATCCGGAGACCCTTCCGATAGCAGAGATGTGATATCTCAATGCTTATACCAAACCTGAGACCCTTCCTATGGCATGATATGTGATATCCAACTCCTTGCCATTCAAATCCTGAGACCCTTTTATAGCATGGGAAGGGATATCCAACTCCTTCCCAATCCAATCCTGAGACCCTTCCGATAGCAGAGATGTGATATCTCAACGCTTCTACCAAACCTGAGACCCTTCCTTTAGCATGAGATGTGATATCCAAATCCTTCGCATTCCAATCCTGAGACCCTTCCTATAGCATGAGATGTGATATCTCAATGGTTCTAATACCAAACCTGAGATCCTTCCTATAACATGAGATGTGATATCCAATTCCTTCCCATTCCAAACCTGAGACACTTCCTATAACATGAAATGTGATATCTCAAGGCCTCTAATACCAAACCTGAGATCCTTCCTCTAACATGAAATGTGATATCCAACTCCTTCCCATTCCAAACCTGAGACCCTTCCTATAACATGAAATGTGATATCCAACTCCATCCCATTCCAACCTGAGACCTTTCCTATAGCATGAGATGGGATATCCAACTCCTTCCAAATCCAATACTGATACCATTCCGATAGCATGAGATGTGATATCCCAATGCTTCTACCAAATCTGAGACCCATACTATGGCATGATATGTGATATCAAACTCCTTCCCATTCCAACCCTGAGACCCTTCCTAAAGCTTGAGATGTGATATCCAATTTCTTCCCATTCCAATTCTGAGACCCTTCCTATACCATGAGACTTGATATCTCAATGCTTCTAATACCAAACCTGAGACCCGTCCTATAACATGAGATGTGATATCCAAATCCTTCCCCTTCCAAACCTTAGACCCTTCCTTTATCATGAGATGTGATATCCAACTCCTTCCCATTCCAATCCTGAGACCCTTCCGATATCATGAGATTTGTTATCTCAATGCTTCTAATATCAAACCTGAGACCCTCCCTATAGCATGAGATGTGACATCCAAGTCCTCCCCATTCCAATCCTGAGACCCTTCCTATAGCATGAGATGTGATATCTCAATGCTTCTAATACCAAACCTGAGACCCTTCCTATAACATGAGATGGGATATCCAACTCAGATGGGATATCCAACTCCTTCCCATTCCAATCCTGAGACCCTTCCGATAGCAGAGATGTGATATCTCAATGCTTATATCAAACCTGAGACCCTTCCTATGGCCTGAGATGTCATATACAACTCCTTCCCATTCCAATCCTGAGACCCTTCCTATAGCATGAGATGTGATATCTCAATGCTTATACCAAATCTGAGACCCTTCCTATAGCATGAGATGTGATATCCAACTCCTTCCCATTTCAATCCTGAGACCCTTCCTATAGCATGAGATGTGATGTCTCAATGCTTCTAATACCAAACCTGAGATCCTTCCTATAACATGAGATGTGATATCCAACTCCTTCCCATTCCAATCCTGATACCCTTATGATAGCATGAGATGTGATATCTCAATGCCTCTTATACCAAACCTGAGATCCTTCCGATAGCATGAGATGTGATATCTCAATGCTTCTAATACCAAACCTGAGATCCTTCCTATAATATGAGATGTGATTTCCAAATCCTTCCCCTTCCAAACCTGAGACCCTCCCTTTAGCATGAGATGTGATATCCAACTTCTTCCCATTCCAATCCAGAGACCCTTCTGATAGCATGAGATGTGATATCTCAATGCCTCTAATACCAAGCCTGAGATCCTACCTCTAACATGAAATGTGATATCCATCTCCTTCCCTTTCCAAACCTGAGACCCTGCCTATAGCATGAGATGTGATATCCAAGTCCTTCCCATTCCAATCCTGAGACCCTTCCTATAGCATGTGATGTGATATCTCAATGCTTATACGAAACCTGAGACCCTTCCTATGGCATGAGATGTCATATACAACTCCTTCCCATTCCAATCCTGAGACCCTTCCTATAGCATGAGATGTGATATCTCAATGCTTATACCAAACCTGAGACCCTTCCTATAGCATGAGATGTGATATCCAACTTCTTCCCATTCCAATCCAGAGACCCTTCCTATAGCATGAGATGTGATATCTCAATGCTTATACCAAACCTGAGACCCTTCCTATAGCTTGAGATGTGATATCCAACTCCTTCCCATTCCAATCCTGTGACCCTTCCGATAGCATGAGATGTGATATCTCAAGGCCTCTAATACCAAACCTGAGATCCTTCCTCTAACATGAAATGTGATATCCAACTCCTTCCCTTTCCAAACCTGAGAACCTTCCTATAGCATGAGATATGATATCCAACTCCTTCCAATTCCAACCTGAGACCCTTCCTATAGCATGAGATGGGATATCCAACTCCTTCCAAATCCAATACTGATACCCTTCCGATAGCATGAGATGTGATATCCCAATGCTTCTACCAAACCTGAG
This sequence comes from Ambystoma mexicanum, assembly GCF_040938575.1. NCBI lineage: Eukaryota > Metazoa > Chordata > Amphibia > Caudata > Ambystomatidae > Ambystoma > Ambystoma mexicanum. Next base: position 371,015 of record NW_027182330.1, on the reverse strand, counting down.
AACCATACTATGGCATGAGATGTGATATCAAACTCCTTCCCATTCCAATCCTGAGACGCTTCCTATAGCTTGAGATGTGATATCCAACTCCTTCCCATTCCAATTCTGAGACCCTTCTTATACCATGAGACTTGATATCTCAATGCTTCTAATACCAAACCTGAGACCCGTCCTATAACATGAGATGTGATATCCAAATCCTTCCCCTTCCAAACCTTAGACTCTTCCTTTATCATGAGATGTGATATCCAACTCCTTCCCATTCCAATCCTGAGACCCTTCCGATATCATGAGATTTGTTATCTCAATGCTTCTAATATCAAACTTGAGACCCTCCCTATAGCATGAGATGTGACATCCAAGTCCTTCCCATTCCAATCCTGAGACCCTTCCTATAGCATGAGATGTGATATCTCAATGCTTCTAATAACAAACCTGAGACCTCATGCTAAAGGGAGGGTCTCAGGTTTGAAAGGGGAAGGATTTGGATATCACATCTCATGTTATAGGAAGGATCTCAGGATTGGTATTAGAAGCATTGAGATATCACATCTCATGCTATCGGAAGGATCTCAGGTTTGGTATTAGAAGCATTGAGATATCACATCTCATGCTATCGGAAGGATCTCAGGTTTGGCATTAGAAGCATTGAGATATCACATCTCATGCTATAGCAAGGGTCTCAGGTTTGGAACGGGAAGGAGTTGGATATCCCATTTCATGTTATAGGACTGGTCTCAGGTTTGGTATTAGAAGCATTGAGATATCACATTGCATGTTGTAGGAAGGGTCTCAGGTTTGGAATGGGAAGGAATTGGATATCACATCTCATGTCATAGGAAGGATCTCAGGTTTGGTATTAGAAGCATTGAGATATCACATCTCATGCTATAGGAATGGTCTCAGGATTGGAATGGGAAGGAGTTGGATATTACATTCTTGCTATAGGAAGGGTCTCATGTTTGGAATGGGAAGGAGTTGGATATCACATATGGTATAGGAAGGGTCTCAGGTTTGGAACGGGAAGGAGTTGGATATCACATCTCATGTTGTAGGAAGCGTCTCAGGTTTGATAGAAGCATTGAGATATCACATCTCTGCTATCGGAAGTGCCTCAGGATTGGAATGGGAAGAAGTTGGATATCCCATCTCATGTTATAGGATGGGTCTCAGGTTTGTTATTAGAATCATTGAGATATCATATTGCATGCTGTAGGAAGGGTCTAAGGATTGGAATGGGAAGGACTTGGATATCACATCTCATTCTATAGGTAGGCTCTCAGGTTTGGAAAGGGAAGGCGTTGGATATCACATCTCATGCTATAGGAAGGGTCTCAGGATTGGAATGGGAAGGAGTTGGATATCACATCTCATGCTATAGGAAGGGTCTCAGGTTTGGTATAAGCATTGAGATATCACATCTCATGCTATAGGAAGGGTCTCAGGATTGGAATGGGAAGGAGTTGGATATCACATCTCATGTTATAGGAAGGATCTCAGGTTTGGTATTAGAAGCATTAATAATAAAATAATAATAATAATTAGGCTTTTATATAGCGCTACAAACCCTCAGGTATCTGAGCGCTGCTTATTATTACCCACGGTGTGTGGTGCTCATTTATCGACCTCGGAAGGATGAAAGGCTGAGATTGGCCCTGCCGGGATTCGAACCTGCGTTAGCAGGCTCTGCACGGATGTCAAAGCGAGCGCTCTACTCGCTGTGCCACTTGACCGGCATTGAGACATCACATCTCATGCTATAGGAAGGGTCTCAGGATTGGAATGGGAAGGAGTTGTATATGACATCTCATGCCGTAGGAAGGGTCTCAGGTTTGGTATAAGCATTGAGATATCACATCTCTGCTATAGGAAGGGTCTCAGGATTGGAATGGGAAGGAGTTGGATATCCCATCTCATGTTATAGGAAGGGTCTCATGATTGGAATGGGAAGGACTTGGATATCACATCTCATGCTATAGGAAGGCTCTCAGGTTTGGAAGGGGAAAGAGTTGGATATCACATTTCATGTTAGAGGTAGGATCTCAGGTTTGGTATTAGAGGCATTGAGATAACACATCTCATGCTATCAGAAGGGTCTCAGGATTGGAATGGGAAGGAGTTGGATATCACATCTCATGCTAAAGGGAGGGTCTCAGGTTTGGAAGGGGAAGGATTTGGATATCACATCTCATGTTATAGGAAGGATCTCAGGTTTGGTATTAGAAGCATTGAGATATCACATCTCATGCTATCAGAATGGTCTCAGGATTGGAATGGGAAGGAGTTGGATATCACATCTCATACTAAAGGGAGGGTTCCAGGTTTGGAAGGGGAAGGATTTGGATATCACATCTCATGTTATCGGAAGGATCTCAGGTTTGGTATTAGAAGTATTGAGATATCACATCTCATGCTATAGGAAGGGTCTCAGGATTGGAATGGGAAGGAGTTGGATATCACATCTCATGCTAAAGGAAGGGTCTCAGGTTTGGTAGAAGCATTGAGATATCACATCTCATGCTATAGGAAGGGTCTCAGGATTGGAATGGGAAGGACTTAGATATCACATATCATGCTATAGGGAGGGTCTCAGTTTTGATATTAGAAGTATTGAGATATCACATCTCATGCTATCGGAAGTGTCTCAGGTTTGGAATGGGAAGGAGCTGGATATCACATCTCATGCTAAAGGAAGGGTCTCAGGTTTGGTAGAAGCATTGAGATATCAAATCGCATGCTATAGGAAGGGTCTCAGGATTGGAATGGGAAGGACTTAGATATCACATATCATGCTATAGGGAGGGTCTCAGTTTTGATATTAGAAGCATTGAGATATCACATCTCATGCTATAGGAAGGGTCTCAGGAATGGAATGGGAAGGACTTGGATATCACATCTCATGATAAAGGAAGGGTCTAACGTTTGGAAGGGGAAGGATTTGGATATCACATCTCATGTTATTGAACCGGTCTCAGGTTTGGTATTAGAAGCATTGAGATATCAAGTCTCATGGTATGGGACGGGAGTTTGATATCACATCTCATGCCATGGTATGGGTATCAGGTTTTGTAGAAGCATTGGGATATCACATCTCATGCTATCGGAAGGGTATCAGGATTGGATTTGGAAGGAGTTGGATATCCCATCTCATGCTATGTGAAGGGTATCAGGTTGGAATGGGAAGGAGTTGGATATGACATCTCATGTTATAGGAAGGGTCTCAGGATTGGAATGGGAAGGACTTGGATATCACATCTCATGCTGTAGGAAGGCTCTCAGGTTTGGAAAGGGAAGGAGTTGGATATCACATTTCATGTTAGAGGTAGGATCTCAGGTTTGGTATTAGAGGCATTGAGATATCACATCTCATGCTATCAGAAGGGTATCAGGATTGGAATGAGAAGGAGTTGGATATCACATCTCGTGCTAAAGGGAGGGTCTCAGGTTCAGAAGGGGAAGGATTTGGATATCACATCTCATGTTATAGGAAGTATCTCAGGTTTGGTATTAGAAGCATTGAGATATCACATCTCATGCTATCGGAAGGATCTCAGGTTTGGTATTAGAAGCATTGAGATATCACATCTTATGCTATAGGAAGGGTCTCAGGATTGGAATGGGAAGGAGTTGGATATCACATCTCATGTTATAGGAAGGATCTCAGGTTTGGTATTAGAAGCATTGAGATATCACATCTCATGCTATAGGACTGGTCTCAGGATTGGAATGGGAAGGAGTTGGATATCACATCTCATGCTAAAGGAAGGGTCTCAGTTTTGGTAGAAGCATTGAGATTTCACATATCATGCTATAGGAAGGGTCTCAGGATTGGAATGGGAAGGAGTTGTATATCACATCTCATGCTAAAGGGAGGGTCTCAGGTTTGGAAGGGGAAGGATTTGGAAATCACATCTCATGTTATAGGAAGGATCTCAGGTTTGGTATTAGAAGCATTGAGATATCACATCTCATGCTATCGGAAGTATCTCAGGTTTGGTATTAGAGGCATTGAGATATCACATCTCATGCTATCATAAGGGTCTCAGGATTGGAATGGGAAGGAGTTGGATATCACATGTCTTGTTATAGGAAGGATCTCAGGTTTGGTATTAGAAGCATTGAGATATCACATCTCATGCTATAGGAAGGGTCTCAGGATTGGAATGGGAAGGAGTTGGATATCACATCTCATGCAATAGGAAGGGTCTCAGATTTGGTATAAGCATTGAGATATCACATCTCATGCTATAGGAAGGGTCTCAGGATTGGAACGGAAAGGAGTTAGATATCACATCTCATGTTATAGGAAGAGTCTCAGGTTTGGTATAAGCATTGAGATATCACATCTCTGCTATCGGAGGTGTCTCAGGATTGGGATGGGAAGGAATTGGATATCACATCTCATGCTATAGGAAGGGTATCAGGTTTGGAACGGGAAGGAGTTGGATATCACATCTCATGCTATAGGAAGGGTCTCAGTTTGGAAACGAAAGGAGTTAGATATCAGATCTCATGTTATAGGAAGAGTCTCAGGTTTGGTATAAGCATTGAGATATCACATCTCTGCTATCGGAGGTGTCTCAGGATTGGGATGGGAAGGAATTGGATATCACATCTCATGCTATAGGAAGGGTATCAGGTTTGGAACGGGAAGGAGTTGGATATCCCATCTCATGTTATAGGACAGGTCTCAGGTTTGATATTAGAAGCATTGAGATATCACATCTCTGCTATTGGAAGGGTCTCAGGATTGGAATGGGAAGGACTTGGATATCAGAATTCATGTTATAGGAAGGGTCTCAGGTTTGGTATTAGAAGCATTGAGATATCACATCTCATGCTATAGGAAGGGTCTCAGGATTGAAATGGGAAGGACTTGGATATCACATCTCATGTTATAGGAAGGGTCTCAGGTTTGGTATTAGAAGCATTGAGATATCACATCTCATGCTATAGGAAGGGTCTCAGGAATGGAATGGGAAGGACTTGGATATCACATCTCATGATAAAGGAATTGTCTAAGGTTTGGAAGGGGAAGGATTTGGATATCACATCTCATGTTATTGGACCGGTCTCAGGTTTGGTATTAGAAGCATTGAGATATCAAGTCTCATGGTATGGGACGGGAGTTTGATATCACATCTCATGCCACGGTATGGGTATCAGGTTTTGTAGAAGCATTGGGATATCACATCTCATGCTATCGGAAGGGTATCAGGATTGGATTTGGAAGGAGTTGGATATCCCATCTCATGCTATAGGAAGGGTATCAGGTTGGAATGGGAAGGAGTTGGATATGACATCTCATGTTATAGGAAGGGTCTCAGGATTGGAATGGGAAGGACTTGGATATCACATCTCATGCTGTAGGAAGGCTCTCAGGTTTGGAAAGGGAAGGAGTTGGATATCACATTTCATGTTAGAGGTAGGATCTCAGGTTTGGTATTAGAGGCATTGAGATATCACATCTCATGCTATCAGAAGGGTATCAGGATTGGAATGAGAAGGAGTTGGATATCACATCTCATGCTAAAGGGAGGGTCTCAGGTTCGGAAGGGGAAGGATTTGGATATCACATCTCATGTTATAGGAAGTATCTCAGGTTTGGTATTAGAAGCATTGAGATATCAAGTCTCATGGTATAGGAAGGGTCTCAGAATTGGAATGGGAAGGAGTTGGATATCACATCTCAAGCTATAGGAAGGGTCTCAGGATTAGAATGGGAAGGAGTTTGATATCACACCTCATGCCATAGTATGGGTCTCAGGTTTGGTAGAAGCATTGGGATATCAGATCTCATGCTATCGGAAGGGTATCGGGATTGGATTTGGAAGGAGTTGGATATCCCATCTCATGCTATAGGAAGGGTCTCAGGTTGGAATGGGAAGGAGTTGGGTATCACATCTCATGTTATAGGAAGGGTCTCAGGATTGGAATGGGAAGGACTTGGATATCACATCTCATGCTATAGGAAGGCTCTCAGGTTTGCAAGGGGAAAGAGTTGGATATCACATTTCATGTTAGAGGTAGGATCTCAGGTTTGGTATTAGAAGTATTGAGATATCACATCTCATGCTATCAGAAGGATCTCAGGTTTGGTATAGAAGCATTGAGATATCATATCTTATGCTATCAGAAGAGTCTCAGGATTGGAATGTGAAGGAGTTGGATATCACATCTCATGCTAAAGGGAGGGTCTCAGGTTTGGAAGATAAGGATTTGGATATCACATCTCATGTTATAGGAAGGATCTCAGGTTTGGTATTAGAAGTATTGAGATATCACATCTCATGCTATCGGAAGGATTTCAGGTTTTGTATAGAAGCATTGAGATATCATATCTTATGCTATCAGAAGGGTCTCAGGATTGGAATGGGAAGGAGTTGGATATCACATCTCATGCTAAAGGGCGGGTCTCAGGTTTGGAAGGGGAAGGATTTGGATATCACATCTCATGTTATAGGACGGATCTCAGGTTTGGTATTAGAAGTATTGAGATATCACATCTCATGTTATCGGAAGGATCTCAGGTTTGGTATTAGAGGTATTGAGATATCACCTCTCATGCTATAGGAAGGGTCTCAGGATTGGAATGGGAAGGAGTTGGATATCACATCTCATGCTAAAGGAAGGGTCTCAGGTTTGGTAGAAGCATTGAGATATCACATCTCATGCTATAGGAAGGGTCTCAGGATTGGAATGGGAAGGACTTAGATATCACATATCATGCTATAGGGAGGGTCTCAGTTTTGATATTAGAAGCATTGAGATATCACATCTCATGCTATCGGAAGTGTCTCAGGATTGGAATGGGAAGGAGCTGGATATCACATCTCATGCTAAAGGAAGGGTCTCAGGTTTGGAACGGGAAGGAGTTGGATATCACATCTCATGTTATAGGAAGGGTCTCAGGTTTGGTATAAACATTGAGATATCACATCTCTGCTATCGGAAGTGTCTCAGGATTGGAATGGGAAGGAGTTGGATATCCCATCTCATGTTATAGGACGGGTCTCAGGTTTTTTATTAGAATCATTGAGATATCATATTGCATGCTGTAGGAAGGGTCTAAGGATTGGAATGGGAAGGACTTTGATATCACATCTCATGCTATAGATAGGCTCTCAGGTTTGGAAAGTGAAGGAGTTGGATATCACATTTCATGTTAGAGGAAGGATCTCAGGTTTGGTATTAGAGGCATTGAGATATCACATCTCAGGCTATAGGAAGGGTCTCAGGATTGGAATGGGAAGGAGTTGGATATCACATCTCATGCTATAGGAAGGGTCTCAGGTTTGGTATAAGCATTGAGATATCACATCTCATGCTATAGGAAGGGTCCAGGATTGGAATGGAAGGAGTTGGATATCACATCTCATGTTATAGGAAGGATCTCAGGTTTGGTATTAGAAGCATTGAGACATCACATCTCATGCTATAGGAAGGGTCTCAGGATTGGAATGGGAAGGAGTTGGATATCACATCTCATGCTATAGGAAGGGTCTCAGGATTGGAATGGGAAGGAGTTGAATATGACATCTCATGCCTTAGGAAGGGTCTCAGGTTTGGTATAAACATTGAGATATCACATCTCTGCTATCAAAAGGGTCTCAGGATTGGAATGGGAAGGAGTTGGATATCCCATCTCATGTTATAGGAAGAGTCTCAGGTTTGGTATTAGAAGCATTGAGATATCACATCTCATGCTATAGGAAGTGTCTCAGGATTGGAATGGGAAGGACTTGGATATCACATCTCATGCTATAGGTAGGGTCTCAAGTTTGATATTAGAAGCATTGAGATATCACATCTCATGCTATAGGAAGGGTCTGAGGATTGGAATGGGAAGGAGTTGGATATCACATCTCATGCTATGGGAAGGGTCTCAGGTTTGGTATAAGCAGTGAGATATCACATCTCATGCTATAGGAAGTGTCTCAGGATTGGAATGGGAAGGAGTTGGATATCACATCTCATGTTATAGGAAGGATCTCAGGTTTGGTATAAGCATTGAGATATCACATCTCTGCTATCGGAAGGGTCTCAGGATTGGAATGGGAAGGAGTTGGATATTCCCATCTCATGTTATAGGAAGGGTCTCAGGTTTGGTATTAGAAGCATTGAGATATCACATCTCATGCTATAGGAAGGGTCTCAGGATTGGAATGGGAAGGACTTGGATATCACATCTCATGCTATAGGGAGGCTCTCAAGTTTGATATTAGAAGCTTTGAGATATCACATCTCATGATATCGGAAGGGTCTCAGGATTGGAATGGGAAGGAGTTGGATATCACATCTCATGATAAAGGAAGGGTCTAAGGTTTGGAAGGGGAAGGATTTGGATATCACATCTCATGTTATATTACGGGTCTCAGGTTTGGTATTAGAAGCATTGAGATATCAAGTCTCATAGTATAGGAAGGGTCTCAGAATTGGAATGGGAAGGAGTTGGATATCACATCTCAAGCTATAGGAAGGGTCTCAGGATTGGAATGGGAAGGACTTGGATATCACATCTCATGCTATAGGAAGGCTCTCAGGTTTGGAAGGGGAAAGAGTTGGATATCACATTTCATGTTAGAGGTAGGATCTCAGGTTTGGTATTAGAGGCATTGAGATATCACATCTCATGCTATCAGAAGGGTCTCAGGAATGGAATGGGAAGGAGTTGGATATCACATCTCATGCTAAAGGGAGGGTCTCAGGTTTGGAAGGGGAAGGATTTGGATATCACATCTCATGTTATAGGAAGGATCTCAGGTTTGGTATTAGAAGCATTGAGATATCACATCTCATGCTATCGGAAGGATCTCAGGTTTGGTATTAGAAGCATTGAGATATCACATCTCATGCTATCAGAAGAGTCTCAGGATTGGAATAGGAAGGTGTTGGATATCACATCTTATGCTAAAGGGAGGGTCTCAGGTTTGGAAGGGGAAGGATTTGGATATCACATCTCATGTTATCGGAAGGATCTCACGTTTGGTATTAGAAGTATTGAGATATCATATCTCATGCTATAGGAAGGGTCTCAGGATTGGAATGGGAAGGAGTTGGATATCACATCTCATGCTATAGGGAGGGTCTCAGGATTGGAATGGGAAGGACTTAGATATCACATATCATGCTATAGGGAGGGTCTCAGTTTTGATATTAGAAGCATTGAGATATCACATCTCATGCTATCGGAAGTGTCTCAGGATTGGAATGGGAAGGAGCTGGATATCACATCTCATGCCAAAGGAAGGGTCTCAGGTTTGGAACGGGAAGGATTTGGATATCACATCTCATGTTATAGGAAGGGTCTCAGGTTTGGTATAAGCATTGAGATATCACATCTCTGCTATCGGAAGAGTCTCAGGATTGGAATGGGAAGGAGTTGGATATCCCATCTCATGTTATAGGACGGGTCTCAGGTTTGTTATTAGAATCATTGAGATATCATATTGCATGCTGTAGGAAGGGTCTAAGGGTTGGAATGTGAAGGACTTGGATATCACATCTCATGCTATAGATAGGCTCTTAGGTTTGGAAAGGGAAGGAGTTGGATATCACATTTCATGTTAGAGGAAGGATCTCAGGTTTGGTATTAGAAGCATAGAGATATCACATCTCATGCTCTAGGAAGGGTCTCAGGATTGGAATGGGAAGCAGTTGGATATCACATCTCATGCTATAGGAAGGGTCTCAGGTTGGTATAAGCATTGAGATATCACATCTCATGCTATAGGAAGGGTCTCAGGATTGGAATGGGAAGGACTTGGATATCACATCTCATGCTATAGGGAGGGTCTCAAGTTTGATATTAGAAGCTTTGAGATATCACATCTCATGATATCGGAAGGGTCTCAGGATTGGAATGGGAAGGAGTTGGATATCACATCTCATGATAAAGGAAGGGTCTAAGGTTTGGAAGGGGAAGGATTTGGATATCACATCTCATGTTATATTACGGGTCTCAGGTTTGGTATTAGAAGCATTGAGATATCAAGTCTCATAGTATAGGAAGGGTCTCAGAATTGGAATGGGAAGGAGTTGGATATCACATCTCAAGCTATAGGAAGGGTCTCAGGATTGGAATGGGAAGGACTTGGATATCACATCTCATGCTATAGGAAGGCTCTCAGGTTTGGAAGGGGAAAGAGTTGGATATCACATTTCATGTTAGAGGTAGGATCTCAGGTTTGGTATTAGAGGCATTGAGATATCACATCTCATGCTATCAGAAGGGTCTCAGGAATGGAATGGGAAGGAGTTGGATATCACATCTCATGCTAAAGGGAGGGTCTCAGGTTTGGAAGGGGAAGGATTTGGATATCACATCTCATGTTATAGGAAGGATCTCAGGTTTGGTATTAGAAGCATTGAGATATCACATCTCATGCTATAGGAAGGGTCTCAGGATTGGAATGGGAAGCAGTTGGATATCACATCTCATGCTATAGGAAGGGTCTCAGGTTTGGTATAAGCATTGAGATATCACATCTCATGCTATAGGACGGGTCTCAGGATTGGAATGGAAGGAGTTGGATATCACATCTCATGTTATAGGAAGGATCTCAGGTTTGGTATTAGAAGCATTGAGACATCACATCTCATGCTATAGGAAGGGTCTCAGGGTTGGAATGGGAAGGAGTTGGATATCACATCTCATCCAATAGGAAGGGTCTCAGGTTTGGAATAGGAAGGAATTGGATATCACATCTCATGTTATAGGAAGGATCTCAGGTTTGGTATTAGAAGCATTGAGATATCACATCTCATGCTATAGGAAGGGTCTCAGGATTGGAATGTGAAGGATTTGGATATCACATCTCATGCTAAAGGAAGGGTCTCAGGTTTGGTAGAAGCATTGAGATATCACGTCTCTGCTATCGGAAGGGTCTCAGGATTGGATTGGGAAGGAGTTGGATATCCCTTCTCATGCTATAGGAAGGGTCTCAGGATTTGAATGGCAAGGAGTTGGATATCACATCTCATGCCATAGGAAGGGTCTCAGGTTTGGTATAAGCATTGAGATATCACATCTCTGCTATCGGAAGGGTCTCAGGATTGGATTGGGAAGGAGTTGGATATCCCTTCTCATGCTATAGGAAGTGTCTCAGGTTGGAATGGGAAGGAGTTGGATATCACATCTCATGTTATAGGAAGGGTCTCAGGATTGGAATGGGAAGGATTTGGATATCACATCTCTTGCTATAGGAAGGGTCTCAGGATTGGAATGGGTAGGAGTTGGATATTACTTTCTTGCTATAGGAAGGGTCTCATGTTTGGAATGGGAAGGAGTTGGATATCACATATGCTATAGTTAGTGTCTCAGGTTTGGAACGGGAAGGAGTTGGATATCACATCTCATGTTATAGGAAGGATCTCAGGTTTGGTATTAGAAGCATTGAGATATCACATCTCATGCTATAGGAAGGGTCTCAGGATTGGAATGGAAGGAGTTGGATATCACATCTCATGCTATAGGAAGGATCTCAGGTTTGGTATTAGAAGCATTGAGACATCACATCTCATGCTATAGGAAGGGTCTCAGGGTTGGAATGGGAAGGAGTTGGATATCACATCTCATCCAATAGGAAGGGTCTCAGGTTTGGAATGGGAAGGAATTGGATATCACATCTCATGTTATAGGAAGGATCTCAGGTTTGGTATTAGAAGCATTGAGATATCACATCTCATGCTAGAGGAAGGGTCTCAGGATTGGAATGTGAAGGATTTGGATATCACATCTCATGCTAAAGGAAGGGTCTCAGGTTTGGTAGAAGCATTGAGATATCACGTCTCTGCTATCGGAAGGGTCTCAGGATTGGATTGGGAAGGAGTTGGATATCCCTTCTCATGCTATAGGAAGGGTCTCAGGATTTGAATGGCAAGGAGTTGGATATCACATCTCATGCCAAAGGAAGGGTCTCAGGTTTGGTATAAGCATTGAGATATCACATCTCTGCTATCGGAAGGGTCTCAGGATTGGATTGGGAAGGAGTTGGATATCCCTTCTCATGCTATAGGAAGTGTCTCAGGTTGGAATGGGAAGGAGTTGGATATCACATCTCATGTTATAGGAAGGGTCTCAGGATTGGAATGGGAAGGATTTGGATATCACATCTCTTGCTATAGGAAGGGTCTCAGGATTGGAATGGGTAGGAGTTGGATATCCCTTCTCATGCTATAGGAAGTGTCTCAGGTTGGAATGGGAAGGAGTTGGATATCACATCTCATGTTATAGGAAGGGTCTCAGGATTGGAATGGGAAGGATTTGGATATCACATCTCTTGCTATAGGAAGGGTCTCAGGATTGGAATGGGAAGGAGTTGGATATCACATATGCTATAGTTAGTGTCTCAGGTTTGGAACGGGAAGGAGTTGGATATCACATCTCATGTTATAGGAAGGGTCTCAGGTTTGGTATAAGCATTGAGATATCACATCTCTGCTATCGGAAGCGGCTCAGGATTGGAATGGAAGGAGTTGGATATCACATCTCATGCTATAGGAAGGATCTCAGGTTTGGTATTAGAAGCATTGAGACATCACATCTCATGCTATAGGAAGGGTCTCAGGGTTGGAATGGGAAGGAGTTGGATATCACATCTCATCCAATAGGAAGGGTCTCAGGTTTGGAATGGGAAGGAATTGGATATCACATCTCATGTTATAGGAAGGATCTCAGGTTTGGTATTAGAAGCATTGAGATATCACATCTCATGCTAGAGGAAGGGTCTCAGGATTGGAATGTGAAGGATTTGGATATCACATCTCATGCTAAAGGAAGGGTCTCAGGTTTGGTAGAAGCATTGAGATATCACGTCTCTGCTATCGGAAGGGTCTCAGGATTGGATTGGGAAGGAGTTGGATATCCCTTCTCATGCTATAGGAAGGGTCTCAGGATTTGAATGGCAAGGAGTTGGATATCACATCTCATGCCAAAGGAAGGGTCTCAGGTTTGGTATAAGCATTGAGATATCACATCTCTGCTATCGGAAGGGTCTCAGGATTGGATTGGGAAGGAGTTGGATATCCCTTCTCATGCTATAGGAAGTGTCTCAGGTTGGAATGGGAAGGAGTTGGATATCACATCTCATGTTATAGGAAGGGTCTCAGGATTGGAATGGGAAGGATTTGGATATCACATCTCTTGCTATAGGAAGGGTCTCAGGATTGGAATGGGTAGGAGTTGGATATCCCTTCTCATGCTATAGGAAGTGTCTCAGGTTGGAATGGGAAGGAGTTGGATATCACATCTCATGTTATAGGAAGGGTCTCAGGATTGGAATGGGAAGGATTTGGATATCACATCTCTTGCTATAGGAAGGGTCTCAGGATTGGAATGGGAAGGAGTTGGATATCACATATGCTATAGTTAGTGTCTCAGGTTTGGAACGGGAAGGAGTTGGATATCACATCTCATGTTATAGGAAGGGTCTCAGGTTTGGTATAAGCATTGAGATATCACATCTCTGCTATCGGAAGCGGCTCAGGATTGGAATGGGAAGGAGTTGGATATCCCATCTCATGTTATAGGAAGAGTCTCTGGTTTGGTATTAGAATCATTGAGATATCACATCGCATGCTGTAGGAAGGGTCTAAGGATTGGAATGGGATGGACTTGGATATCACATCTCATGCTATAGGTAGGCTCTCAAGTTTGGTATAAGCATTGAGATATCACATCTCATGCTAGAGGAAGGGTCTCAGGATTGGAATGGGAAGGAATTGGATATCACATGTCATGCTATAGGAAGGGTCTCAGATTTGGTATAAGCATTGAGATATCACATCTCATGCTGTAGGAAGGGTCTAAGGGTTGGAATGTGAAGGACTTGGATATCACATCTCATGCTATAGATAGGCTCTTAGGTTTGGAAAGGGAAGGAGTTGGATATCACATTTCATGTTAGAGGAAGGATCTCAGGTTTGGTATTAGAAGCATAGAGATATCACATCTCATGCTATAGGAAGGGTCTCAGGTTTGGAATGGGAAGCAGTTGGATATCTCATCTCATGCTATAGGAAGGGTCTCAGGTTTGGTATAAGCATTGAGATATCACATCTCATGCTATAGGAAGGGTCTCAGGATTGGAATGGGAAGGACTTGGATATCACATCTCATGCTATAGGGAGGGTCTCAAGTTTGATATTAGAAGCTTTGAGATATCACATCTCATGATATCGGAAGGGTCTCAGGATTGGAATGGGAAGGAGTTGGATATCACATCTCATGATAAAGGAAGGGTCTAAGGTTTGGAAGGGGAAGGATTTGGATATCACATCTCATGTTATATTACGGGTCTCAGGTTTGGTATTAGAAGCATTGAGATATCAAGTCTCATAGTATAGGAAGGGTCTCAGAATTGGAATGGGAAGGAGTTGGATATCACATCTCAAGCTATAGGAAGGGTCTCAGGATTGGAATGGGAAGGACTTGGATATCACATCTCATGCTATAGGAAGGCTCTCAGGTTTGGAAGGGGAAAGAGTTGGATATCACATTTCATGTTAGAGGTAGGATCTCAGGTTTGGTATTAGAGGCATTGAGATATCACATCTCATGCTATCAGAAGGGTCTCAGGAATGGAATGGGAAGGAGTTGGATATCACATCTCATGCTAAAGGGAGGGTCTCAGGTTTGGAAGGGAAAGGATTTGGATATCACATCTCATGTTATAGGAAGGATCTCAGGTTTGGTATTAGAAGCATTGAGATATCACATCTCATGCTATAGGAAGGGTCTCAGGATTGGAATGGGAAGGACTTGGATATCACATCTCATGCTATAGGGAGGGTCTCAAGTTTGATATTAGAAGCTTTGAGATATCACATCTCATGATATCGGAAGGGTCTCAGGATTGGAATGGGAAGGAGTTGGATATCACATCTCATGATAAAGGAAGGGTCTAAGGTTTGGAAGGGGAAGGATTTGGATATCACATCTCATGTTATATTACGGGTCTCAGGTTTGGTATTAGAAGCATTGAGATATCAAGTCTCATAGTATAGGAAGGGTCTCAGAATTGGAATGGGAAGGAGTTGGATATCACATCTCATGCTATAGGAAGGGTCTCAGGTTTGGTATAAGCATTGAGATATCACATCTCATGCTATAGGAAGGGTCCAGGATTGGAATGGAAGGAGTTGGATATCACATCTCATGTTATAGGAAGGATCTCAGGTTTGGTATTAGAAGCATTGAGACATCACATCTCATGCTATAGGAAGGGTCTCAGGATTGGAATGGGAAGGAGTTGGATATCACATCTCATGCTATAGGAAGGGTCTCAGGATTGGAATGGGAAGGAGTTGAATATGACATCTCATGCCGTAGGAAGGGTCTCAGGTTTGGTATAAACATTGAGATATCACATCTCTGCTATCAAAAGGGTCTCAAGATTGGAATGGGAAGGAGTTGGATATCCCATCTCATGTTATAGGAAGAGTCTCAGGTTTGGTATTAGAAGCATTGAGATATCACATCTCTGCTATCGGAAGGGTCTCAGGATTGGAATGGGAAGGAGTTGGATATCACATCTCATGCTATGGGAAGGGTCTCAGGTTTGGTATAAGCAGTGAGATATCACATCTCATGCTATAGGAAGTGTCTCAGGATTGGAATGGGAAGGAGTTGGATATCACATCTCATGTTATAGGAAGGATCTCAGGTTTGGTATAAGCATTGAGATATCACATCTCTGCTATCGGAAGGGTCTCAGGATTGGAATGGGAAGGAGTTGGATATTCCCATCTCATGTTATAGGAAGGGTCTCAGGTTTGGTATTAGAAGCATTGAGATATCACATCTCATGCTATAGGAAGGGTCTCAGGATTGGAATGGGAAGGACTTGGATATCACATCTCATGCTATAGGGAGGGTCTCAAGTTTGATATTAGAAGCTTTGAGATATCACATCTCATGATATCGGAAGGGTCTCAGGATTGGAATGGGAAGGAGTTGGATATCACATCTCATGATAAAGGAAGGGTCTAAGGTTTGGAAGGGGAAGGATTTGGATATCACATCTCATGTTATATTACGGGTCTCAGGTTTGGTATTAGAAGCATTGAGATATCAAGTCTCATAGTATAGGAATGGTCTCAGAATTGGAATGGGAAGGAGTTGGATATCACATCTCAAGCTATAGGAAGGGTCTCAGGATTGGAATGGGAAGGACTTGGATATCACATCTCATGCTATAGGAAGGCTCTCAGGTTTGGAAGGGGAAAGAGTTGGATATCACATTTCATGTTAGAGGTAGGATCTCAGGTTTGGTATTAGAGGCATTGAGATATCACATCTCATGCTATCAGAAGGGTCTCAGGAATGGAATGGGAAGGAGTTGGATATCACATCTCATGCTAAAGGGAGGGTCTCAGGTTTGGAAGGGGAAGGATTTGGATATCACATCTCATGTTATAGGAAGGATCTCAGGTTTGGTATTAGAAGCATTGAGATATCACATCTCATGCTATCGGAAGGATCTCAGGTTTGGTATTAGAAGCATTGAGATATCACATCTCATGCTATCAGAAGAGTCTCAGGATTGGAATAGGAAGGAGTTGGATATCACATCTCATGCTAAAGGGAGGGTCTTAGGTTTGGAAGGGGAAGGATTTGGATATCACATCTCATGTTATCGGAAGGATCTCACGTTTGGTATTAGAAGTATTGAGATATCATATCTCATGCTATAGGAAGGGTCTCAGGATTGGAATGGGAAGGAGTTGGATATCACATCTCATGCTATAGGGAGGGTCTCAGGATTGGAATGGGAAGGACTTAGATATCACATATCATGCTATAGGGAGGGTCTCAGTTTTGATATTAGAAGCATTGAGATATCACATCTCATGCTATCGGAAGTGTCTCAGGATTGGAATGGGAAGGAGCTGGATATCACATCTCATGCTAAAGGAAGGGTCTCTGGTTTGGAACGGGAAGGATTTGGATATCACATCTCATGTTATAGGAAGGGTCTCAGGTTTGGTATAAGCATTGAGATATCACATCTCTGCTATCGGAAGAGTCTCAGGATTGGAATGGGAAGGAGTTGGATATCCCATCTCATGTTATAGGACGGGTCTCAGGTTTGTTATTAGAATCATTGAGATATCATATTGCATGCTGTAGGAAGGGTCTAAGGGTTGGAATGTGAAGGACTTGGATATCACATCTCATGCTATAGATAGGCTCTTAGGTTTGGAAAGGGAAGGAGTTGGATATCACATTTCATGTTAGAGGAAGGATCTCAGGTTTGGTATTAGAAGCATAGAGATATCACATCTCATGCTATAGGAAGGGTCTCAGGATTGGAATGGGAAGCAGTTGGATATCACATCTCATGCTATAGGAAGGGTCTCAGGTTTGGTATAAGCATTGAGATATCACATCTCATGCTATAGGAAGGGTCTCAGGATTGGAATGGGAAGGACTTGGATATCACATCTCATGCTATAGGGAGGGTCTCAAGTTTGATATTAGAAGCTTTGAGATATCACATCTCATGATATCGGAAGGGTCTCAGGATTGGAATGGGAAGGAGTTGGATATCACATCTCATGATAAAGGAAGGGTCTAAGGTTTGGAAGGGGAAGGATTTGGATATCACATCTCATGTTATATTACGGGTCTCAGGTTTGGTATTAGAAGCATTGAGATATCAAGTCTCTTAGTATAGGAAGGGTCTCAGAATTGGAATGGAAAGGAGTTGGATATCACATCTCAAGCTATAGGAAGGGTCTCAGGATTGGAATGGGAAGGACTTGGATATCACATCTCATGCTATAGGAAGGCTCTCAGGTTTGGAAGGGGAAAGAGTTGGATATCACATTTCATGTTAGAGGTAGGATCTCAGGTTTGGTATTAGAGGCATTGAGAAATCACATCTCATGCTATCAGAAGGGTCTCAGGAATGGAATGTGAAGGAGTTGGATATCACATCTCATGCTAAAGGGAGGGTCTCAGGTTTGGAAGGGGAAGGATTTGGATATCACATCTCATGTTATAGGAAGGATCTCAGGTTTGGTATTAGAAGCATTGAGATATCACATATCATGCTATCGGAAGGATCTCAGGTTTGGTATTAGAAGCATTGAGATATCACATCTCATGCTATCAGAAGAGTCTCAGGATTGGAATAGGAAGGAGTTGGATATCACATCTCATGCTAAAGGGAGGGTCTCAGGTTTGGAAGGGGAAGGATTTGGATATCACATCTCATGTTATCGGAAGGATCTCACGTTTGGTATTAGAAGTATTGAGATATCATATCTCATGCTATAGGAAGGGTCTCAGGATTGGAATGGGAAGGAGTTGGATATCACATCTCATGCTATAGGGAGGGTCTCAGGATTGGAATGGGAAGGACTTAGATACCACATATCATGCTATAGGGAGGGTCTCAGTTTTGATATTAGAAGCATTGAGATATCACATCTCATGCTATCGGAAGTGTCTCAGGATTGGAATGGGAAGGAGCTGGATATCACATCTCATGCTAAAGGAAGGGTCTCAGGTTTGGAACGGGAAGGATTTGGATATCACATCTCATGTTATAGGAATGGTCTCAGGTTTGGTATAAGCATTGAGATATCACATCTCTGCTATCGGAAGAGTCTCAGGATTGGAATGGGAAGGAGTTGAATATCCCATCTCATGTTATAGGACGGGTCTCAGGTTTGTTATTAGAATCATTGAGATATCATATTGCATGCTGTAGGAAGGGTCTAAGGGTTGGAATGTGAAGGACTTGGATATCACATCTCATGCTATAGATAGGCTCTTAGGTTTGGAAACGGAAGGAGTTGGATATCACATTTCATGTTAGAGGAAGGATCTCAGGTTTGGTATTAGAAGCATAGAGATATCACATCTCATGCTATAGGAAGGGTCTCAGGATTGGAATGGGAAGCAGTTGGATATCACATCTCATGCTATAGGAAGTGTCTCAGGATTGGAATGGGAAGGACTTGGGTATCACATCTCATGCTATAGGGAGGGTCTCTAGTTTGATATTAGAAGCATTGAGATATCACATCTCATGCTATAGGAAGGGTCTCAGGATTGGAATGGGAAGGAGTTGGATATCACATCTCATGCTATAGGAAGGGTCTCAGGTTTGGTATAAGCAGTGAGATATCACATCTCATGCTATAGGAAGTGTCTCAGGATTGGAATGGGAAGGAGTTGGATATCACATCTCATGTTATAGGAAGGATCTCAGGTTTGGTATAAGCATTGAGAGATCACAACTCTGCTATCGGAAGGGTCTCAGGATTGGAATGGGAAGGAGTTGGATATTCCCATCTCATGTTATAGGGAGGGTCTCAAGTTTGATATTAGAAGCATTGAGATATCACATTTCATGATATCGGAAGGGTCTCAAGATTGGAATGGGAAGGAGTTGGCTATCACATCTCATGATAAAGGAAGGGTCTAAGGTTTGGAAGGGGAAGCATTTGGATATCACATCTCATGTTATAGGACGGGTCTCAGGTTTGGTATTAGAAGCATTGAGATATCAAGTCTCATGGTATAGGAAGGGTCTCAGAATTGGAATGGGAAGGAGTTGGATATCACATCTCAAGCTATAGGAAGGGTCTCAGGATTAGAATGGGAAGGAGTTTGATATCACATCTCATGCCATAGTATGGGTCTCAGGTTTGGTAGAAGCATTGGGATATCAGATCTCATGCTATCGGAAGGGTATCGGGATTGGATTTGGAAGGAGTTGGATATCCCATCTCATGCTATAGGAAGGGTCTCAGGTTGGAATGGGAAGGATTTGGGTATCACATCTCATGTTATAGGAAGGGTCTCAGGATTGGAATGGGAAGGACTTGGATATCACATCTCATGCTATAGGAAGGCTCTCAGGTTTGCAAGGGGAAAGAGTTGGATATCACATTTCATGTTAGAGGTAGGATCTCAGGTTTGGTATTAGAAGTATTGAGATATCACATCTCATGCTATCAGAAGGATCTCAGGTTTGGTATAGAAGCATTGAGATATCATATCTTATGCTATCAGAAGAGTCTCAGGATTGGAATGGGAAGGAGTTGGATATCACATCTCATGCTAAAGGGAGGGTCTCAGGTTTGGAAGATAAGGATTTGGATATCACATCTCATGTTATAGGAAGGATCTCAGGTTTGGTATTAGAAGTATTGAGATATCACATCTCATGCTATCGGAAGGATCTCAGGTTTGGTATAGAAGCATTGAGATATCATATCTTATGCTATCAGAAGGGTCTCAGGATTGGAATGGGAAGGAGTTGGATATCACATCTCATGCTAAAGGAAGGGTCTCAGGTTTGGTAGAAGCATTGAGATATCACATCTCATGCTATAGGAAGGGTCTCAGGATTGGAATGGGAAGGACTTAGATATCACATATCATGCTATAGGGAGGGTCTCAGTTTTGATATTAGAAGCATTGAGATATCACATCTCATGCTATCGGAAGTGTCTCAGGATTGGAATGGGAAGGAGCTGGATATCACATCTCATGCTAAAGGAAGGGTCTCAGGTTTGGAACGGGAAGGAGTTGGATATCACATCTCATGTTATAGGAAGGGTCTCAGGTTTGGTATAAACATTGAGATATCACATCTCTGCTATCGGAAGTGTCTCAGGATTGGAATGGGAAGGAGTTGGATATCCCATCTCATGTTATAGGACGGGTCTCAGGTTTTTTATTAGAATCATTGAGATATCATATTGCATGCTGTAGGAAGGGTCTAAGGATTGGAATGGGAAGGACTTGGATATCACATCTCATGCTATAGATAGGCTCTCAGGTTTGGAAAGTGAAGGAGTTGGATATCACATTTCATGTTAGAGGAAGGATCTCAGGTTTGGTATTAGAGGCATTGAGATATCACATCTCAGGCTATAGGAAGGGTCTCAGGATTGGAATGGGAAGGAGTTGGATATCACATCTCAAGCTATAGGAAGGGTCTCAGGATTGGAATGGGAAGGACTTGGATATCACATCTCATGCTATAGGAAGGCTCTCAGGTTTGGAAGGGGAAAGAGTTGGATATCACATTTCATGTTAGAGGTAGGATCTCAGGTTTGGTATTAGAGGCATTGAGAAATCACATCTCATGCTATCAGAAGGGTCTCAGGAATGGAATGTGAAGGAGTTGGATATCACATCTCATGCTAAAGGGAGGGTCTCAGGTTTGGAAGGGGAAGGATTTGGATATCACATCTCATGTTATAGGAAGGATCTCAGGTTTGGTATTAGAAGCATTGAGATATCACATCTCATGCTATCGGAAGGATCTCAGGTTTGGTATTAGAAGCATTGAGATATCACATCTCATGCTATCAGAAGAGTCTCAGGATTGGAATAGGAAGGAGTTGGATATCACATCTCATGCTAAAGGGAGGGTCTCAGGTTTGGAAGGGGAAGGATTTGGATATCACATCTCATGTTATCGGAAGGATCTCACGTTTGGTATTAGAAGTATTGAGATATCATATCTCATGCTATAGGAAGGGTCTCAGGATTGGAATGGGAAGGAGTTGGATATCACATCTCATGCTATAGGGAGGGTCTCAGGATTGGAATGGGAAGGACTTAGATACCACATATCATGCTATAGGGAGGGTCTCAGTTTTGATATTAGAAGCATTGAGATATCACATCTCATGCTATCGGAAGTGTCTCAGGATTGGAATGGGAAGGAGCTGGATATCACATCTCATGCTAAAGGAAGGGTCTCAGGTTTGGAACGGGAAGGATTTGGATATCACATCTCATGTTATAGGAATGGTCTCAGGTTTGGTATAAGCATTGAGATATCACATCTCTGCTATCGGAAGAGTCTCAGGATTGGAATGGGAAGGAGTTGAATATCCCATCTCATGTTATAGGACGGGTCTCAGGTTTGTTATTAGAATCATTGAGATATCATATTGCATGCTGTAGGAAGGGTCTAAGGGTTGGAATGTGAAGGACTTGGATATCACATCTCATGCTATAGATAGGCTCTTAGGTTTGGAAAGGGAAGGAGTTGGATATCACATTTCATGTTAGAGGAAGGATCTCAGGTTTGGTATTAGAAGCATAGAGATATCACATCTCATGCTATAGGAAGGGTCTCAGGATTGGAATGGGAAGCAGTTGGATATCACATCTCATGCTATAGGAAGTGTCTCAGGATTGGAATGGGAAGGACTTGGGTATCACATCTCATGCTATAGGGAGGGTCTCTAGTTTGATATTAGAAGCATTGAGATATCACATCTCATGCTATAGGAAGGGTCTCAGGATTGGAATGGGAAGGAGTTGGATATCACATCTCATGCTATAGGAAGGGTCTCAGGTTTGGTATAAGCAGTGAGATATCACATCTCATGCTATAGGAAGTGTCTCAGGATTGGAATGGGAAGGAGTTGGATATCACATCTCATGTTATAGGAAGGATCTCAGGTTTGGTATAAGCATTGAGAGATCACAACTCTGCTATCGGAAGGGTCTCAGGATTGGAATGGGAAGGAGTTGGATATTCCCATCTCATGTTATAGGGAGGGTCTCAAGTTTGATATTAGAAGCATTGAGATATCACATTTCATGATATCGGAAGGGTCTCAAGATTGGAATGGGAAGGAGTTGGCTATCACATCTCATGATAAAGGAAGGGTCTAAGGTTTGGAAGGGGAAGCATTTGGATATCACATCTCATGTTATAGGACGGGTCTCAGGTTTGGTATTAGAAGCATTGAGATATCAAGTCTCATGGTATAGGAAGGGTCTCAGAATTGGAATGGGAAGGAGTTGGATATCACATCTCAAGCTATAGGAAGGGTCTCAGGATTAGAATGGGAAGGAGTTTGATATCACATCTCATGCCATAGTATGGGTCTCAGGTTTGGTAGAAGCATTGGGATATCAGATCTCATGCTATCGGAAGGGTATCGGGATTGGATTTGGAAGGAGTTGGATATCCCATCTCATGCTATAGGAAGGGTCTCAGGTTGGAATGGGAAGGATTTGGGTATCACATCTCATGTTATAGGAAGGGTCTCAGGATTGGAATGGGAAGGACTTGGATATCACATCTCATGCTATAGGAAGGCTCTCAGGTTTGCAAGGGGAAAGAGTTGGATATCACATTTCATGTTAGAGGTAGGCTCTCAGGTTTGGTATTAGAAGTATTGAGATATCACATCTCATGCTATCAGAAGGATCTCAGGTTTGGTATAGAAGCATTGAGATATCATATCTTATGCTATCAGAAGAGTCTCAGGATTGGAATGGGAAGGAGTTGGATATCACATCTCATGCTAAAGGGAGGGTCTCAGGTTTGGAAGATAAGGATTTGGATATCACATCTCATGTTATAGGAAGGATCTCAGGTTTGGTATTAGAAGTATTGAGATATCACATCTCATGCTATCGGAAGGATCTCAGGTTTGGTATAGAAGCATTGAGATATCATATCTTATGCTATCAGAAGGGTCTCAGGATTGGAATGGGAAGGAGTTGGATATCACATCTCATGCTAAAGGAAGGGTCTCAGGTTTGGTAGAAGCATTGAGATATCACATCTCATGCTATAGGAAGGGTCTCAGGATTGGAATGGGAAGGACTTAGATATCACATATCATGCTATAGGGAGGGTCTCAGTTTTGATATTAGAAGCATTGAGATATCACATCTCATGCTATCGGAAGTGTCTCAGGATTGGAATGGGAAGGAGCTGGATATCACATCTCATGCTAAAGAAAGGGTCTCAGGTTTGGAACGGGAAGGAGTTGGATATCACATCTCATGTTATAGGAAGGGTCTCAGGTTTGGTATAAACATTGAGATATCACATCTCTGCTATCGGAAGTGTCTCAGGATTGGAATGGGAAGGAGTTGGATATCCCATCTCATGTTATAGGACGGGTCTCAGGTTTTTTATTAGAATCATTGAGATATCATATTGCATGCTGTAGGAAGGGTCTAAGGATTGGAATGGGAAGGACTTGGATATCACATCTCATGCTATAGATAGGCTCTCAGGTTTGGAAAGTGAAGGAGTTGGATATCACATTTCATGTTAGAGGAAGGATCTCAGGTTTGGTATTAGAGGCATTGAGATATCACATCTCAGGCTATAGGAAGGGTCTCAGGATTGGAATGGGAAGGAGTTGGATATCACATCTCATGCTATAGGAAGGGTCTCAGGTTTGGTATAAGCATTGAGATATCACATCTCATGCTATAGGAAGGGTCCAGGATTGGAATGGAAGGAGTTGGATATCACATCTCATGTTATAGGAAGGATCTCAGGTTTGGTATTAGAAGCATTGAGACATCACATCTCATGCTATAGGAAGGGTCTCAGGATTGGAATGGGAAGGAGTTGGATATCACATCTCATGCTATAGGAAGGGTCTCAGGATTGGAATGGGAAGGAGTTGAATATGACATCTCATGCCGTAGGAAGGGTCTCAGGTTTGGTATAAACATTGAGATATCACATCTCTGCTATCAAAAGGGTCTCAGGATTGGAATGGGAAGGAGTTGGATATCCCATCTCATGTTATAGGAAGAGTCTCAGGTTTGGTATTAGAAGCATTGAGATATCACATCTCATGCTATAGGAAGTGTCTCAGGATTGAAATGGGAAGGAGTTGGATATCACATCTCATGTTATAGGAAGGATCTCAGGTTTGGTATAAGCATTGAGATATCACATCTCTGCTATCGGAAGGGTCTCAGGATTGGAATGGGAAGGAGTTGGATATTCCCATCTCATGTTATGGGAAGGGTCTCAGGTTTGGTATTAGAAGCATTGAGATATCACATCTCATGCTATAGGAAGGGTCTCAGGATTGGAATGGGAAGGACTTGGATATCACATCTCATGCTATAGGGAGGGTCTCAAGTTTGATATTAGAAGCTTTGAGATATCACATCTCATGATATCGGAAGGGTCTCAGGATTGGAATGGGAAGGAGTTGGATATCACATCTCATGATAAAGGAAGGGTCTAAGGTTTGGAAGGGGAAGGATTTGGATATCACATCTCATGTTATATTACGGGTCTCAGGTTTGGTATTAGAAGCATTGAGATATCAAGTCTCATAGTATAGGAAGGGTCTCAGAATTGGAATGGGAAGAAGTTGGATATCACATCTCAAGCTATAGGAAGGGTCTCAGGATTGGAATGGGAAGGACTTGGATATCACATCTCATGCTATAGGAAGGCTCTCAGGTTTGGAAGGGAAAAGAGTTGGATATCACATTTCATGTTAGAGGTAGGATCTCAGGTTTGGTATTAGAGGCATTGAGATATCACATCTCATGCTATCAGAAGGGTCTCAGGAATGGAATGGGAAGGAGTTGGATATCACATCTCATGCTAAAGGGAGGGTCTCAGGTTTGGAAGGGGAAGGATTTGGATATCACATCTCATGTTATAGGAAGGATCTCAGGTTTGGTATTAGAAGCATTGAGATATCACATCTCATGCTATCGGAAGGATCTCAGGTTTGGTATTAGAAGCATTGAGATATCACATCTCATGCTATCAGAAGAGTCTCAGGATTGGAATAGGAAGGAGTTGGATATCACATCTCATGCTAAAGGGAGGGTCTCAGGTTTGGAAGGGGAAGGATTTGGATATCACATCTCATGTTATCGGAAGGATCTCACGTTTGGTATTAGAAGTATTGAGATATCATATCTCATGCTATAGGAAGGGTCTCAGGATTGGAATGGGAAGGAGTTGGATATCACATCTCATGCTATAGGGAGGGTCTCAGGATTGGAATGGGAAGGACTTAGATATCACATATCATGCTATAGGGAGGGTCTCAGTTTTGATATTAGAAGCATTGAGATATCACATCTCATGCTATCGGAAGTGTCTCAGGATTGGAATGGGAAGGAGCTGGATATCACATCTCATGCTAAAGGAAGGGTCTCAGGTTTGGAACGGGAAGGATTTGGATATCACATCTCATGTTATAGGAAGGGTCTCAGGTTTGGTATAAGCATTGAGATATCACATCTCTGCTATCGGAAGAGTCTCAGGATTGGAATGGGAAGGAGTTGGATATCCCATCTCATGTTATAGGACGGGTCTCAGGTTTGTTATTAGAATCATTGAGATATCATATTGCATGCTGTAGGAAGGGTCTAAGGGTTGGAATGTGAAGGACTTGGATATCACATCTCATGCTATAGATAGGCTCTTAGGTTTGGAAAGGGAAGGAGTTGGATATCACATTTCATGTTAGAGGAAGGATCTCAGGTTTGGTATTAGAAGCATAGAGATATCACATCTCATGCTATAGGAAGGGTCTCAGGATTGGAATGGGAAGCAGTTGGATATCACATCTCATGCTATAGGAAGGGTCTCAGGTTTGGTATAAGCATTGAGATATCACATCTCATGCTATAGGAAGGGTCTCAGGATTGGAATGGGAAGGACTTGGATATCACATCTCATGCTATAGGGAGGGTCTCAAGTTTGATATTAGAAGCTTTGAGATATCACATCTCATGATATCGGAAGGGTCTCAGGATTGGAATGGGAAGGAGTTGGATATCACATCTCATGATAAAGGAAGGGTCTAAGGTTTGGAAGGGGAAGGATTTGGATATCACATCTCATGTTATATTACGGGTCTCAGGTTTGGTATTAGAAGCATTGAGATATCAAGTCTCATAGTATAGGAAGGGTCTCAGAATTGGAATGGAAAGGAGTTGGATATCACATCTCAAGCTATAGGAAGGGTCTCAGGATTGGAATGGGAAGGACTTGGATATCACATCTCATGCTATAGGAAGGCTCTCAGGTTTGGAAGGGGAAAGAGTTGGATATCACATTTCATGTTAGAGGTAGGATCTCAGGTTTGGTATTAGAGGCATTGAGATATCACATCTCATGCTATCAGAAGGGTCTCAGGAATGGAATGGGAAGGAGTTGGATATCACATCTCATGCTAAAGGGAGGGTCTCAGGTTTGGAAGGGGAAGGATTTGGATATCACATCTCATGTTATAGGAAGGATCTCAGGTTTGGTATTAGAAGCATTGAGATATCACATCTCATGCTATCGGAAGGATCTCAGGTTTGGTATTAGAAGCATTGAGATATCACATCTCATGCTATCAGAAGAGTCTCAGGATTGGAATAGGAAGGAGTTGGATATCACATCTCATGCTAAAGGGAGGGCTTCAGGTTTGGAAGGGGAAGGATTTGGATATCACATCTCATGTTATCGGAAGGATCTCACGTTTGGTATTAGAAGTATTGAGATATCATATCTCATGCTATAGGAAGGGTCTCAGGATTGGAATGGGAAGGAGTTGGATATCACATCTCATGCTATAGGGAGGGTCTCAGGATTGGAATGGGAAGGACTTAGATATCACATATCATGCTATAGGGAGGGTCTCAGTTTTGATATTAGAAGCATTGAGATATCACATCTCATGCTATCGGAAGTGTCTCAGGATTGGAATGGGAAGGAGCTGGATATCACATCTCATGCTAAAGGAAGGGTCTCAGGTTTGGAACGGGAAGGATTTGGATATCACATCTCATGTTATAGGAAGGGTCTCAGGTTTGGTATAAGCATTGAGATATCACATCTCTGCTATCGGAAGAGTCTCAGGATTGGAATGGGAAGGAGTTGAATATCCCATCTCATGTTATAGGACGGGTCTCAGGTTTGTTATTAGAATCATTGAGATATCATATTGCATGCTGTAGGAAGGGTCTAAGGGTTGGAATGTGAAGGACTTGGATATCACATCTCATGCTATAGATAGGCTCTTAGGTTTGGAAAGGGAAGGAGTTGGATATCACATTTCATGTTAGAGGAAGGATCTCAGGTTTGGTATTAGAAGCATAGAGATATCACATCTCATGCTATAGGAATGGTCTCAGGATTGGAATGGGAAGCAGTTGGATATCACATCTCATGCTATAGGAAGTGTCTCAGGATTGGAATGGGAAGGACTTGGGTATCACATCTCATGCTATAGGGAGGGTCTCAAGTTTGATATTAGAAGCATTGAGATATCACATCTCATGCTATAGGAAGGGTCTCAGGATTGGAATGGGAAGGAGTTGGATATCACATCTCATGTTATAGGAAGGATCTCAGGTTTGGTATAAGCATTGAGATATCACATCTCTGCTATCGGAAGGGTCTCAGGATTGGAATGGGAAGGAGTTGGATATTCCCATCTCATGTTATAGGGAGGGTCTCAAGTTTGATATTAGAAGCATTGAGATATCACATTTCATGATATCGGAAGGGTCTCAAGATTGGAATGGGAAGGAGTTGGCTATCACATCTCATGATAAAGGAAGGGTCTAAGGTTTGGAAGGGGAAGCATTTGGATATCACATCTCATGTTATAGGACGGGTCTCAGGTTTGGTATTAGAAGCATTGAGATTTCAAGTCTCATGGTATAGGAAGGGTCTCAGAATTGGAATGGGAAGGAGTTGGATATCACATCTCAAGCTATAGGAAGGGTCTCAGGATTAGAATGGGAAGGAGTTTGATATCACATCTCATGCCATAGTATGGGTCTCAGGTTTGGTAGAAGCATTGGGATATCAGATCTCATGCTATCGGAAGGGTATCGGGATTGGATTTGGAAGGAGTTGGATATCCCATCTCATGCTATAGGAAGGGTCTCAGGTTGGAATGGGAAGGAGTTGGGTATCACATCTCATGTTATAGGAAGGGTCTCAGGATTGGAATGGGAAGGACTTGGATATCACATCTCATGCTATAGGAAGGCTCTCAGGTTTGCAAGGGGAAAGAGTTGGATATCACATTTCATGTTAGAGGTAGGATCTCAGGTTTGGTATTAGAAGTATTGAGATATCACATCTCATGCTATCAGAAGGATCTCAGGTTTGGTATAGAAGCATTGAGATATCATATCTTATGCTATCAGAAGAGTCTCAGGATTGGAATGGGAAGGAGTTGGATATCACATCTCATGCTAAAGGGAGGGTCTCAGGTTTGGAAGATAAGGATTTGGATATCACATCTCATGTTATAGGAAGGATCTCAGGTTTGGTATTAGAAGTATTGAGATATCACATCTCATGCTATCGGAAGGATTTCAGGTTTCGTATAGAAGCATTGAGATATCATATCTTATGCTATCAGAAGGGTCTCAGGATTGGAATGGGAAGGAGTTGGATATCACATCTCATGCTAAAGGGCGGGTCTCAGGTTTGGAAGGGGAAGGATTTGGATATCACATCTCATGTTATAGGACGGATCTCAGGTTTGGTATTAGAAGTATTGAGATATCACATCTCATGTTATCGGAAGGATCTCAGGTTTGGTATTAGAAGTATTGAGATATCACCTCTCATGCTATAGGAAGGGTCTCAGGATTGGAATGGGAAGGAGTTGGATATCACATCTCATGCTAAAGGAAGGGTCTCAGGTTTGGTAGAAGCATTGAGATATCACATCTCATGCTATAGGAAGGGTCTCAGGATTGGAATGGGAAGGACTTAGATATCACATATCATGCTATAGGGAGGGTCTCAGTTTTGATATTAGAAGCATTGAGATATCACATCTCATGCTATCGGAAGTGTCTCAGGATTGGAATGGGAAGGAGCTGGATATCACATCTCATGCTAAAGGAAGGGTCTCAGGTTTGGAACGGGAAGGAGTTGGATATCACATCTCATGTTATAGGAAGGGTCTCAGGTTTGGTATAAACATTGAGATATCACATCTCTGCTATCGGAAGTGTCTCAGGATTGGAATGGGAAGGAGTTGGATATCCCATCTCATGTTATAGGACGGGTCTCAGGTTTTTTATTAGAATCATTGAGATATCATATTGCATGCTGTAGGAAGGGTCTAAGGATTGGAATGGGAAGGACTTGGATATCACATCTCATGCTATAGATAGGCTCTCAGGTTTGGAAAGTGAAGGAGTTGGATATCACATTTCATGTTAGAGGAAGGATCTCAGGTTTGGTATTAGAGGCATTGAGATATCACATCTCAGGCTATAGGAAGGGTCTCAGGATTGGAATGGGAAGGAGTTGGATATCACATCTCATGCTATAGGAAGGGTCTCAGGTTTGGTATAAGCATTGAGATATCACATCTCATGCTATAGGAAGGGTCCAGGATTGGAATGGAAGGAGTTGGATATCACATCTCATGTTATAGGAAGGATCTCAGGTTTGGTATTAGAAGCATTGAGACATCACATCTCATGCTATAGGAAGGGTCTCAGGATTGGAATGGGAAGGAGTTGGATATCACATCTCATGCTATAGGAAGGGTCTCAGGATTGGAATGGGAAGGAGTTGAATATGACATCTCATGCCTTAGGAAGGGTCTCAGGTTTGGTATAAACATTGAGATATCACATCTCTGCTATCAAAAGGGTCTCAGGATTGGAATGGGAAGGAGTTGGATATCCCATCTCATGTTATAGGAAGAGTCTCAGGTTTGGTATTAGAAGCATTGAGATATCACATCTCATGCTATAGGAAGTGTCTCAGGATTGGAATGGGAAGGACTTGGATATCACATCTCATGCTATAGGTAGGGTCTCAAGTTTGATATTAGAAGCATTGAGATATCACATCTCATGCTATAGGAAGGGTCTGAGGATTGGAATGGGAAGGAGTTGGATATCACATCTCATGCTATGGGAAGGGTCTCAGGTTTGGTATAAGCAGTGAGATATCACATCTCATGCTATAGGAAGTGTCTCAGGATTGGAATGGGAAGGAGTTGGATATCACATCTCATGTTATAGGAAGGATCTCAGGTTTGGTATAAGCATTGAGATATCACATCTCTGCTATCGGAAGGGTCTCAGGATTGGAATGGGAAGGAGTTGGATATTCCCATCTCATGTTATAGAAAGGGTCTCAGGTTTGGTATTAGAAGCATTGAGATATCACATCTCATGCTATAGGAAGGGTCTCAGGATTGGAATGGGAAGGACTTGGATATCACATCTCATGCTATAGGGAGGGTCTCAAGTTTGATATTAGAAGCTTTGAGATATCACATCTCATGATATCGGAAGGGTCTCAGGATTGGAATGGGAAGGAGTTGGATATCACATCTCAAGCTATAGGAAGGGTCTCAGGATTAGAATGGGAAGGAGTTTGATATCACATCTCATGCCATAGTATGGGTCTCAGGTTTGGTAGAAGCATTGGGATATCAGATCTCATGCTATCGGAAGGGTATCGGGATTGGATTTGGAAGGAGTTGGATATCCCATCTCATGCTATAGGAAGGGTCTCAGGTTGGAATGGGAAGGATTTGGGTATCACATCTCATGTTATAGGAAGGGTCTCAGGATTGGAATGGGAAGGACTTGGATATCACATCTCATGCTATAGGAAGGCTCTCAGGTTTGCAAGGGGAAAGAGTTGGATATCACATTTCATGTTAGAGGTAGGATCTCAGGTTTGGTATTAGAAGTATTGAGATATCACATCTCATGCTATCAGAAGGATCTCAGGTTTGGTATAGAAGCATTGAGATATCATATCTTATGCTATCAGAAGAGTCTCAGGATTGGAATGGGAAGGAGTTGGATATCACATCTCATGCTAAAGGGAGGGTCTCAGGTTTGGAAGATAAGGATTTGGATATCACATCTCATGTTATAGGAAGGATCTCAGGTTTGGTATTAGAAGTATTGAGATATCACATCTCATGCTATCGGAAGGATCTCAGGTTTGGTATAGAAGCATTGAGATATCATATCTTATGCTATCAGAAGGGTCTCAGGATTGGAATGGGAAGGAGTTGGATATCACATCTCATGCTAAAGGAAGGGTCTCAGGTTTGGTAGAAGCATTGAGATATCACATCTCATGCTATAGGAAGGGTCTCAGGATTGGAATGGGAAGGACTTAGATATCACATATCATGCTATAGGGAGGGTCTCAGTTTTGATATTAGAAGCATTGAGATATCACATCTCATGCTATCGGAAGTGTCTCAGGATTGGAATGGGAAGGAGCTGGATATCACATCTCATGCTAAAGGAAGGGTCTCAGGTTTGGAACGGGAAGGAGTTGGATATCACATCTCATGTTATAGGAAGGGTCTCAGGTTTGGTATAAACATTGAGATATCACATCTCTGCTATCGGAAGTGTCTCAGGATTGGAATGGGAAGGAGTTGGATATCCCATCTCATGTTATAGGACGGGTCTCAGGTTTTTTATTAGAATCATTGAGATATCATATTGCATGCTGTAGGAAGGGTCTAAGGATTGGAATGGGAAGGACTTGGATATCACATCTCATGCTATAGATAGGCTCTCAGGTTTGGAAAGTGAAGGAGTTGGATATCACATTTCATGTTAGAGGAAGGATCTCAGGTTTGGTATTAGAGGCATTGAGATATCACATCTCAGGCTATAGGAAGGGTCTCAGGATTGGAATGGGAAGGAGTTGGATATCACATCTCATGCTATAGGAAGGGTCTCAGGTTTGGTATAAGCATTGAGATATCACATCTCATGCTATAGGAAGGGTCCAGGATTGGAATGGAAGGAGTTGGATATCACATCTCATGTTATAGGAAGGATCTCAGGTTTGGTATTAGAAGCATTGAGACATCACATCTCATGCTATAGGAAGGGTCTCAGGATTGGAATGGGAAGGAGTTGGATATCACATCTCATGCTATAGGAAGGGTCTCAGGATTGGAATGGGAAGGAGTTGAATATGACATCTCATGCCGTAGGAAGGGTCTCAGGTTTGGTATAAACATTGAGATATCACATCTCTGCTATCAAAAGGGTCTCAGGATTGGAATGGGAAGGAGTTGGATATCCCATCTCATGTTATAGGAAGAGTCTCAGGTTTGGTATTAGAAGCATTGAGATATCACATCTCATGCTATAGGAAGTGTCTCAGGATTGAAATGGGAAGGAGTTGGATATCACATCTCATGTTATAGGAAGGATCTCAGGTTTGGTATAAGCATTGAGATATCACATCTCTGCTATCGGAAGGGTCTCAGGATTGGAATGGGAAGGAGTTGGATATTCCCATCTCATGTTATGGGAAGGGTCTCAGGTTTGGTATTAGAAGCATTGAGATATCACATCTCATGCTATAGGAAGGGTCTCAGGATTGGAATGGGAAGGACTTGGATATCACATCTCATGCTATAGGGAGGGTCTCAAGTTTGATATTAGAAGCTTTGAGATATCACATCTCATGATATCGGAAGGGTCTCAGGATTGGAATGGGAAGGAGTTGGATATCACATCTCATGATAAAGGAAGGGTCTAAGGTTTGGAAGGGGAAGGATTTGGATATCACATCTCATGTTATATTACGGGTCTCAGGTTTGGTATTAGAAGCATTGAGATATCAAGTCTCATAGTATAGGAAGGGTCTCAGAATTGGAATGGGAAGAAGTTGGATATCACATCTCAAGCTATAGGAAGGGTCTCAGGATTGGAATGGGAAGGACTTGGATATCACATCTCATGCTATAGGAAGGCTCTCAGGTTTGGAAGGGAAAAGAGTTGGATATCACATTTCATGTTAGAGGTAGGATCTCAGGTTTGGTATTAGAGGCATTGAGATATCACATCTCATGCTATCAGAAGGGTCTCAGGAATGGAATGGGAAGGAGTTGGATATCACATCTCATGCTAAAGGGAGGGTCTCAGGTTTGGAAGGGGAAGGATTTGGATATCACATCTCATGTTATAGGAAGGATCTCAGGTTTGGTATTAGAAGCATTGAGATATCACATCTCATGCTATCGGAAGGATCTCAGGTTTGGTATTAGAAGCATTGAGATATCACATCTCATGCTATCAGAAGAGTCTCAGGATTGGAATAGGAAGGAGTTGGATATCACATCTCATGCTAAAGGGAGGGTCTCAGGTTTGGAAGGGGAAGGATTTGGATATCACATCTCATGTTATCGGAAGGATCTCACGTTTGGTATTAGAAGTATTGAGATATCATATCTCATGCTATAGGAAGGGTCTCAGGATTGGAATGGGAAGGAGTTGGATATCACATCTCATGCTATAGGGAGGGTCTCAGGATTGGAATGGGAAGGACTTAGATATCACATATCATGCTATAGGGAGGGTCTCAGTTTTGATATTAGAAGCATTGAGATATCACATCTCATGCTATCGGAAGTGTCTCAGGATTGGAATGGGAAGGAGCTGGATATCACATCTCATGCTAAAGGAAGGGTCTCAGGTTTGGAACGGGAAGGATTTGGATATCACATCTCATGTTATAGGAAGGGTCTCAGGTTTGGTATAAGCATTGAGATATCACATCTCTGCTATCGGAAGAGTCTCAGGATTGGAATGGGAAGGAGTTGGATATCCCATCTCATGTTATAGGACGGGTCTCAGGTTTGTTATTAGAATCATTGAGATATCATATTGCATGCTGTAGGAAGGGTCTAAGGGTTGGAATGTGAAGGACTTGGATATCACATCTCATGCTATAGATAGGCTCTTAGGTTTGGAAAGGGAAGGAGTTGGATATCACATTTCATGTTAGAGGAAGGATCTCAGGTTTGGTATTAGAAGCATAGAGATATCACATCTCATGCTCTAGGAAGGGTCTCAGGATTGGAATGGGAAGCAGTTGGATATCACATCTCATGCTATAGGAAGGGTCTCAGGTTTGGTATAAGCATTGAGATATCACATCTCATGCTATAGGAAGGGTCTCAGGATTGGAATGGGAAGGACTTGGATATCACATCTCATGCTATAGGGAGGGTCTCAAGTTTGATATTAGAAGCTTTGAGATATCACATCTCATGATATCGGAAGGGTCTCAGGATTGGAATGGGAAGGAGTTGGATATCACATCTCATGATAAAGGAAGGGTCTAAGGTTTGGAAGGGGAAGGATTTGGATATCACATCTCATGTTATATTACGGGTCTCAGGTTTGGTATTAGAAGCATTGAGATATCAAGTCTCATAGTATAGGAAGGGTCTCAGAATTGGAATGGAAAGGAGTTGGATATCACATCTCAAGCTATAGGAAGGGTCTCAGGATTGGAATGGGAAGGACTTGGATATCACATCTCATGCTATAGGAAGGCTCTCAGGTTTGGAAGGGGAAAGAGTTGGATATCACATTTCATGTTAGAGGTAGGATCTCAGGTTTGGTATTAGAGGCATTGAGATATCACATCTCATGCTATCAGAAGGGTCTCAGGAATGGAATGGGAAGGAGTTGGATATCACATCTCATGCTAAAGGGAGGGTCTCAGGTTTGGAAGGGGAAGGATTTGGATATCACATCTCATGTTATAGGAAGGATCTCAGGTTTGGTATTAGAAGCATTGAGATATCACATCTCATGCTATCGGAAGGATCTCAGGTTTGGTATTAGAAGCATTGAGATATCACATCTCATGCTATCAGAAGAGTCTCAGGATTGGAATAGGAAGGAGTTGGATATCACATCTCATGCTAAAGGGAGGGCTTCAGGTTTGGAAGGGGAAGGATTTGGATATCACATCTCATGTTATCGGAAGGATCTCACGTTTGGTATTAGAAGTATTGAGATATCATATCTCATGCTATAGGAAGGGTCTCAGGATTGGAATGGGAAGGAGTTGGATATCACATCTCATGCTATAGGGAGGGTCTCAGGATTGGAATGGGAAGGACTTAGATATCACATATCATGCTATAGGGAGGGTCTCAGTTTTGATATTAGAAGCATTGAGATATCACATCTCATGCTATCGGAAGTGTCTCAGGATTGGAATGGGAAGGAGCTGGATATCACATCTCATGCTAAAGGAAGGGTCTCAGGTTTGGAACGGGAAGGATTTGGATATCACATCTCATGTTATAGGAAGGGTCTCAGGTTTGGTATAAGCATTGAGATATCACATCTCTGCTATCGGAAGAGTCTCAGGATTGGAATGGGAAGGAGTTGAATATCCCATCTCATGTTATAGGACGGGTCTCAGGTTTGTTATTAGAATCATTGAGATATCATATTGCATGCTGTAGGAAGGGTCTAAGGGTTGGAATGTGAAGGACTTGGATATCACATCTCATGCTATAGATAGGCTCTTAGGTTTGGAAAGGGAAGGAGTTGGATATCACATTTCATGTTAGAGGAAGGATCTCAGGTTTGGTATTAGAAGCATAGAGATATCACATCTCATGCTATAGGAATGGTCTCAGGATTGGAATGGGAAGCAGTTGGATATCACATCTCATGCTATAGGAAGTGTCTCAGGATTGGAATGGGAAGGACTTGGGTATCACATCTCATGCTATAGGGAGGGTCTCAAGTTTGATATTAGAAGCATTGAGATATCACATCTCATGCTATAGGAAGGGTCTCAGGATTGGAATGGGAAGGAGTTGGATATCACATCTCATGTTATAGGAAGGATCTCAGGTTTGGTATAAGCATTGAGATATCACATCTCTGCTATCGGAAGGGTCTCAGGATTGGAATGGGAAGGAGTTGGATATTCCCATCTCATGTTATAGGGAGGGTCTCAAGTTTGATATTAGAAGCATTGAGATATCACATTTCATGATATCGGAAGGGTCTCAAGATTGGAATGGGAAGGAGTTGGCTATCACATCTCATGATAAAGGAAGGGTCTAAGGTTTGGAAGGGGAAGCATTTGGATATCACATCTCATGTTATAGGACGGGTCTCAGGTTTGGTATTAGAAGCATTGAGATTTCAAGTCTCATGGTATAGGAAGGGTCTCAGAATTGGAATGGGAAGGAGTTGGATATCACATCTCAAGCTATAGGAAGGGTCTCAGGATTAGAATGGGAAGGAGTTTGATATCACATCTCATGCCATAGTATGGGTCTCAGGTTTGGTAGAAGCATTGGGATATCAGATCTCATGCTATCGGAAGGGTATCGGGATTGGATTTGGAAGGAGTTGGATATCCCATCTCATGCTATAGGAAGGGTCTCAGGTTGGAATGGGAAGGAGTTGGGTATCACATCTCATGTTATAGGAAGGGTCTCAGGATTGGAATGGGAAGGACTTGGATATCACATCTCATGCTATAGGAAGGCTCTCAGGTTTGCAAGGGGAAAGAGTTGGATATCACAT
Organism: Ambystoma mexicanum; assembly: GCF_040938575.1. Classification (NCBI taxonomy): domain Eukaryota; kingdom Metazoa; phylum Chordata; class Amphibia; order Caudata; family Ambystomatidae; genus Ambystoma; species Ambystoma mexicanum. The sequence continues at coordinate 333,916 of NW_027182330.1, read as the reverse complement.
TTCATGTTAGAGGTAGGATCTCAGGTTTGGTATTAGAAGTATTGAGATATCACATCTCATGCTATCAGAAGGATCTCAGGTTTGGTATAGAAGCATTGAGATATCATATCTTATGCTATCAGAAGAGTCTCAGGATTGGAATGGGAAGGAGTTGGATATCACATCTCATGCTAAAGGGAGGGTCTCAGGTTTGGAAGATAAGGATTTGGATATCACATCTCATGTTATAGGAAGGATCTCAGGTTTGGTATTAGAAGTATTGAGATATCACATCTCATGTTATCGGAAGGATCTCAGGTTTGGATTAGAAGTATTGAGATATCACCTCTCATGCTATAGGAAGGGTCTCAGGATTGGAATGGGAAGGAGTTGGATATCACATCTCATGCTAAAGGAAGGGTCTCAGGTTTGGTAGAAGCATTGAGATATCACATCTCATGCTATAGGAAGGGTCTCAGGATTGGAATGGGAAGGACTTAGATATCACATATCATGCTATAGGGAGGGTCTCAGTTTTGATATTAGAAGCATTGAGATATCACATCTCATGCTATCGGAAGTGTCTCAGGATTGGAATGGGAAGGAGCTGGATATCACATCTCATGCTAAAGGAAGGGTCTCAGGTTTGCAACGGGAAGGAGTTGGATATCACATCTCATGTTATAGGAAGGGTCTCAGGTTTGGTATAAACATTGAGATATCACATCTCTGCTATCGGAAGTGTCTCAGGATTGGAATGGGAAGGAGTTGGATATCCCATCTCATGTTATAGGACGGGTCTCAGGTTTTTTATTAGAATCATTGAGATATCATATTGCATGCTGTAGGAAGGGTCTAAGGATTGGAATGGGAAGGACTTGGATATCACATCTCATGCTATAGATAGGCTCTCAGGTTTGGAAAGTGAAGGAGTTGGATATCACATTTCATGTTAGAGGAAGGATCTCAGGTTTGGTATTAGAGGCATTGAGATATCACATCTCAGGCTATAGGAAGGGTCTCAGGATTGGAATGGGAAGGAGTTGGATATCACATCTCATGCTATAGGAAGGGTCTCAGGTTTGGTATAAGCATTGAGATATCACATCTCATGCTATAGGAAGGGTCCAGGATTGGAATGGAAGGAGTTGGATATCACATCTCATGTTATAGGAAGGATCTCAGGTTTGGTATTAGAAGCATTGAGACATCACATCTCATGCTATAGGAAGGGTCTCAGGATTGGAATGGGAAGGAGTTGGATATCACATCTCATGCTATAGGAAGGGTCTCAGGATTGGAATGGGAAGGAGTTGAATATGACATCTCATGCCGTAGGAAGGGTCTCAGGTTTGGTATAAACATTGAGATATCACATCTCTGCTATCAAAAGGGTCTCAGGATTGGAATGGGAAGGAGTTGGATATCCCATCTCATGTTATAGGAAGAGTCTCAGGTTTGGTATTAGAAGCATTGAGATATCACATCTCATGCTATAGGAAGTGTCTCAGGATTGGAATGGGAAGGACTTGGATATCACATCTCATGCTATAGGTAGGGTCTCAAGTTTGATATTAGAAGCATTGAGATATCACATCTCATGCTATAGGAAGGGTCTGAGGACTGGAATGGGAAGGAGTTGGATATCACATCTCATGCTATGGGAAGGGTCTCAGGTTTGGTATAAGCAGTGAGATATCACATCTCATGCTATAGGAAGTGTCTCAGGATTGGAATGGGAAGGAGTTGGATATCACATCTCATGTTATAGGAAGGATCTCAGGTTTGGTATAAGCATTGAGATATCACATCTCTGCTATCGGAAGGGTCTCAGGATTGGAATGGGAAGGAGTTGGATATTCCCATCTCATGTTATAGGAAGGGTCTCAGGTTTGGTATCAGAAGCATTGAGATATCACATCTCATGCTATAGGAAGGGTCTCAGGATTGGAATGGGAAGGACTTGGATATCACATCTCATGCTATAGGGAGGGTCTCAAGTTTGATATTAGAAGCTTTGAGATATCACATCTCATGATATCGGAAGGGTCTCAGGATTGGAATGGGAAGGAGTTGGATATCACATCTCATGATAAAGGAAGGGTCTAAGGTTTGGAAGGGGAAGGATTTGGATATCACATCTCATGTTATATTACGGGTCCCAGGTTTGGTATTAGAAGCATTGAGATATCAAGTCTCATAGTATAGGAAGGGTCTCAGAATTGGAATGGGAAGGAGTTGGATATCACATCTCAAGCTATAGGAAGGGTCTCAGGATTGGAATGGGAAGGACTTGGATATCACATCTCATGCTATAGGAAGGCTCTCAGGTTTGGAAGGGGAAAGAGTTGGATATCACATTTCATGTTAGAGGTAGGATCTCAGGTTTGGTATTAGAGGCATTGAGATATCACATCTCATGCTATCAGAAGGGTCTCAGGAATGGAATGGGAAGGAGTTGGATATCACATCTCATGCTAAAGGGAGGGTCTCAGGTTTGGAAGGGGAAGGATTTGGATATCACATCTCATGTTATAGGAAGGATCTCAGGTTTGGTATTAGAAGCATTGAGATATCACATCTCATGCTATCGGAAGGATCTCAGGTTTGGTATTAGAAGCATTGAGATATCACATCTCATGCTATCAGAAGAGTCTCAGGATTGGAATAGGAAGGAGTTGGATATCACATCTCATGCTAAAGGGAGGGTCTCAGGTTTGGAAGGGGAAGGATTTGGATATCACATCTCATGTTATCGGAAGGATCTCACGTTTGGTATTAGAAGTATTGAGATATCATATCTCATGCTATAGGAAGGGTCTCAGGATTGGAATGGGAAGGAGTTGGATATCACATCTCATGCTATAGGGAGGGTCTCAGGATTGGAATGGGAAGGACTTAGATATCACATATCATGCTATAGGGAGGGTCTCAGTTTTGATATTAGAAGCATTGAGATATCACATCTCATGCTATCGGAAGTGTCTCAGGATTGGAATGGGAAGGAGCTGGATATCACATCTCATGCTAAAGGAAGGGTCTCAGGTTTGGAACGGGAAGGATTTGGATATCACATCTCATGTTATAGGAAGGGTCTCAGGTTTGGTATAAGCATTGAGATATCACATCTCTGCTATCGGAAGAGTCTCAGGATTGGAATGGGAAGGAGTTGGATATCCCATCTCATGTTATAGGAGGGGTCTCAGGTTTGTTATTAGAATCATTGAGATATCATATTGCATGCTGTAGGAAGGGTCTAAGGGTTGGAATGTGAAGGACTTGGATATCACATCTCATGCTATAGATAGGCTCTTAGGTTTGGAAAGGGAAGGAGTTGGATATCACATTTCATGTTAGAGGAAGGATCTCAGGTTTGGTATTAGAAGCATAGAGATATCACATCTCATGCTATAGGAAGGGTCTCAGGATTGGAATGGGAAGCAGTTGGATATCACATCTCATGCTATAGGAAGGGTCTCAGGATTGGAATGGGAAGGACTTGGATATCACATCTCATGCTATAGGGAGGGTCTCAAGTTTGATATTAGAAGCTTTGAGATATCACATCTCATGATATCGGAAGGGTCTCAGGATTGGAATGGGAAGGAGTTGGATATCACATCTCATGATAAAGGAAGGGTCTAAGGTTTGGAAGGGGAAGGATTTGGATATCACATCTCATGTTATATTACGGGTCTCAGGTTTGGTATTAGAAGCATTGAGATATCAAGTCTCATAGTATAGGAAGGGTCTCAGAATTGGAATGGGAAGGAGTTGGATATCACATCTCAAGCTATAGGAAGGGTCTCAGGAATGGAATGGGAAGGAGTTGGATATCACATCTCATGCTAAGGGAGGGTCTCAGGTTTGGAAGGGGAAGGATTTGGATATCACATCTCATGTTATAGGAAGGATCTCAGGTTTGGTATTAGAAGCATTGAGATATCACATCTCATGCTATCGGAAGGATCTCAAGTTTGGTAATAGAAGCATTGAGATATCACATCTCATGCTATCAGAAGAGTCTCAGGATTGGAATAGGAAGGAGTTGGATATCACATCTCATGCTAAAGGGAGGGTCTCAGGTTTGGAAGGGGAAGGATTTGGATATCACATCTCATGTTATCGGAAGGATCTCACGTTTGGTATTAGAAGTATTGAGATATCATATCTCATGCTATAGGAAGGGTCTCAGGATTGGAATGAGAAGGAGTTGGATATCACATCTCATGCTATAGGGAGGGTCTCAGGATTGGAATGGGAAGGACTTAGATATCACATATCATGCTATAGGGAGGGTCTCAGTTTTGATATTAGAAGCATTGAGATATCACATCTCATGCTATCGGAAGTGTCTCAGGATTGGAATGGGAAGGAGCTGGATATCACATCTCATGCTAAAGGAAGGGTCTCAGGTTTGGAACGGGAAGGATTTGGATATCACATCTCATGTTATAGGAAGGGTCTCAGGTTTGGTATAAGCATTGAGATATCACATCTCTGCTATCGGAAGTGTCTCAGGATTGGAATGGGAAGGAGTTGGATATCCCATCTCATGTTATAGGACGGGTCTCAGGTTTGTTATTAGAATCATTGAGATATCATATTGCATGCTGTAGGAAGGGTCTAAGGGTTGGAATGTGAAGGACTTGGATATCACATCTCATGCTATAGATAGGCTCTTAGGTTTGGAAAGGGAAGGAGTTGGATATCACATTTCATGTTAGAGGAAGGATCTCAGGTTTGGTATTAGAAGCATTGAGATATCACATCTCATGCTATAGGAAGGGTCTCAGGATTGGAATGGGAAGCAGTTGGATATCACATCTCATGCTATAGGACGGGTCTCAGGATTGGAATGGAAGGAGTTGGATATCACATCTCATGTTATAGGAAGGATCTCAGGTTTGGTATTAGAAGCATTGAGACATCACATCTCATGCTATAGGAAGGGTCTCAGGGTTGGAATGGGAAGGAGTTGGATATCACATCTCATCCAATAGGAAGGGTCTCAGGTTTGGAATAGGAAGGAATTGGATATCACATCTCATGTTATAGGAAGGATCTCAGGTTTGGTATTAGAAGCATTGAGATATCACATCTCATGCTATAGGAAGGGTCTCAGGATTGGAATGTGAAGGATTTGGATATCACATCTCATGCTAAAGGAAGGGTCTCAGGTTTGGTAGAAGCATTAAGATATCACGTCTCTGCTATCGGAAGGGTCTCAGGATTGGATTGGGAAGGAGTTGGATATCCCTTCTCATGCTATAGGAAGGGTCTCAGGATTTGAATGGCAAGGAGTTGGATATCACATCTCATGCCATAGGAAGGGTCTCAGGTTTGGTATAAGCATTGAGATATCACATCTCTGCTATCGGAAGGGTCTCAGGATTGGATTGGGAAGGAGTTGGATATCCCTTCTCATGCTATAGGAAGTGTCTCAGGTTGGAATGGGAAGGAGTTGGATATCACATCTCATGTTATAGGAAGGGTCTCAGGATTGGAATGGGTAGGAGTTGGATATTACTTTCTTGCTATAGGAAGGGTCTCATGTTTGGAATGGGAAGGAGTTGGATATCACATATGCTATAGTTAGTGTCTCAGGTTTGGAACGGGAAGGAGTTGGATATCACATCTCATGTTATAGGAAGGGTCTCAGGTTTGGTATAAGCATTGAGATATCACATCTCTGCTATCGGAAGCGGCTCAGGATTGGAATGGGAAGGAGTTGGATATCCCATCTCATGTTATAGGAAGAGTCTCTGGTTTGGTATTAGAATCATTGAGATATCACATCGCATGCTGTAGGAAGGGTCTAAGGATTGGAATGGGATGGACTTGGATATCACATCTCATGCTATAGGTAGGCTCTCAGGTTTGGTATAAGCATTGAGATATCACATCTCATGCTATATGAAGGGTCTCAGGATTGGAATGGGAAGGAATTGGATATCACATCTCATGCTATAGGAAGGGTCTCAGATTTGGTATAAGCATTGAGATATCACATCTCATGCTAAAGGAAGGGTCTCAGGATTGGAATGGGAAGGAGTTGTATATCACATCTCAGGCCATAGGAAGGTTCTCAGGTTTGGTATAAGCATTGAGATATCACATCTCTGCTATCGGAAAGGTCTCAGGATTGGAATGGGAAGGAGTTGGATATCCCATCTCATGTTATAGGAAGGGTCTCAGGTTTGGTATTAGAAGCATAGAGATATCACATCTCATGCTATAGGAAGGGTCTCAGGCTTGGAATGGGAAGGACTTGGATGTCACATCTCATGCTATGGGGAGGGTCTCAAGTTTGATATTAGAAGCATTGAGATAACAAATCTCATGATATCGGAAGGGTCTCAGGATTGGAATGGGAAGGAGTTGGATATCACATCTCATGATAAAGGAAGGGTCTAAGGTTTGGAAGGGGAAGGATTTGGATATCACATCTCATGTTATAGGACGGGTCTCAGGTTTGGTATTAGAAGCATTGAGATATCAAGTCTCATGGTATAAGAAGGGTCTCAGAATTGGAATGGGAAGGAGTTGGATATCACACCTCAAGCTATAGGAAGGGTCTCAGGATTGGAATGGGAAGGAGTTTGATATCACATCTCATGCCATAGTATGGGTCTCAGGTTTGGTAGAAGCATTGGGATATCACATCTCATGCTATCGGAAGGGTATCAGTATTGGATTTGGAAGAAGTTGGATATCCCATCTCATGCTATAGGAAGGGTCTCAGGTTGGAATGGGAAGGAGTTGGATATCACATTTCATGTTATAGGAAGGGTCTCAGGATTGGAATGGGAAGGACTTGGATATCATATCTCATGCTATAGGACGGGTCTCAGGTTTGTTATTAGAATCATTGAGATATCATATTGCATGCTGTAGGAAGGGTCTAAGGATTGGAATAGGAAGGACCTGGATATCACATCTCATGCTATAGATAGGCTCTTAGGTTTGGAAAGGGAAGGAGTTGGATATCACATTTCATGTTAGAGGAAGGATCTCAGGTTTGGTATTAGAAGCATTGAGATATCACATCTCATGCTATAGGAAGGGTCTCAGGATTGGAATGGGAAGTAGTTGGATATCACATCTCATGCTATAGGAAGGGTCTCAGGTTTGGTATAAGCATTGAGATATCACATCTCATGCTATAGGACGGGTCTCAGGATTGGAATGGAAGGAGTTGGATATCACATCTCATGTTATAGGAAGGATCTCAGGTTTGGTATTAGAAGCATTGAGACATCACATCTCATGCTATAGGAAGGGTCTCAGGGTTGGAATGGGAAGGAGTTGGATATCACAACTCATCCAATAGGAAGGGTCTCAGGTTTGGAATGGGAAGGAATTGGATATCACATCTCATGTTATAGGAAGGATCTCAGGTTTGGTATTAGAAGCATTGAGATATCACATCTCATGCTATAGGAAGGGTCTCAGGATTGGAATGTGAAGGATTTGGATATCACATCTCATGCTAAAGGAAGGGTCTCAGGTTTGGTAGAAGCATTGAGATATCACGTCTCTGCTATCGGAAGGGTCTCAGGATTGGATTGGGAAGGAGTTGGATATCCCTTCTCATGCTATAGGAAGGGTCTCAGGATTTGAATGGCAAGGAGTTGGATATCACATCTCATGCCATAGGAAGGGTCTCAGGTTTGGTATAAGCATTGAGATATCACATCTCTGCTATCGGAAGGGTCTCAGGATTGGAATGGGAAGGAGTTGGATATTCCCATCTCATGTTATAGGAAGGGTCTCAGGTTTGGTATTAGAAGCATTGAGATATCACATCTCATGCTATAGGAAGGGTCTCAGGATTGGAATGGGAAGGACTTGGATATCACATCTCATGCTATAGGGAGGGTCTCAAGTTTGATATTAGAAGCTTTGAGATATCACATCTCATGATATCGGAAGGGTCTCAGGATTGGAATGGGAAGGAGTTGGATATCACATCTCATGATAAAGGAAGGGTCTAAGTTTTGGAAGGGGAAGGATTTGGATATCACATCTCATGTTATATTACGGGTCTCAGGTTTGGTATTAGAAGCATTGAGATATCAAGTCTCAGAGTATAGGAAGGGTCTCAGAATTGGAATGGGAAGGAGTTGGATATCACATCTCAAGCTATAGGAAGGGTCTCAGGATTGGAATGGGAAGGACTTGGATATCACATCTCATGCTATAGGAAGGCTCTCAGGTTTGGAAGGGGAAAGAGTTGGATATCACATTTCATGTTAGAGGTAGGATCTCAGGTTTGGTATTAGAGGCATTGAGATATCACATCTCATGCTATCAGAAGGGTCTCAGGAATGGAATGGGAAGGAGTTGGATATCACATCTCATGCTAAAGAGAGGGTCTCAGGTTTGGAAGGGGAAGGATTTGGATATCACATCTCATGTTATAGGAAGGATCTCAGGTTTGGTATTAGAAGCATTGAGATATCACATCTCATGCTATCGGAAGGATCTCAGGTTTGGTATTAGAAGCATTGAGATATCACATCTCATGCTATCAGAAGGGTCTCAGGATTGGAATGGGAAGGATTTGGATATCACATCTCATGTTATCGGAAGGATCTCACATTTGGTATTAGAAGTATTGAGATATCATATCTCATGCTATAGGAAGGGTCTCAGGATTGGAATGGGAAGGAGTTGGATATCACATCTCATGCTATAGGAAGTGTCTCAGGATTGGAATGGGAAGGACTTGGATATCACATCTCATGCTATAGGTAGGGTCTCAAGTTTGATATTAGAAGCATTGAGATATCACATCTCATGCTATAGGAAGGGTCTGAGGATTGGAATGGGAAGGAGTTGGATATCACATCTCATGCTATGGGAAGGGTCTCAGGTTTGGTATAAGCAGTGAGATATCACATCTCATGCTATAGGAAGTGTCTCAGGATTGGAATGGGAAGGAGTTGGATATCACATCTCATGTTATAGGAAGGATCTCAGGTTTGGTATAAGCATTGAGATATCACATCTCATGCTATAGGAAGGGTCTCAGGTTGGAATGGGAAGGAGTTGGATATCACATTTCATGTTATAGGAAGGGTCTCAGGATTGGAATGGGAAGGAGTTGGATATCACATCTCATGCTATAGGAAGTGTCTCAGGATTGGAATGGGAAGGACTTGGATATCACATCTCATGCTATAGGTAGGGTCTCAAGTTTGATATTAGAAGCATTGAGATATCACATCTCATGCTATAGGAAGGGTCTGAGTATTGGAATGGGAAGGAGTTGGATATCACATCTCATGCTATGGGAAGGGTCTCAGGTTTGGTATAAGCAGTGAGATATCACATCTCATGCTATAGGAAGTGTCTCAGGATTGGAATGGGAAGGAGTTGGATATCACATCTCATGTTATAGGAAGGATCTCAGGTTTGGTATAAGCATTGAGATATCACATCTCATGCTATAGGAAGGGTCTCAGGTTGGAATGGGAAGGAGTTGGATATCACATTTCATGTTATAGGAAGGGTCTCAGGATTGGAATGGGAAGGACTTGGATATCATATCTCATGCTATAGGACGGGTCTCAGGTTTGTTATTAGAATCATTGAGATATCATATTGCATGCTGTAGGAAGGGTCTAAGGATTGGAATGGGAAGGACCTGGATATCACATCTCATGCTATAGATAGGCTCTTAGGTTTGGAAAGGGAAGGAGTTGGATATCACATTTCATGTTAGAGGAAGGATCTCAGGTTTGGTATTAGAGGCATTCAGATATCACATCTCAGGCTATAGGAAGGGTCTCAGGATTGGAATGGGAAGGAGTTGGATATCACATCTCATGCTATAGGAAGGGTCTTGAGATATCACATCTCATGCTATAGGAAGGGTCTCAGGATTGGAATGGAAGGAGTTGGATATCACATCTCATGTTATAGGAAGGATCTCAGGTTTGGTATTAGAAGCATTGAGACATCACATCTCATGCTATAGGAAGGGTCTCAGGATTGGAATCGGAAGGAGTTGGATATCACATCTCATGCTATAGGAAGGGTCTCAGGATTGGAATGGGAAGGAGTTGTATATGACATCTCATGCCGTAGGGAGGGTCTCAGGTTTGGTATAAACATTGAGATATCACATCTCTGCTATCGAAAGGGTCTCAGGATTGGAATGGAAAGGAGTTGGATATCCCATCTCAGGTTATAGGAAGAGTCTCAGGTTTGGTATTAGAAGCATTGAGATATCACATCTCATGCTATAGGAAGTGTCTCAGGATTGGAATGGGAAGGACTTGGGTATCACATCTCATGCTATAGGGAGGGTCTCAAGTTTGATATTAGAAGCATTGAGATATCACATCTCATGCTATAGGAAGGGTCTCAGGATTGGAATGGGAAGGAGTTGGATATCACATCTCATGCTATAGGAAGGGTCTCAGGTTTGGTATAAGCAGTGAGATATCACATCTCATGCTATAGGAAGTGTCTCAGGATTGGAATGGGAAGGAGTTGGATATCACATCTCATGTTATAGGAAGGATCTCAGGTTTGGTATAAGCATTGAGATATCACATCTCTGCTATCGGAAGGGTCTCAGGATTGGAATGGGAAGGAGTTGGATATTCCAATCTCATGTTATAGGGAGGGTCTCAAGTTTGATATTAGAAGCATTGAGATATCACATTTCATGATATCGGAAGGGTCTCAAGATTGGAATGGGAAGGAGTTGGCTATCACATCTCATGATAAAGGAAGGGTCTAAGGTTTGGAAGGGGAAGGATTTGGATATCACATCTCATGTTATAGGACGGGTCTCAGGTTTGGTATTAGAAGCATTGAGATATCAAGTCTCATGGTATAGGAAGGGTCTCAGAATAGGAATGGGAAGGAGTTGGATATCACATCTCCAGCTATAGGAAGGGTCTCAGGATTAGAATGGGAAGGAGTTTGATATCACATCTCATGCCATAGTATGGGTCTCAGGTTTGGTAGAAGCATTGGGATATCAGATCTCATGCTATCGGAAGGGTATCGGGATTGGATTTGGAAGGAGTTGGATATCCCATCTCATGCTATAGGAAGGGTCTCAGGTTGGAATGGGAAGGAGTTGGATATCACATCTCATGTTATAGGAAGGGTCTCAGGATTGGAATGGGAAGGACTTGGATATCACATCTCATGCTATAGGAAGGCTCTCAGGTTTGCAAGGGGAAAGAGTTGGATATCACATTTCATGTTAGAGGTAGGATCTCAGGTTTGGTATTAGAAGTATTGAGATATCACATCTCATGCTGTCAGAAGGATCTCAGGTTTGGTATAGAAGCATTGAGATATCATATCTTATGCTATCAGAAGAGTCTCAGGATTGGAATGGGAAGGAGTTGGATATCACATCTCATGCTAAAGGGAGGGTCTCAGGTTTGGAAGATAAGGATTTGGATATCACATCTCATGTTATAGGAAGGATCTCAGGTTTAGTATTAGAAGTATTGAGATATCACATCTCATGCTATCGGAAGGATCTCAGGTTTGGTATAGAAGCATTGAGATATCATATCTTATGCTATCAGAAGGGTCTCAGGATTGGAATGGGAAGGAGTTGGATATCACATCTCATGCTAAAGGGAGGGTCTCAGGTTTGGAAGGGGAAGGATTTGGATATCACATCTCATGTTATAGGATGGATCTCAGGTTTGGTATTAGAAGTATTGAGATATCACATCTTATGTTATCAGAAGGATCTCAGGTTTGGTATTAGAAGTATTGAGATATCACCTCTCATGCTATAGGAAGGGTCTTAGGATTGGAATGGGAAGGAGTTGGATATCACATCTCATGCTAAAGGAAGGGTCTCAGGTTTGGTAGAAGCATTGAGATATCACATCTCATGCTATAGGAAGGGTCTCAGGATTGGAATGGGAAGGACTTAGATATCACATATCATGCTATAGGGAGGGTCTCAGTTTTGATATTAGAAGCATTGAGATATCACATCTCATGCTATCGGAAGTGTCTCAGGATTGGAATGGGAAGGAGCTGGATATCACATCTCATGCTAAAGGAAGGGTCTCAGGTTTGGAACGGGAAGGAGTTGGATATCACATCTCATGTTATAGGAAGGGTCTCAGGTTTGGTATAAACATTGAGATATCACATCTCTGCTATCGGAAGTGTCTCAGGATTGGAATGGGAAGGAGTTGGATATCCCATCTCATGTTATAGGACGGGTCTCAGGTTTTTTATTAGCATCATTGAGATATCATATTGCATGCTGTAGGAAGGGTCTAAGGATTGGAATGGGAAGGACTTGGATATCACATCTCATGCTATAGATAGGCTCTCAGGTTTGGAAAGTGAAGGAGTTGGATATCACATTTCATGTTAGAGGAAGGATCTCAGGTTTGGTATTAGAGGCATTGAGATATCACATCTCAGGCTATAGGAAGGGTCTCAGGATTGGAATGGGAAGGAGTTGGATATCACATCTCATGCTATAGGAAGGGTCTCAGGTTTGGTATAAGCATTGAGATATCACATCTCATGCTATAGGAAGGGTCCAGGATTGGAATGGAAGGAGTTGGATGTCACATCTCATGTTATAGGAAGGATCTCAGGTTTGGTATTAGAAGCATTGAGACATCACATCTCATGCTATAGGAAGGGTCTCAGGATTGGAATGGGAAGGAGTTGGATATCACATCTCATGCTATAGGAAGGGTCTCAGGATTGGAATGGGAAGGAGTTGACTATGACATCTCATGCCGTAGGAAGGGTCTCAGGTTTGGTATAAACATTGAGATATCACATCTCTGCTATCTAAAGGGTCTCAGGATTGGAATGGGAAGGAGTTGGATATCCCATATCATGTTATAGGAAGAGTCTCAGGTTTGGTATTAGAAGCATTGAGATATCACATCTCATGCTATAGGAAGTGTCTCAGGATTGGAATGGGAAGGACTTGGATATCACATCTCATGCTATAGGTAGGGTCTCAAGTTTGATATTAGAAGCATTGAGATATCACATCTCATGCTATAGGAAGGGTCTGAGGATTGGAATGGGAAGGAGTTGGATATCACATCTCATGCTATGGGAAGGGTCTCAGGTTTGGTATAAGCAGTGAGATATCACATCTCATGCTATAGGAAGTGTCTCAGGATTGGAATGGGAAGGAGTAGGATATCACATCTCATGTTATAGGAAGGATCTCAGGTTTGGTATAAGCATTGAGATATCACATCTCTGCTATCGGAAGGGTCTCAGGATTGGAATGGGAAGGAGTTGGATATTCCCATCTCATGTTATAGGAAGGGTCTCAGGTTTGGTATTAGAAGCATTGAGATATCACATCTCATGCTATAGGAAGGGTCTCAGGATTGGAATGGGAAGGACTTGGATATCACATCTCATGCTATAGGGAGGGTCTCAAGTTTGATATTAGAACCTTTGAGATATCACATCTCATGATATCGGAAGGGTCTCAGGTTTGGAATGCGAAGGAGTTTTATATCACATCTCATGATAAAGGAAGGGTCTAAGGTTTGGAAGGGGAAGGATTTGGATATCACATCTCATGTTATATTACGGGTCTCAGGTTTGGTATTAGAAGCATTGAGATATCAAGTCTCATAGTATAGGAAGGGTCTCAGAATTGGAATGGGAAGGAGTTGGATATCACATCTCAAGCTATAGGAAGGGTCTCAGGATTGGAATGGGAAGGACTTGGATATCACATCTCATGCTATAGGAAGGCTCTCAGGTTTCGAAGGGGAAAGAGTTGGATATCACATTTCATGTTAGAGGTAGGATCTCAGGTTTGGTATTAGAGGCATTGAGATATCACATCTCATGCTATCAGAAGGGTCTCAGGAATGGAATGGGAAGGAGTTGGATATCACATCTCATGCTAAAGGGAGGGTCTCAGGTTTGGAAGGGGAAGGATTTGGATATCACATCTCATGTTATAGGAAGGATCTCAGGTTTGGTATTAGAAGCATTGAGATATCACATCTCATGCTATCGGAAGGATCTCAGGTTTGGTATTAGAAGCATTGAGATATCACATCTCATGCTATCAGAAGAGTCTCAGGATTGGAATAGGAAGGAGTTGGATATCACATCTCATGCTAAAGGGAGGGTCTCAGGTTTGGAAGGGGAAGGATTTGGATATCACATCTCATGTTATCGGAAGGATCTCACGTTTGGTATTAGAAGTATTGAGATATCATATCTCATGCTATAGGAAGGGTCTCAGGATTGGAATGGGAAGGAGTTGGATATCACATCTCATGCTATAGGGAGGGTCTCAGGATTGGAATGGGAAGGACTTAGATATCACATATCATGCTATAGGGAGGGTCTCAGTTTTGATATTAGAAGCATTGAGATATCACATCTCATGCTATCGGAAGTGTCTCAGGATTGGAATGGGAAGGAGCTGGATATCACATCTCATGCTAAAGGAAGGGTCTCAGGTTTGGAACGGGAAGGATTTGGATATCACATCTCATGTTATAGGAAGGGTCTCAGGTTTGGTATAAGCATTGAGATATCACACCTCTGCTATCGGAAGAGTCTCAGGATTGGAATGGGAAGGAGTTGGATATCCCATCTCATGTTATAGGACGGTTCTCAGGTTTGTTATTAGAATCATTGAGATATCATATTGCATGCTGTAGGAAGGGTCTAAGGGTTGGAATGTGAAGGACTTGGATATCACATCTCATGCTATAGATAGGCTCTTAGGTTTGGAAAGGGAAGGAGTTGGATATCACATTTCATGTTAGAGGAAGGATCTCAGGTTTGGTATTAGAAGCATAGAGATATCACATCTCATGCTATAGGAAGGGTCTCAGGATTGGAATGGGAAGCAGTTGGATATCACATCTCATGCTATAGGAAGGGTCTCAGGTTTGGTATAAGCATTGAGATATCACATCTCATGCTATAGGAAGGGTCTCAGGATTGGAATGGGAAGGACTTGGATATCACATCTCATGCTATAGGGAGGGTCTCAAGTTTGATATTAGAAGCTTTGAGATATCACATCTCATGATATCGGAAGGGTCTCAGGATTGGAATGGGAAGGAGTTGGATATCACATCTCATGATAAAGGAAGGGTCTAAGGTTTGGAAGGGGAAGGATTTGGATATCACATCTCATGTTATATTACGGGTCTCAGGTTTGGTATTAGAAGCATTGAGATATCAAGTCTCATAGTATAGGAAGGGTCTCAGAATTGGAATGGGAAGGAGTTGGATATCACATCTCAAGCTATAGGAAGGGTCTCACGATTGGAATGGGAAGGACTTGGATATCACATCTCATGCTATAGGAAGGCTCTCAGGTTTGGAAGGGGAAAGAGTTGGATATCACATTTCATGTTAGAGGTAGGATCTCAGGTTTGGTATTAGAGGCATTGAGATATCACATCTCATGCTTTCAGAAGGGTCTCAGGAATGGAATGGGAAGGAGTTGGATATCACATCTCATGCTAAAGGGAGGGTCTCAGGTTTGGAAGGGGAAGGATTTGGATATCACATCTCATGTTATAGGAAGGATCTCAGGTTTGGTATTAGAAGCATTGAGATATCACATCTCATGCTATCGGAAGGATCTCAGGTTTGGTATTAGAAGCATTGAGATATCACATCTCATGCTATCAGAAGAGTCTCAGGATTGGAATAGGAAGGAGTTGGATATGACATCTCATGCTAAAGGGAGGGTCTCAGGTTTGGAAGGGGAAGGATTTGGATATCACATCTCATGTTATCGGAAGGATCTCACGTTTGGTATTAGAAGTATTGAGATATCATATCTCATGCTATAGGAAGGGTCTCAGGATTGGAATGGGAAGGAGTTGGATATCACATCTCATGCTATAGGGAGGGTCTCAGGATTGGAATGGGAAGGACTTAGATATCACATATCATGCTATAGGGAGGGTCTCAGTTTTGATATTAGAAGCATTGAGATATCACATCTCATGCTATCGGAAGTGTCTCAGGATTGGAATGGGAAGGAGCTGGATATCACATCTCATGCTAAAGGAAGGGTCTCAGGTTTGGAACGGGAAGGATTTGGATATCACATCTCATGTTATAGGAAGGGTCTCAGGTTTGGTATAAGCATTGAGATATCACATCTCTGCTATCGGAAGAGTCTCAGGATTGGAATGGGAAGGAGTTGAATATCCCATCTCATGTTATAGGACGGGTCTCAGGTTTGTTATTAGAATCATTGAGATATCATATTGCATGCTGTAGGAAGGGTCTAAGGGTTGGAATGTGAAGGACTTGGATATCACATCTCATGCTATAGATAGGCTCTTAGGTTTGGAAAGGGAAGGAGTTGGATATCACATTTCATGTTAGAGGAAGGATCTCAGGTTTGGTATTAGAAGCATAGAGATATCACATCTCATGCTATAGGAAGGGTCTCAGGATTGGAATGGGAAGCAGTTGGATATCACATCTCATGCTATAGGAAGTGTCTCAGGATTGGAATGGGAAGGACTTGGGTATCACATCTCATGCTATAGGGAGGGTCTCAAGTTTGATATTAGAAGCATTGAGATATCACATCTCATGCTATAGGAAGGGTCTCAGGATTGGAATGGGAAGGAGTTGGATATCACATCTCATGCTATAGGAAGGGTCTCAGGTTTGGTATAAGCAGTGAGATATCACATCTCATGCTATAGGAAGTGTCTCAGGATTGGAATGGGAAGGAGTTGGATATCACATCTCATGTTATAGGAAGGATCACAGGTTTGGTATAAGCATTGAGATATCACATCTCTGCTATCGGAAGGGTCTCAGGATTGGAATGGGAAGGAGTTGGATATTCCCATCTCATGTTATAGGGAGGGTCTCAAGTTTGATATTAGAAGCATTGAGATATCACATTTCATGATATCCGAAGGGTCTCAAGATTGGAATGGGAAGGAGTTGGCTATCACATCTCATGATAAAGGAAGGGTCTAAGGTTTGGAAGGGGAAGGATTTGGATATCACATCTCATGTTATAGGACGGGTCTCAGGTTTGGTATTAGAAGCATTGAGATATCAAGTCTCATGGTATAGGAAGGGTCTCAGAATTGGAATGGGAAGGAGTTGGATATCACATCTCAAGCTATAGGAAGGGTCTCAGGATTAGAATGGGAAGGAGTTTGATATCACATCTCATGCCATAGTATGGGTCTCAGGTTTGGTAGAAGCATTGGGATATCAGATTTCATGCTATCGGAAGGGTATCGGGATTGGATTTGGAAGGAGTTGGATATCCCATCTCATGCTATAGGAAGGGTCTCAGGTTGGAATGGGAAGGAGTTGGATATCACATCTCATGTTATAGGAAGGGTCTCAGGATTGGAATGGGAAGGACTTGGATATCACATCTCATGCTATAGGAAGGCTCTCAGGTTTGCAAGGGGAAAGAGTTGGATATCACATTTCATGTTAGAGGTAGGATCTCAGGTTTGGTATTAGAAGTATTGAGATATCACATCTCATGCTATCAGAAGGATCTCAGGTTTGGTATAGAAGCATTGAGATATCATATCTTATGCTATCAGAAGAGTCTCAGGATTGGAATGGGAAGGAGTTGGATATCACATCTCATGCTAAAGGAAGGGTCTCAGGTTTGGAAGATAAGGATTTGAATATCACATCTCATGTTATAGGAAGGATCTCAGGTTTGGTATTAGATGTATTGAGATATCACATCTCATGCTATCGGAAGGATCTCAGGTTTGGTATAGAAGCATTGAGATATCATATCTTATGCTATCAGAAGGGTCTCAGGATTGGAATGGGAAGGAGTTGGATATCACATCTCATGCTAAAGGGAGGGTCTCAGGTTTGGAAGGGGAAGGATTTGGATATCACATCTCATGTTATAGGATGGATCTCAGGTTTGGTATTAGAAGTATTGAGATATCACATCTCATGTTATCGGAAGGATCTCAGGTTTGGTATTAGAAGTATTGAGATATCACCTCTCATGCTATAGGAAGGGTCTCAGGATTGGAATGGGAAGGAGTTGGATATCACATCTCATGCTAAAGGAAGGGTCTCAGGTTTGGTAGAAGCATTGAGATATCACATCTCATGCTATAGGAAGGGTCTCAGGATTGGAATGGGAAGGACTTAGATATCACATATCATGCTATAGGGAGGGTCTCAGTTTTGATATTAGAAGCATTGAGATATCACATCTCATGCTATCGGAAGTGTCTCAGGATTGGAATGGGAAGAAGCTGGATATCACATCTCATGCTAAAGGAAGGGTCTCAGGTTTGGAACGGGAAGGAGTTGGATATCACATCTCATGTTATAGGAAGGGTCTCAGATTTGGTATAAACATTGAGATATCACATCTCTGCTATCGGAAGTGTCTCAGGATTGGAATGGGAAGGAGTTGGATATCCCATCTCATGTTATAGGACGGGTCTCAGGTTTTTTATTAGAATCATTGAGATATCATATTGCATGCTGTAGGAAGGGTCTAAGGATTGGAATGGGAAGGACTTGGATATCACATCTCATGCTATAGATAGGCTCTCAGGTTTGGAAAGTGAAGGAGTTGGATATCACATTTCATGTTAGAGGAAGGATCTCAGGTTTGGTATTAGAGGCATTGAGATATCACATCTCAGGCTATAGGAAGGGTCTCAGGATTGGAATGGGAAGGAGTTGGATATCACATCTCATGCTATAGGAAGGGTCTCAGGTTTGGTATAAGCATTGAGATATCTCATGCTAAAGGAAGGGTCTCAGGTTTGGAAGGGGAAGGAGTTGGATATCACATCTCATGCTAAAGGGAGGGTCTCAGGTTTGGAATGGGAAGGATTTGGATATCACATCTCATGTCATAGGAAGGACCCTAGGTTTGGTATTAGAAGCATTGAGATATCACATCTCATGCTATAGGAAGGGTCTCGGGATTGGAATGGGAAGGAGTTGGATATCACATCTCATGTTATTGGAAGGATCTCAGGTTTGGTATTAGAAGCATTGAGATATCACATCTCATGCTATCGGAAGGGTCTTAGGTTTGGTATAAGCATTGAGATATCACATCTCTGCTATCGGAAGGGTCTCAGGATTGGAATGGGAAGGATTTGGATATCATAATTCATGTTATAGGAAGGGTCTCAGGTTTGGTATTAGAAGCATTGAGATATCACATCTCATGCTATAGGAAGGGTCTCAGGATTGGAATGGGAAGGACTTGGATATCACATCTCATGTTATAGGAAGGGTCTCAGGTTTGGTATTAGAAGCATTGAGATATCACATCTCATGCTATAGGAAGGGTCTCAGGAATGGAATGGGAAGGACTTGGATATCACATCTCATGATAAAGGAAGGGTCTAAGGTTTGGAAGGGGAAGGATTTGGATATCACATCTCATGTTATTGGACCGGTCTCAGGTTTGGTATTAGAAGCATTGAGATATCAAGTCTCATGGTATAGGACGGGAGTTTGATATCACATCTCATGCAATGGTATGGGTCTCAGGTTTTGTAGAAGCATTGGTATATCACATCTCATGCTATCGGAAGGGTATCAGGATTGGATTTGGAAGGAGTTGGATATCCCATCTCATGCTATAGGAAGGGTCTCAGGTTGGAATAGAAGGAGTTGGATATCACATCTCATGTTATAGGAAGGGTCTCAGGATTGGAATGGGAAGGACTTGGATATCACATCTCATGCTGTAGGCAGGGTCTCAGGTTTGGAAAGGGAAGGAGATGGATATCACATTTCATGTTAGAGGTAGGATCTCAGGTTTGGTATTAGAGGCATTGAGATATTACATCTCATGCTATCAGAAGGGTCTCAGGATTGGAATGGGAAGGAGTTGGATATCACATTTCATGCTAAAGGGAGGGTCTCAGGTTTGGAAGGGGAAGGATTTGGAAATCACATCTCATATTATAGGAAGGATCTCAGGTTTGGTATTAGAAGCATTGAGATATCACATCTCATGCTATCGGAAGGATCTCAGGTTTGGTATAAGAGGCATTGAGATATCACATCTCATGCTATCATAAGGGTCTCAGGATTGGAATGGGAAGGAGTTGGATATCACATCTCATGTTATAGGAAGGATCTCAGGTTTGGTATTAGAAGCATTGAGACATCACATCTCATGCTATAGGAAGGGTCTCAGGATTGGAATGGGAAGGAGTTGGATATCACATCTCATGCTATAGGAAGGGTCTCAGGTTTGGTATAAGCATTGAGATATCACATCTCATGCTATAGGAAGGGTCTCAGGATTGGAAAGGGAAGGATTTGGATATCACATCTTATGCTATAGGAAGGGTCTCAGGTTTGGTATAAGCATGGAGATATCACTTCTCATGCTATAGGAAGGGTCTCAGGATTGGAATGGGAAGGAGTTGGATATCACATCTCATGCTATAGGAAGGGGCTCAGATTTGGTATAAGCATTGAGATATCACATCTCATGCTATAGGAAGGGTCTCAGGATTGGAATGGGAAGGAGTTGTATATGACATCTCAGGCCATAGGAAGGGTCTCAGATTTGGTATAAGCATTGAGATATCACATCTCATGATATCGGAAGGGTCTCAGGATTGGAATGGGAAGGAGTTGGATATCACATTTCATGATAAAGGAAGGGTCTAAGGTTTGGAAGGGGAAGGATTTGGATATCACATCTCATGTTATAGGACGGGTCTCAGGTTTGGTATTAGAAGCATTGAGATATCAAGTCTCATGGTATAAGAAGGGTCTCAGGATTGGAATGGGAAGGAGTTTGATATCACATCTTATGCCATAGTATGGGTCTCAGGTTTGGTAGAAGCATTGGGATATCACATCTCATGCTATCGGAAGGGTATCAGTATTGGATTTGGAAGGAGTTGGATATCCCATTTCATGCTATAGGAAGGGTCTCAGGTTGGAATGGGAAGGAGTTGGATATCACATTTCATGTTATAGGAAGGGTCTCAGGATTGGAATGGGAAGGACTTGGATATCATATCTCATGCTATAGGAAGGCTCTCAGGTTTGGAAGGGGAAGGAGTTGGATATCACATTTCATGTTAGAGGAAGGATCTCAGGTTTGGTATTAGAGGCCTTGAGATATCACATCTCATGCTATAGGAAGGGTCTCAGGATTGGAATGGGAAGGAGTTGGATATCACATCTCAAGCTATAGGAAGGGTCTCAGGTTTGGTATAAACATTGAGATATCACATCTCATGCTATAGGAAGGGTCTCCTGATTGGAATGGGAAGAAGTTGGATATCACATCTCATGCTATAGGAAGGGTCTCAGGTTTGGTATAAGCATTGAGATATCACATCTCATGCTATAGGAAGGGTCTCAGGATTGGAATGGGAAGGAGTTGTATATGCCATCTCATGCCATAGGAAGGGTCTCAGGTTTGGTATAAGCATTGAGATATCACATCACATGCTATAGGAATGGTCTCAGGATTGGAATGGGAAGGACTTGGATATCACATATCATGCTATAGGCAGGGTCTCAGGTTTGGAAAGGGAAGGAGATGGATATCACATTTCATGTTAGAGGTAGGATCTCAGGTTTGGTATTAGAGGCATTGAGAAATCACATCTCATGCTATCAGAAGGGTCTCAGGATTGGAATGGGAAGGAGTTGGATATCACATCTCATGCTAAAGGGAGGGTCTCAGGTTTGGAAGGGGAAGGATTTGGAAATCACATCTCATATTATAGGAAGGATCTCAGGTTTGGTATTAGAAGCATTGAGATATCACATCTCATGCTATCGGAAGGATCTCAGGTTTGGTATAAGAGGCATTGAGATATCACATCTCATGCTATCATAAGGGTCTCAGGATTGGAATGGGAAGGAGTTGGATATCACATCTCATGTTATAGGAAGGATCTCAGGTTTGGTATTGGAAGCATTGAGACATCACATCTCATGCTATAGGAATGGTCTCAGGATTAGAATGGGTAGGAGTTGGATATCACATATGCTATAGGAAGTGTCTTTGGTTTGGAACGGGAACGAGTTGGATATCACATCTCATGTTATAGGAAGGGTCTCAGGTTTGGTATAAGCATTGAGATATCACATCTCTGCTATCAGGAGTGGCTCAGGATTGGAATGGGAAGGAGTTGGATATCCCATCTCATGTTAAAGGACGGGTCTCTGGTTTGGTATTAGAATCATTGAGATATCACATCGCATGCTGTAGGAAGGGTCTAAGGATTGGAATGGGATGGACTTGGATATCACATCTCATGCTATAGGTAGGCTCTCAGGTTTGGTATAAGCATTGAGATATCACATCTCATGCTATAGGAAGGGTCTCAGGATTGGAATGGGAAGGATTTGGATATCACATCTCATGCTATAGGAAGGGTCTCAGGTTTGGTATAAGCATGGAGATATCACTTCTCATGCTATAGGAAGGGTCTCAGGATTGGAATGGGAAGGTGTTGGATATCACATCTCATGCTATAGGAAGGGTCTCAGATTTGGTATAAGCATTGAGATATCACATCTCATGCTCTAGGAAGGGTCTCAGGATTGCAATGGGAAGGAGTTGTATATGACATCTCAGGCCTTAGGAAGGGTCTCAGGTTTGGTATAAGCATTGAGATATCACATCTCTGCTATCGGAAGGGTCTCAGGATTGGAATGGGAAGGAGTTGGATATCCCATCTCATGTTATAGGAAGGGTCTCAGGTTTGGTATTAGAAGCATTGAGATATCACATCTCATGCTATAGGAAGGGTCTCAGGATTGGAATGGGAAGGACTTGGATGTCACATCTCATGCTATAGGGAGGGTCTCAAGTTTGATATTAGAAGCATTGAGATAACAAATCTCATGATATCGGAAGGGTCTCAGGATTGGAATGGGAAGGAGTTGGATATCACATCTCATTATAAAGGAAGGGTCTAAGGTTTGGAATGGGATGGATTTGGATATCACATCTCATGTTATAGGACGGGTCTCAGGTTTGGTATTAGAAACATTGAGATATCAAGTGTCATGGTATAAGAAGGGTCTCAGAATTGGAATGGGAAGGAGTTGGATATCACATCTCAAGCTATAGGAAGCGTCGGAGGATTGGAATGGGAAGGAGTTTGATATCACATCTCATGCCATAGTATGGGTCTCAGGTTTGGTAGAAGCATTGGGATATCACATCTCATGCTATCGGAAGGGTATCAGTATTGGATTTGGAAGGAGTTGGATATCCCATCTCATGCTATAGGAAGGGTCTCAGGTTAGAATGGTAAGGAGTTGGATATCACATTTCATGTTATAGGAAGGGTCTCAGGATTGGAATGGGAAGGACTTGGATATCATATCTCATGCTATAGGAAGGCTCTCAGGTTTGGAAGGGGAAGGAGTTGGATATCACATCTCAAGCTATAGGAAGCGTCTCAGGTTTGGTATAAGCATTGAGATATCACATCTCATGCTATAGGAAGGGTCTCAGGATTGGAATGGGAAGAAGTTGGATATCACATCTCATGCTATAGGAAGGGTCTCAGGTTTGGTATAAGCATTGAGATATCACATCTCATGCTATAGGAAGGGTCTCAGGATTGGAATGGGAAGAAGTTGGATATCACATCTCATGCTATAGGAAGGGTCTCAGGTTTGGTATAAGCATTGAGATATCACATCTCATGCTATAGGAAGGGTCTCAGGGTTGGAATGGGAAGGAGTTGTATATGACATCTCATGCCATAGGAAGGGTCTCAGGTTTGGTATAAGCATTGAGATATCACATCACATGCTATAGGAAGGGTCTCAGGATTGGAATGGGAAGGACTTGGATATCACATCTCATGCTATAGGCAGGGTCTCAGGTTTGGAAAGGGAAGGAGATGGATATCACATTTCATGTTAGAGGTAGGATCTCAGGTTTGGTATTAGAGGCATTGAGATCTCACATCTCATGCTATCAGAAGGGTCTCAGGATTGGAATGGGAAGGAGTTGGATATCAAATCTCATGCTAAAGGGATGGTCTAAGGTTTGGAAGGGGAGGGATTTGGATATCACATCTCATGTTATAGGATGGATCTCAGGTTTGGTATTAGAAGTATTGAGATATCACATCTTATGTTATCAGAAGGATCTCAGGTTTGGTATTAGAAGTATTGAGATATCACCTCTCATGCTATAGGAAGGGTCTTAGGATTGGAATGGGAAGGAGTTGGATATCACATCTCATGCTAAAGGAAGGGTCTCAGGTTTGGTAGAAGCATTGAGATATCACATCTCATGCTATAGGAAGGGTCTCAGGATTGGAATGGGAAGGACTTAGATATCACATATCATGCTATAGGGAGGGTCTCAGTTTTGATATTAGAAGCATTGAGATATCACATCTCATGCTATCGGAAGTGTCTCAGGATTGGAATGGGAAGGAGCTGGATATCACATCTCATGCTAAAGGAAGGGTCTCAGGTTTGGAACGGGAAGGAGTTGGATATCACATCTCATGTTATAGGAAGGGTCTCAGGTTTGGTATAAACATTGAGATATCACATCTCTGCTATCGGAAGTGTCTCAGGATTGGAATGGGAAGGAGTTGGATATCCCATCTCATGTTATAGGACGGGTCTCAGGTTTTTTATTAGCATCATTGAGATATCATATTGCATGCTGTAGGAAGGGTCTAAGGATTGGAATGGGAAGGACTTGGATATCACATCTCATGCTATAGATAGGCTCTCAGGTTTGGAAAGTGAAGGAGTTGGATATCACATTTCATGTTAGAGGAAGGATCTCAGGTTTGGTATTAGAGGCATTGAGATATCACATCTCAGGCTATAGGAAGGGTCTCAGGATTGGAATGGGAAGGAGTTGGATATCACATCTCATGCTATTGGAAGGGTCTCAGGTTTGGTATAAGCATTGAGATATCACATCTCATGCTATAGGAAGGGTCCAGGATTGGAATGGAAGGAGTTGGATGTCACATCTCATGTTATAGGAAGGATCTCAGGTTTGGTATTAGAAGCATTGAGACATCACATCTCATGCTATAGGAAGGGTCTCAGGATTGGAATGGGAAGGAGTTGGATATCACATCTCATGCTATAGGAAGGGTCTCAGGATTGGAATGGGAAGGAGTTGACTATGACATCTCATGCCGTAGGAAGGGTCTCAGGTTTGGTATAAACATTGAGATATCACATCTCTGCTATCTAAAGGGTCTCAGGATTGGAATGGGAAGGAGTTGGATATCCCATATCATGTTATAGGAAGAGTCTCAGGTTTGGTATTAGAAGCATTGAGATATCACATCTCATGCTATAGGAAGTGTCTCAGGATTGGAATGGGAAGGACTTGGATATCACATCTCATGCTATAGGTAGGGTCTCAAGTTTGATATTAGAAGCATTGAGATATCACATCTCATGTTATAGGAAGGGTCTGAGGATTGGAATGGGAAGGAGTTGGATATCACATCTCATGCTATGGGAAGGGTCTCAGGTTTGGTATAAGCAGTGAGATATCACATCTCATGCTATAGGAAGTGTCTCAGGATTGGAATGGGAAGGAGTAGGATATCACATCTCATGTTATAGGAAGGATCTCAGGTTTGGTATAAGCATTGAGATATCACATCTCTGCTATCGGAAGGGTCTCAGGATTGGAATGGGAAGGAGTTGGATATTCCCATCTCATGTTATAGGAAGGGTCTCAGGTTTGGTATTAGAAGCATTGAGATATCACATCTCATGCTATAGGAAGGGTCTCAGGATTGGAATGGGAAGGACTTGGATATCACATCTCATGCTATAGGGAGGGTCTCAAGTTTGATATTAGAAGCTTTGAGATATCACATCTCATGATATCGGAAGGGTCTCAGGTTTGGAATGCGAAGGAGTTTTATATCACATCTCATGATAAAGGAAGGGTCTAAGGTTTGGAAGGGGAAGGATTTGGATATCACATCTCATGTTATATTACGGGTCTCAGGTTTGGTATTAGAAGCATTGAGATATCAAGTCTCATAGTATAGGAAGGGTCTCAGAATTGGAATGGGAAGGAGTTGGATATCACATCTCAAGCTATAGGAAGGGTCTCAGGATTGGAATGGGAAGGACTTGGATATCACATCTCATGCTATAGGAAGGCTCTCAGGTTTCGAAGGGGAAAGAGTTGGATATCACATTTCATGTTAGAGGTAGGATCTCAGGTTTGGTATTAGAGGCATTGAGATATCACATCTCATGCTATCAGAAGGGTCTCAGGAATGGAATGGGAAGGAGTTGGATATCACATCTCATGCTAAAGGGAGGGTCTCAGGTTTGGAAGGGGAAGGATTTGGATATCACATCTCATGTTATAGGAAGGATCTCAGGTTTGGTATTAGAAGCATTGAGATATCACATCTCATGCTATCGGAAGGATCTCAGGTTTGGTATTAGAAGCATTGAGATATCACATCTCATGCTATCAGAAGAGTCTCAGGATTGGAATAGGAAGGAGTTGGATATCACATCTCATGCTAAAGGGAGGGTCTCAGGTTTGGAAGGGGAAGGATTTGGATATCACATCTCATGTTATCGGAAGGATCTCACGTTTGGTATTAGAAGTATTGAGATATCATATCTCATGCTATAGGAAGGGTCTCAGGATTGGAATGGGAAGGAGTTGGATATCACATCTCATGCTATAGGGAGGGTCTCAGGATTGGAATGGGAAGGACTTAGATATCACATATCATGCTATAGGGAGGGTCTCAGTTTTGATATTAGAAGCATTGAGATATCACATCTCATGCTATCGGAAGTGTCTCAGGATTGGAATGGGAAGGAGCTGGATATCACATCTCATGCTAAAGGAAGGGTCTCAGGTTTGGAACGGGAAGGATTTGGATATCACATCTCATGTTATAGGAAGGGTCTCAGGTTTGGTATAAGCATTGAGATATCACACCTCTGCTATCGGAAGAGTCTCAGGATTGGAATGGGAAGGAGTTGGATATCCCATCTCATGTTATAGGACGGTTCTCAGGTTTGTTATTAGAATCATTGAGATATCATATTGCATGCTGTAGGAAGGGTCTAAGGGTTGGAATGTGAAGGACTTGGATATCACATCTCATGCTATAGATAGGCTCTTAGGTTTGGAAAGGGAAGGAGTTGGATATCACATTTCATGTTAGAGGAAGGATCTCAGGTTTGGTATTAGAAGCATAGAGATATCACATCTCATGCTATAGGAAGGGTCTCAGGATTGGAATGGGAAGCAGTTGGATATCACATCTCATGCTATAGGAAGGGTCTCAGGTTTGGTATAAGCATTGAGATATCACATCTCATGCTATAGGAAGGGTCTCAGGATTGGAATGGGAAGGACTTGGATATCACATCTCATGCTATAGGGAGGGTCTCAAGTTTGATATAAGAAGCTTTGAGATATCACATCTCATGATATCGGAAGGGTCTCAGGATTGGAATGGGAAGGAGTTGGATATCACATCTCATGATAAAGGAAGGGTCTAAGGTTTGGAAGGGGAAGGATTTGGATATCACATCTCATGTTATATTACGGGTCTCAGGTTTGGTATTAGAAGCATTGAGATATCAAGTCTCATAGTATAGGAAGGGTCTCAGAATTGGAATGGGAAGGAGTTGGATATCACATCTCAAGCTATAGGAAGGGTCTCACGATTGGAATGGGAAGGACTTGGATATCACATCTCATGCTATAGGAAGGCTCTCAGGTTTGGAAGGGGAAAGAGTTGGATATCACATTTCATGTTAGAGGTAGGATCTCAGGTTTGGTATTAGAGGCATTGAGATATCACATCTCATGCTATCAGAAGGGTCTCAGGAATGGAATGGGAAGGAGTTGGATATCACATCTCATGCTAAAGGGAGGGTCTCAGGTTTGGAAGGGGAAGGATTTGGATATCACATCTCATGTTATAGGAAGGATCTCAGGTTTGGTATTAGAAGCATTGAGATATCACATCTCATGCTATCGGAAGGATCTCAGGTTTGGTATTAGAAGCATTGAGATATCACATCTCATGCTATCAGAAGAGTCTCAGGATTGGAATAGGAAGGAGTTGGATATGACATCTCATGCTAAAGGGAGGGTCTCAGGTTTGGAAGGGGAAGGATTTGGATATCACATCTCATGTTATCGGAAGGATCTCACGTTTGGTATTAGAAGTATTGAGATATCATATCTCATGCTATAGGAAGGGTCTCAGGATTGGAATGGGAAGGAGTTGGATATCACATCTCATGCTATAGGGAGGGTCTCAGGATTGGAATGGGAAGGACTTAGATATCACATATCATGCTATAGGGAGGGTCTCAGTTTTGATATTAGAAGCATTGAGATATCACATCTCATGCTATCGGAAGTGTCTCAGGATTGGAATGGGAAGGAGCTGGATATCACATCTCATGCTAAAGGAAGGGTCTCAGGTTTGGAACGGGAAGGATTTGGATATCACATCTCATGTTATAGGAAGGGTCTCAGGTTTGGTATAAGCATTGAGATATCACATCTCTGCTATCGGAAGAGTCTCAGGATTGGAATGGGAAGGAGTTGAATATCCCATCTCATGTTATAGGACGGGTCTCAGGTTTGTTATTAGAATCATTGAGATATCATATTGCATGCTGTAGGAAGGGTCTAAGGGTTGGAATGTGAAGGACTTGGATATCACATCTCATGCTATAGATAGGCTCTTAGGTTTGGAAAGGGAAGGAGTTGGATATCACATTTCATGTTAGAGGAAGGATCTCAGGTTTGGTATTAGAAGCATAGAGATATCACATCTCATGCTATAGGAAGGGTCTCAGGATTGGAATGGGAAGCAGTTGGATATCACATCTCATGCTATAGGAAGTGTCTCAGGATTGGAATGGGAAGGACTTGGGTATCACATCTCATGCTATAGGGAGGGTCTCAAGTTTGATATTAGAAGCATTGAGATATCACATCTCATGCTATAGGAAGGGTCTCAGGATTGGAATGGGAAGGAGTTGGATATCACATCTCATGCTATAGGAAGGGTCTCAGGTTTGGTATAAGCAGTGAGATATCACATCTCATGCTATAGGAAGTGTCTCAGGATTGGAATGGGAAGGAGTTGGATATCACATCTCATGTTATAGGAAGGATCTCAGGTTTGGTATAAGCATTGAGATATCACATCTCTGCTATCGGAAGGGTCTCAGGATTGGAATGGGAAGGAGTTGGATATTCCCATCTCATGTTATAGGGAGGGTCTCAAGTTTGATATTAGAAGCATTGAGATATCACATTTCATGATATCCGAAGGGTCTCAAGATTGGAATGGGAAGGAGTTGGCTATCACATCTCATGATAAAGGAAGGGTCTAAGGTTTGGAAGGGGAAGGATTTGGATATCACATCTCATGTTATAGGACGGGTCTCAGGTTTGGTATTAGAAGCATTGAGATATCAAGTCTCATGGTATAGGAAGGGTCTCAGAATTGGAATGGGAAGGAGTTGGATATCACATCTCAAGCTATAGGAAGGGTCTCAGGATTAGAATGGGAAGGAGTTTGATATCACATCTCATGCCATAGTATGGGTCTCAGGTTTGGTAGAAGCATTGGGATATCAGATCTCATGCTATCGGAAGGGTATCGGGATTGGATTTGGAAGGAGTTGGATATCCCATCTCATGCTATAGGAAGGGTCTCAGGTTGGAATGGGAAGGAGTTGGATATCACATCTCATGTTATAGGAAGGGTCTCAGGATTGGAATGGGAAGGACTTGGATATCACATCTCATGCTATAGGAAGGCTCTCAGGTTTGCAAGGGGAAAGAGTTGGATATCACATTTCATGTTAGAGGTAGGATCTCAGGTTTGGTATTAGAAGTATTGAGATATCACATCTCATGCTATCAGAAGGATCTCAGGTTTGGTATAGAAGCATTGAGATATCATATCTTATGCTATCAGAAGAGTCTCAGGATTGGAATGGGAAGGAGTTGGATATCACATCTCATGCTAAAGGAAGGGTCTCAGGTTTGGAAGATAAGGATTTGAATATCACATCTCATGTTATAGGAAGGATCTCAGGTTTGGTATTAGATGTATTGAGATATCACATCTCATGCTATCGGAAGGATCTCAGGTTTGGTATAGAAGCATTGAGATATCATATCTTATGCTATCAGAAGGGTCTCAGGATTGGAATGGGAAGGAGTTGGATATCACATCTCATGCTAAAGGGAGGGTCTCAGGTTTGGAAGGGGAAGGATTTGGATATCACATCTCATGTTATAGGATGGATCTCAGGTTTGGTATTAGAAGTATTGAGATATCACATCTCATGTTATCGGAAGGATCTCAGGTTTGGTATTAGAAGTATTGAGATATCACCTCTCATGCTATAGGAAGGGTCTCAGGATTGGAATGGGAAGGAGTTGGATATCACATCTCATGCTAAAGGAAGGGTCTCAGGTTTGGTAGAAGCATTGAGATATCACATCTCATGCTATAGGAAGGGTCTCAGGATTGGAATGGGAAGGACTTAGATATCACATATCATGCTATAGGGAGGGTCTCAGTTTTGATATTAGAAGCATTGAGATATCACATCTCATGCTATCGGAAGTGTCTCAGGATTGGAATGGGAAGAAGCTGGATATCACATCTCATGCTAAAGGAAGGGTCTCAGGTTTGGAACGGGAAGGAGTTGGATATCACATCTCATGTTATAGGAAGGGTCTCAGATTTGGTATAAACATTGAGATATCACATCTCTGCTATCGGAAGTGTCTCAGGATTGGAATGGGAAGGAGTTGGATATCCCATCTCATGTTATAGGACGGGTCTCAGGTTTTTTATTAGAATCATTGAGATATCATATTGCATGCTGTAGGAAGGGTCTAAGGATTGGAATGGGAAGGACTTGGATATCACATCTCATGCTATAGATAGGCTCTCAGGTTTGGAAAGTGAAGGAGTTGGATATCACATTTCATGTTAGAGGAAGGATCTCAGGTTTGGTATTAGAGGCATTGAGATATCACATCTCAGGCTATAGGAAGGGTCTCAGGATTGGAATGGGAAGGAGTTGGATATCACATCTCATGCTATAGGAAGGGTCTCAGGTTTGGTATAAGCATTGAGATATCTCATGCTAAAGGAAGGGTCTCAGGTTTGGAAGGGGAAGGAGTTGGATATCACATCTCATGCTAAAGGGAGGGTCTCAGGTTTGGAATGGGAAGGATTTGGATATCACATCTCATGTTATAGGAAGGACCTTAGGTTTGGTATTAGAAGCATTGAGATATCACATCTCATGCTATAGGAAGGGTCTCGGGATTGGAATGGGAAGGAGTTGGATATCACATCTCATGTTATTGGAAGGATCTCAGGTTTGGTATTAGAAGCATTGAGATATCACATCTCATGCTATCGGAAGGGTCTTAGGTTTGGTATAAGCATTGAGATATCACATCTCTGCTATCGGAAGGGTCTCAGGATTGGAATGGGAAGGATTTGGATATCATAATTCATGTTATAGGAAGGGTCTCAGGTTTGGTATTAGAAGCATTGAGATATCACATCTCATGCTATAGGAAGGGTCTCAGGATTGGAATGGGAAGGACTTGGATATCACATCTCATGTTATAGGAAGGGTCTCAGGTTTGGTATTAGAAGCATTGAGATATCACATCTCATGCTATAGGAAGGGTCTCAGGAATGGAATGGGAAGGACTTGGATATCACATCTCATGATAAAGGAAGGGTCTAAGGTTTGGAAGGGGAAGGATTTGGATATCACATCTCATGTTATTGGACCGGTCTCAGGTTTGGTATTAGAAGCATTGAGATATCAAGTCTCATGGTATAGGACGGGAGTTTGATATCACATCTCATGCAATGGTATGGGTCTCAGGTTTTGTAGAAGCATTGGTATATCACATCTCATGCTATCGGAAGGGTATCAGGATTGGATTTGGAAGGAGTTGGATATCCCATCTCATGCTATAGGAAGGGTCTCAGGTTGGAATAGAAGGAGTTGGATATCACATCTCATGTTATAGGAAGGGTCTCAGGATTGGAATGGGAAGGACTTGGATATCACATCTCATGTTAGAGGTAGGATCTCAGGTTTGGTATTAGAGGCATTGAGATATTACATCTCATGCTATCAGAAGGGTCTCAGGATTGGAATGGGAAGGAGTTGGATATCACATTTCATGCTAAAGGGAGGGTCTCAGGTTTGGAAGGGGAAGGATTTGGAAATCACATCTCATATTATAGGAAGGATCTCAGGTTTGGTATTAGAAGCATTGAGATATCACATCTCATGCTATCGGAAGGATCTCAGGTTTGGTATAAGAGGCATTGAGATATCACATCTCATGCTATCATAAGGGTCTCAGGATTGGAATGGGAAGGAGTTGGATATCACATCTCATGTTATAGGAAGGATCTCAGGTTTGGTATTAGAAGCATTGAGACATCACATCTCATGCTATAGGAAGGGTCTCAGGATTGGAATGGGAAGGAGTTGGATATCACATCTCATGCTATAGGAAGGGTCTCAGGTTTGGTATAAGCATTGAGATATCACATCTCATGCTATAGGAAGGGTCTCAGGATTGGAAAGGGAAGGATTTGGATATCACATCTTATGCTATAGGAAGGGTCTCAGGTTTGGTATAAGCATGGAGATATCACTTCTCATGCTATAGGAAGGGTCTCAGGATTGGAATGGGAAGGAGTTGGATATCACATCTCATGCTATAGGAAGGGGCTCAGATTTGGTATAAGCATTGAGATATCACATCTCATGCTATAGGAAGGGTCTCAGGATTGGAATGGGAAGGAGTTGTATATGACATCTCAGGCCATAGGAAGGGTCTCAGATTTGGTATAAGCATTGAGATATCACATCTCATGATATCGGAAGGGTCTCAGGATTGGAATGGGAAGGAGTTGGATATCACATTTCATGATAAAGGAAGGGTCTAAGGTTTGGAAGGGGAAGGATTTATCACATCTCATGTTATAGGACGGGTCTCAGGTTTGGTATTAGAAGCATTGAGATATCAAGTCTCATGGTATAAGAAGGGTCTCAGGATTGGAATGGGAAGGAGTTTGATATCACATCTTATGCCATAGTATGGGTCTCAGGTTTGGTAGAAGCATTGGGATATCACATCTCATGCTATCGGAAGGGTATCAGTATTGGATTTGGAAGGAGTTGGATATCCCATTTCATGCTATAGGAAGGGTCTCAGGTTGGAATGGGAAGGAGTTGGATATCACATTTCATGTTATAGGAAGGGTCTCAGGATTGGAATGGGAAGGACTTGGATATCATATCTCATGCTATAGGAAGGCTCTCAGGTTTGGAAGGGGAAGGAGTTGGATATCACATTTCATGTTAGAGGAAGGATCTCAGGTTTGGTATTAGAGGCCTTGAGATATCACATCTCATGCTATAGGAAGGGTCTCAGGATTGGAATGGGAAGGAGTTGGATATCACATCTCAAGCTATAGGAAGGGTCTCAGGTTTGGTATAAACATTGAGATATCACATCTCATGCTATAGGAAGGGTCTCCTGATTGGAATGGGAAGAAGTTGGATATCACATCTCATGCTATAGGAAGGATCTCAGGTTTGGTATAAGCATTGAGATATCACATCTCATGCTATAGGAAGGGTCTCAGGATTGGAATGGGAAGGAGTTGTATATGCCATCTCATGCCATAGGAAGGGTCTCAGGTTTGGTATAAGCATTGAGATATCACATCACATGCTATAGGAAGGGTCTCAGGATTGGAATGGGAAGGACTTGGATATCACATATCATGCTATAGGCAGGGTCTCAGGTTTGGAAAGGGAAGGAGATGGATATCACATTTCATGTTAGAGGTAGGATCTCAGGTTTGGTATTAGAGACATTGAGAAATCACATCTCATGCTATCAGAAGGGTCTCAGGATTGGAATGGGAAGGAGTTGGATATCACATCTCATGCTAAAGGGAGGGTCTCAGGTTTGGAAGGGGAAGGATTTGGAAATCACATCTCATATTATAGGAAGGATCTCAGGTTTGGTATTAGAAGCATTGAGATATCACATCTCATGCTATCGGAAGGATCTCAGGTTTGGTATAAGAGGCATTGAGATATCACATCTCATGCTATCATAAGGGTCTCAGGATTGGAATGGGAAGGAGTTGGATATCACATCTCATGTTATAGGAAGGATCTCAGGTTTGGTATTGGAAGCATTGAGACATCACATCTCATGCTATAGGAATGGTCTCAGGATTAGAATGGGTAGGAGTTGGATATCACATATGCTATAGGAAGTGTCTTTGGTTTGGAACGGGAAGGAGTTGGATATCACATCTCATGTTATAGGAAGGGTCTCAGGTTTGGTATAAGCATTGAGATATCACATCTCTGCTATCAGGAGTGGCTCAGGATTGGAATGGGAAGGAGTTGGATATCCCATCTCATGTTAAAGGACGGGTCTCTGGTTTGGTATTAGAATCATTGAGATATCACATCGCATGCTGTAGGAAGGGTCTAAGGATTGGAATGGGATGGACTTGGATATCACATCTCATGCTATAGGTAGGCTCTCAGGTTTGGTATAAGCATTGAGATATCACATCTCATGCTATAGGAAGGGTCTCAGGATTGGAATGGGAAGGATTTGGATATCACATCTCATGCTATAGGAAGGGTCTCAGGTTTGGTATAAGCATTGAGATATCACATCTCATGCTCTAGGAAGGGTCTCAGGATTGCAATGGGAAGGAGTTGTATATGACATCTCAGGCCTTAGGAAGGGTCTCAGGTTTGGTATAAGCATTGAGATATCACATCTCTGCTATCGGAAGGGTCTCAGGATTGGAATGGGAAGGAGTTGGATATCCCATCTCATGTTATAGGAAGGGTCTCAGGTTTGGTATTAGAAGCATTGAGATATCACATCTCATGCTATAGGAAGGGTCTCAGGATTGGAATGGGAAGGACTTGGATGTCACATCTCATGCTATAGGGAGGGTCTCAAGTTTGATATTAGAAGCATTGAGATAACAAATCTCATGATATCGGAAGGGTCTCAGGATTGGAATGGGAAGGAGTTGGATATCACATCTCATTATAAAGGAAGGGTCTAAGGTTTGGAATGGGATGGATTTGGATATCACATCTCATGTTATAGGACGGGTCTCAGGTTTGGTATTAGAAACATTGAGATATCAAGTGTCATGGTATAAGAAGGGTCTCAGAATTGGAATGGGAAGGAGTTGGATATCACATCTCAAGCTATAGGAAGCGTCTGAGGATTGGAATGGGAAGGAGTTTGATATCACATCTCATGCTATAGTATGGGTCTCAGGTTTGGTAGAAGCATTGGGATATCACATCTCATGCTATCGGAAGGGTATCAGTATTGGATTTGGAAGGAGTTGGATATCCCATCTCATGCTATAGGAAGGGTCTCAGGTTAGAATGGTAAGGAGTTGGATATCACATTTCATGTTATAGGAAGGGTCTCAGGATTGGAATGGGAAGGACTTGGATATCATATCTCATGCTATAGGAAGGCTCTCAGGTTTGGAAGGGGAAGGAGTTGGATATCACATCTCAAGCTATAGGAAGGGTCTCAGGTTTGGTATAAGCATTGAGATATCACATCTCATGCTATAGGAAGGGTCTCAGGATTGGAATGGGAAGAAGTTGGATATCACATCTCATGCTATAGGAAGGGTCTCAGGTTTGGTATAAGCATTGAGATATCACATCTCATGCTATAGGAAGGGTCTCAGGATTGGAATGGGAAGAAGTTGGATATCACATCTCATGCTATAGGAAGGGTCTCAGGTTTGGTATAAGCATTGAGATATCACATCTCATGCTATAGGAAGGGTCTCAGGGTTGGAATGGGAAGGAGTTGTATATGACATCTCATGCCATAGGAAGGGTCTCAGGTTTGGTATAAGCATTGAGATATCACATCACATGCTATAGGAAGGGTCTCAGGATTGGAATGGGAAGGACTTGGATATCACATCTCATGCTATAGGCAGGGTCTCAGGTTTGGAAAGGGAAGGAGATGGATATCACATTTCATGTTAGAGGTAGGATCTCAGGTTTGGTATTAGAGGCATTGAGATCTCACATCTCATGCTATCAGAAGGGTCTCAGGATTGGAATGGGAAGGAGTTGGATATCAAATCTCATGCTAAAGGGATGGTCTAAGGTTTGGAAGGGGAGGGATTTGGACATCATATCTCATGTTATTGGAAGGATCTCAGGTTTGGTATTAGAAGCATTGAGATATCACATCTCATGCTATCGGAAGGGTCTTAGGTTTGGTATAAGCATTGAGATATCACATCTCTGCTATCGGAAGGGTCTCAGGATTGGAATGGGAAGGATTTGGATATCACAATTCATGTTATAGGGAGGGTCTCAGTTTTCATATTAGAAGCATTGAGATATCACATATGCTATTGGAAGGGTCTCAGTATTGGAATGGGAAGGAGTTGGATATCACATCTCATGTTATAGGGAGGGTCTCAGTTTTGATATTAGAAGCATTGAGATATCACATATGCTATTGGAAGGGTCTCAGTATTGGAATTGGAAGGAGTTGGATATCACACATGCTAAAGGAAAGGTCTCAGGTTTGGAATGGGATTGAGTTGAATATCACATCTCATGCTAAAGGAAGGGTCATCAGGTTCGGTATAAGCATTGAGATATCACATCTCTGCTATCGGAAGGGTCTCAGGATAGTAATGGGAAGGACGTAGATTTCACATCTCATACTATAGGGAGGGTCTCAGTTTTGATATTAGAAGCATTGAGCTATCACATCTCATGCTATCGGAAGGGTCTCAGGATTGGAATGGGATGGAGTTGGATATCACATCTCAAGCTATCGCAGGATTGTAATGGGAAGGAGTTTGATATCACATATCAAGCTATAGGAAGGGTCTCAGGTTTGGAAGGGGAAGGATTTGGATCTCACATCTCAAGCTATCTCAGGATTGGAATGGGAAGGAGTTTGATATTTCATCTCAAGCTATAGGAAGGGTCTCAGGTTTGGAAAGGGAAGGATTTGGATTTCACATCTCATGTTATAGGATGGTTCTCATGTTTGGTTTTAGAAGCATTGAGATATCACATCTCATGCTATGGGAAGGGTCTCAGGTTTGGAATGGGAAGGAGTTGGTTATCACATCTCATGCTAAAGGAAAGGTCTCAGGTCTGGAAGGGGAAGGATTTGGATCTCACATCTCATGTTTTAGGACGGGTCTCAGGTTTGGTATTAGAAGCATTGAACTATCACATCTCATGGTATAGGAAGGGTCCCAGGATTGGAATGGGAAGGAGTTGGATATCACATTGAATCGGAAGGAGTTTGATATCACATCTCAAGCTATAGGAAGGGCCTCATGTTTGGAATGGGAATGATTTGGATTTCACATCTCATGTTATAGGATGGTTCTCATGTTTGGTTTTAGAAGCATTGAAATATCACATCTCATGCTATCTGAAGGGTCTCAGGTTTGGAATGGGAAGGAGTTTGATATCACATCTCATGTTAGAGGTAGGATCTCAGGTTTGGTATTAGAGGCATTGAGATATGACATCTCATGCCATCAGAAGGGTCTCAGGATTGGAATGGGAAGGAGTTGGATATCACATCTCATGCTAAAGGGAGGGTCTAAGGTTTGGAAGGGGAAGGATTTGGACATCACATCTCATGTTATTGGAAGGATCTGAGGTTTGGTATTAGAAGCATTGAGATATCACATCTCATGCTATCGGAAGGGTCTCAGGTTTGGTATAAGCATTGAGATATCACATCTCTGCTATCGGAAGGGTCTCAGGATTGGAATGGGAAGGATTTGGATATCACATCTCATGTTATAGGAAGGGTCTCAGGTTTGGTATTAGAAGCATTGAGATATCACATCTCATGCTATATTAAGGGTCTCAGGAATGGAATGGGAATGACTTGGATATCACATCTCATGATAAAGGAAGGGTCTAAGGTTTGGAAGGGGAAGGATTTGGATATCACATCTCATGTTATTGGACCGGTCTCAGGTTTGGTATTAGAAGCATTGAGATATCAAGTCTCATGGTATAGGAAGGGAGTTTGATATCACATCTCATGCCATGGTATGGGTCTCAGGTTTTGTAGAAGCATTGGGATATCACATCTCATGCTATTGGAAGGGTATCAGGATTGGATTTGGAAGGAGTTGGATATCCCATCTCATGCTATAGGAAGGGTCTCAGGTTGGAGTAGAAGGAGTTGGATATCACATCTCATGTTATAGGAAGGGTCTCAGGATTGGAATGGGAAGGACTTGGATATCACATCTCATGTTATAGGAAGGATCTCAGGTTTTGTATTAGAATC
Organism: Ambystoma mexicanum; assembly: GCF_040938575.1. Classification (NCBI taxonomy): domain Eukaryota; kingdom Metazoa; phylum Chordata; class Amphibia; order Caudata; family Ambystomatidae; genus Ambystoma; species Ambystoma mexicanum. The sequence goes on along the minus strand of NW_027182330.1, from coordinate 295,521 downwards.
ATTGAGATATCACATCTCATGCTATAGGAAGGGTCTCAGGATTGGAATGTGAAGCATTTGGATATCACATCTCATGCTAAAGGAAGGGTCTCAGGTTTGGTATAAGCATTGAGATATCACATCTCTGCTATCAGAAGGGTCTAAGGATTGGATTGGGAAGGAATTGGATATCCCTTCTCATGCTATAGGAAGGGTCTCAGGTTGGAATGGGTAGGAGTTGGATATCACATCTCATGTTATAGGAAGGGTCTCAAGATTGAAATGGGAAGGATTTGGATATCACATCTCTTGCTATAGGAAGGGTCTCAGGTTTTCTATTAGAAACATTGAGATATGACATCTCATGCTATAGGAAGGGTTTCAGTATTGGAATGGGAAGGATTTGGATATCACATCTCATGCTAAAGGAAGGGTCTCAGGTTTGGAAGGGGAAGGATTTGGATATCATATCTCATGTTATAGGACATATCTCATGTTATAGGACGGGTCCCAGGTTTGGTATTAGAAGCATTGAGATATCACATCTCATGGTATAGGAAGGGTCTCAGGATTGGAATGGGAAGGAGTTGGATCTCCCTTCTCATGCTACAGGAAGGGTCTCAGGTTGGAATGGGAAGGAGTTGGATATCACATCTCGTTATAGGAAGGGTCTCAGGATTGGAATGGGAAGGAATTGGATATCACATCTCTTGCTATAGGAAGGGTCTCAGGTTTGGAAGGGGAAGGATTTGGATATCATATCTCATGTTATAGGACCGGCCCCAGGTCTGGTATTAGAAGCATTGAGATATCACATCTCATGCTATAGGAGGAGTCTCAGGATTGGAATGGGAAGGAGTTGGATATCACGTCTCATGATATAGGAAGGGTCTCAGGATTGGAATGGGCAGGAGTTGAATATCACCTCTCATGCTAAAAGAAGGGTATCAGGTTTGATAGAAGCATTGAGATACCACATCTCATGCTATAGGAAGGAACTCAGGATTGGAATGGGAAGGAGTTGGATATCACATCTAATGCCATAGGAAGGGTCATCAGGTTTGGTATAAGCATTGAGATATCACATCTCTGCTATCGGAAGGGTCTCAGGATAGGAATGGTAAGGACTTAGAATTCACATCTCATACTATAGGGAGGGTCTCAGTTTTGATATTAGAAGCATTGAGCTATCACATCTCATGCTATCGGAAGGGTCTCAGGATTGGAATGGGATGGAGTTGGATATCACATCTCAAGCTATCTCAGGATTGGAATGGGAAGGAGTTTGATATTTCATCTCAAGCTATAGGAAGGGTCTCAGGTTTGGAAAGGGAAGGATTTGGATTTCACATCTCATGTTATAGGATGGTTCTCATGTTTGGTTTTAGAAGCATTGAGATATCACATCTCATGCTATCGGAAGGGTCTCAGGTTTGGAAAGGGAAGGATTTGGATTTCACATGTTATAGGATGGTTCTCAGGTTTGGTTTTAGAAGCATTAAATTATAACATCTCATGCTATAGGAAGGGTCTCAGGTTTGGAATGGGAAGGAGTTGGATATCACATCTCTGCTATCTGAAGGGTCTCAGGATTGGAATGGGAAGGAGTTGGATATCCCATCTCGTTATAGGAAGGGTCTCAGGTTTGGTATTAGAAGCAATGAGATATCACATCTCATGCTATAGGAAGGGTCTAAGGTTTGGAAGGGGACGGATTTGGGTATCACATCTCATGTTATAGGACCGGTCTCAGGTTTGGTATTTGAAGCATTGAGATATCAAGTCTCATGGTATAGGACGGGTCTCAGAATTGGAATGAGAAGGAGTTGGATATCACATCTCAAGCTATAGGAAGGGTCTCAGGATTGGAATGGGAAGGAGTTGGATATCACATCTCATGTTATAGGAAGGGTCTCAGGATTGGAATGGGAAGGACTTGGATATCACATCTCATTCTATAGGAAGGCTCTCAGGGTTGGAAGGGGAAGGAGTTGGATATCAAATTTCATGTTAGAGGTAGGATCTCAGGTTTGGTTTTAGAGGCATTGAGATATCACATCTCATGCCATCAGAAGGGTCTCAGGATTGGAATGGGAAGGAGTTGGATATCAAATCTCATGCTAAAGGGATGGTCTAAGGTTTGGAAGGGGAGGGATTTGGACATCATATCTCATGTTATTGGAAGGATCTCAGGTTTGGTATTAGAAGCATTGAGATATCACATCTCATGCTATCGGAAGGGTCTTAGGTTTGGTATAAGCATTGAGATATCACATCTCTGCTATCGGAAGGGTCTCAGGATTGGAATGGGAAGGATTTGGATATCACAATTCATGTTATAGGAAGGGTCTCAGGTTTGGTATTAGATGCATTGAGATATCACATCTCATGCTATAGGAAGGGTCTCAGGATTGGAATGGGAAGGACTTGGATATCACATCTCATGTTATAGGAAGGGTCTCAGGTTTGGTATTAGAAGCATTGAGATATCACATCTCATGCTATAGGAAGGGTCTCAGGAATGGAATGGGAAGGACTTGGATATCACATCTCATGATAAAGGAAGGGTCTAAGGTTTGGAAGGGGAAGGATTTTAAGCATTGGGATATCACATCACATGCTATAGGAAGGGCCTCAGGATTGGAATGGGAAGGAGTTGGATATCACACCTCATGTTATAGGAAAGATCTCAGGTTTGGTATTAGAAGCATTGAGACAACACATCTCATGTTATTGGAAGGGTCTCAGGATTGGAATGGGAAGAAGTTGGATATCACATCTCATGCTATAGGAAGAGTCTCAGGTTTGGTATAAGCATTGAGATATCACATCTCATGATATAGGAAGGGCTCAGGATTGGAATGGGAAGGAGTTGTATATGACATCTCATGCCATAGGAAGGGTCTCAGGTTTGGTATAAGCATTGAGATATCACATCACATGCTATAGGAAGGGTCTCAGGATTGGAATGGGAAGGACTTGGATATCACATCTCATGCTAAAGGGAGGGTCTCAGGTTTGGAAGGGGAAGGATTTGGAAATCACATCTCATGTTATAGGAAGGATCTCAGGTTTGGTATAAGAAGCATTGAGATATCACATCTCATGCTATCAGAAGAATCTCAGATTTGGTATTAGAGGCATTGAGATATCACATCTCATGCTATCATAAGGGTCTCAGGATTGGAATGGGAAGGAGTTGGATATCACATCTCATGCTATAGGAAGGATCTCAGGTTTGGAACGGGAAGGAGTTGGATATCACATCTCATGTTATAGGAAGAGTCTCACATTTGGTATAAGCATTGAGATATCACATCTCTGCAATCGGAAGTGTCTCAGGATTGGGATGGGAAGGAGTTGGATATCACATCTCATGCTATAGGAAGGGTCTCAGGTTTGGAACGGGAAGGAGTTGTATATCCCATCTCATGTTATAGGACTGGTCTCAGGTTTGGTATTAGAAGCATTGAGATATCACATCACATGCTGTAGGAAGGGTCTCAGGTTTGGAATGGGAAGGAATTGGATATCACATCTCATGTTATAGGAAGGGTCTCAGGTTTGGTATAAGCATTGAGATATCACATCTCTGCTATCGGAAGTGTCTCAGGATTGGAATGGGAAGGAGTTGGATATCACATCTCATGTTATAGGACGGGTCTCAGGTTTGTTATTAGAATCATTGAGATATCATATTGCATGCTGTAGGAAGGGTCTAAGGATTGGAATGGGAAGGACTTGGATATCACATCTCATGCTATAGGTAGGCTCTCAGGTTTGGAAAGGGAAGGAGTTGGATATCACATTTCATGTTAGAGGAAGGATCTCAGGTTTGGTATTAGAGCCATTGGATATCACATCTCATGCTATAGGAAGGGTCTCAGGATTGGAATGGGAAGGAGTTGGATATCACATCTCATGCTATAGGAAGGGTTTTAGGTTTGGTATAAGCATTGAGATATCACATCTCATGCTATAGGAAGGGTCTCAGGATTGGAATGGGAAGGATCTGTATATGACATCTCATGCCATAGGAAGGGTCTCAGGTTTGGTATAAGCATTGAGATATCACATCTCTGCTTTCGGAAGGGTCTCAGGATTGGAATGGGAAGGAGTTGGATATCCCATCTCATGTTATAGGAAGAATCTCAGGTTTGGTATTAGAAGCATTGAGATATCACATCTCATGCTATAGGAAGTGTCTCAGGATTGGAATGGGAAGGACTTGGATATCACATCTCATGCTATAGGGAGGGTCTCAAGTTTGATATTAGAAGCATTGAGATATCACATCTCATGCTATAGGAAGGGTCTCAGTATTGGAATGGGAAGGAGTTGGATATCACATCTCATGCTATAGGAAGGGTCTCAGGTTTGGTATAAGCATTGAGATATCACATCTCTGCTATCGGAAGGGTCTCAGGATTGGAATGGGAAGGAGTTGGATATTCCCATCTCATGTTATAGGAAGGGTCTATCAGGTCTTAGCATGAGACTCTTCCTATAACATGAGATGTGATATCCAACTCCTTCCCATTCCAATCCTGAGACCCTTCCGATAGCTTGAGATGTGATATCTCAATGCTTCTAATATCAATACTGAGACCCTCCCTATAGCATGAGATGTGATATCTAAGTCCTTCCCATTCCAATCCTGAGACCCTTCCGATAGCAGAGATGTGATATCTCAATGCTTATACCAAACCTGAGACCCTTCCTATAGCATGAGATGTGATATCCAACTCCTTCCCATTCCAATCCTGAGACCCTTCCTATAGCATGATATGTGAAATCTCAATGCTTCTATCAAAACTGAGACCCTTCCTTTAGCATGAGATGTGATATCCAACTCCTTCCCATTCCAATCCTGAGACCAGTCCTATAGCATGAGATGTGCTATCTCAATGCTTCTAATACCAAACCTGAGATCCTTCCTATAACATGAGATGTGATATCTAACTCCTTCCCATTCCAATCCTGAGACCCTTCCTATAGCATGAGATGTGATATCTCAATGCTTCTAATACCAAACCTGAGATCCTTCAGATAGCATGAGATATGATATCTCAATGCTTCTAATACCAAACCTGAGATCCTTCCTATAACATGAGATGTGATATCCAAATCCTTCCCCTTCCGAACCTGAGACCCTCCCTTTAGCATGAGATGTGATATCCAACTTCTTCCCATTCCAATCCTGATACCCTTCTGATAGCATGAGATGTGATATCTCAATGCTTCGAATAGCAAACCTGAGATCCTACCTCTAACATGAAATGTGATATCCAACTCCTTCCCTTTCCAAACCTGAGAGCCTTCCTACAGCATGAGATGTGATATCCAAGTCCTTCCCATTCCAATCCTGAGACCCTTCCTATAACATGAGATGTCATATCCAACTCCTTCCCATTCCAACCTGAGACCCTTCCTATAGCATGAGATGGGATATCCAACTCCTTCCAAATCCAATCCTGATACCCTTCCGATAGCATGAGATGTGATATCCCAATGCTTCTACAAAACCTGAGACCCATACCATGGCATGAGATGTGATATCAAACTCCCGTCCTATACCATGAGACTTGATATCTCAATGCTTCTAATACCAAACCTGAGACCGGTCCAATAACATGAGATGTGATATCCAAATCCTTCCCCTTCCAAACCTTAGACCCTTCCTTTATCATGAGATGTGATATCCAAGTCCTTCCCATTCCATTCCTGAGACCCTTCCTATAGCATGAGATGTGATATCTCAATGCTTCTAATACCAAACCTGAGACCCTTCCTATAACATGAGATGTGATATCCAAGTCCTTCCCATTTCAATCCTGAGACCCTTCCTATAGCATGAGATGTGATATCTCAATGCTTCTAATACCAAACCTGAGACCCTTCCTATAACATGAATTCTGATATCCAAGTCCTTCCCATTCCAATCCTGAGACCCTTCCAATAGCAGAGATGTGATATCTCAATGCTTCTAATATCAAACCTGAGACCTGTCCTATAACATGAGATGGGATATCCAACTCCTTCCCGTTCCAAACCTGATACCCTTCCTATAGCATGAGATGTGATATCCAATTCCTTCCCATCCCAATCATGAGACACCTCCGATAGCAGAGATGTGATATCTCAATGCTTATACCAAACCTGAGACTCTTCCTATAACATGAGATGTGATATCTAACTCCTTCCCGTTCCAAACCTGAGACCCTTCCTATAGCATGAGATGTGATATCCAACTCCTTCCCATTCCAATCCTGAGACCCTTCCTATAGCATGAGATGTGATATCTCAATTCTTATACCAAATCTGAGACCCTTCCTATAGCATAAGATGTGATATCCAACTCCTTCCCATTACAATACTGAGACCCTTCCTATAGCATGAGATGTGATATCTCAATGCTTCTAATACCAAACCTGAGATCCTTCCTATAACATGAGATGTGATATCCAACTCCTTCCCATTCCAATCCTGAGACCCTTATGATAGCATGAGATGTGATATCTCAATGCCTCTAATACCAAACCTGAGATACTTCCGATAGCATGAGATGTGATATCTCAATGCTTTTAATACCAAACCTGAGATCCTTCCTATAACATGAGATGTGATTTCCAAATCCTTCCCCTTCCAAACCTGAGACCCTCCCTTTAGCATGAGATGTGATATACAACTCCATCCCATTCCAATCCTGAGACCCTTCTGATAGCATGAGATGTGATATCTCAATGCCTCTAATACCAAACCTGAGATCCTACCTCTAACATGAAATGTGATATCCATCTCCTTCCCTTTCCAAACCTGAGACCCTGCCTATAGCATGAGATGTGATATTCAAGTCCTTCCCATTCCAATCCTGAGACCCTTCCTATAGCATGTGATGTGATATCTCAATGCGTATACCAAACCTGAGACCCTTCCTATGGCATGAGATGTCATATACAACTCCTTCCCATTCCAATCCTAAGACCCTTCCTATAACATGAGATGTGATGTCTCAATGCTTCTAATACCAAACCTGAGATCTTTCCTATAACATGAGATGTGATATCCAACTCCTTCCCATTCCAATCCTGGGACCCTTCCTATAGCATGAGATGTGATATCTCAATGCTTATACCAAACCTGAGACCCTTCCTATAGCTTGAGATGTGATATCCAACTCCTTCCCATTCCAATCCTGAGACCCTTCCTATAGCATGAGATGTGATATCTTAAGGCCTCTAATACCAAACCTGAGATCCTTCCTCTAACATGAGATGTGATATCCAACTCCTTCCCATTCCAATCCTGAGACCCTTCCGATAGCTTGAGATGTGATATCTCAATGCTTCTAATATCAATACTGAGACCCTCCCTATAGCATGAGATGTGATATCTAAGTCCTTCCCATTCCAATCCTGAGACCCTTCCGATAGCAGAGATGTGATATCTCAATGCTTATACCAAACCTGAGACCCTTCCTATAGCATGAGATATGATATCCAACTCCTTCCCATTCCAATCCTGAGACCCTTCCTATAGCATGATATGTGAAATCTCAATACTTCTACCAAAACTGAGACCCTTCCTTTAGCATGAGATGTGATATCCAACTCCTTCCCATTCCAATCCTGAGACCAGTCCTATAGCATGAGATGTGATATCTCAATGCTTCTAATACCAAACCTGAGATCGTTCCTATAACATGAGATGTGATATCCAACTCCTTCCCATTCCGAACCTGAGACCCTCCGTTTAGCATGAGATGTGATATCCAACTCCTTCCCATTCCAATCCTGATACCCTTCTGATAGAATGAGATGTGATATCTCAATGCCTCTAATACCAAACTTGAGATCCTACCTCTAACATGAAATGTGATATCCAACTCCTTCCCTTTCCAAACCTGAGAGCCTTCCTACAGCATGAGATGTGATATCCAAGTCCTTCCCATTCCAATCCTGAGACCCTTCCTATAACATGAGATGTCATATCCAACTCCTTCCCATTCCAACCTGAGACCCTTCCTATAGCATGAGATGGGATATCCAACTCCTTCTTATGCCAAACCTGAGACCCTTCCTATGGCATGAGATGGGGTATCCAACTCCTTGCCATTCAAATCCTGAGACCCTCCCTATAACAAGAGATGTCATATCCAACTCCTTCCCATTCCAAACCTGAGACCCTTCCTTTAGCATGAGATGTAATATCCAAATCCTTCACATTCCAATCCGGAGACCCTTCCTATAGCATGAGATGTGATATCTCAATATTTCTAATACCAAACATGAGATCCTTCCTATAACACGAGATGTGATATCCAACTCCTTCCCATTCCAAACCTGAGACCCTTCCGATAGCATGAGATGTGATATCTCAATGCTTCAAAAACCAAACATGAGAACCATCCTAAAACATGAGATGTGAAATCCAAATCCTTCCCTTCCCAAACCTGAGACTCTTCCTATAGCATGAGATGTGATATCTTAATGCTTCTACCAAACCTGAAACCCTTCCAATAGCATGAGTTGTGATATCCAACTCCTTCCCATTCCAATCCTGAGACACTTCCTATAGCATGAGATGTGATATCACAATGCTTTTAATACCAAACCTGAGACCCGTCCTATAACATGAAATGTGATATCCATCTCCTTCCCTTTCCAAACCTGAGACCCTGCCTATAGCATGAGATGTGATATTCAATTCCTTCTCATTCCAATCCTGAGACCCTTCCTATAGCATGTGATGTGATATCTCAATGCGTATAGCAAACCTGAGACCCTTCCTATGGCATGAGATGTCATATACAACTCCTTCCCATTCCAATCCTAAGACCCTTCCTATAACATGAGATGTGATGTCTCAATGCTTCTAATACCAAACCTGAGATCTTTCCTATAACATGAGATGTGATATCCAACTCCTTCCCATTCCAATCCTGAGACCCTTCCTATAGCATGAGATGTGATATCTCAAGGCCTCTAATACCAAACCTGAGATCCTTCCTCTAACATGAAATGTGATATCCAACTCCTTTCCCTTCCTAACCTGAGACCCTTCCTATAGCATGAGATGTAATATCCAACTCCTTCCCATTCCAATCCTGAGACCCTTCTGATAGCTTGAGATGTGATATCTCAATGCTTCTAATATCAATACTGAGACCCTCCCTATAGCATGAGATGTGATATCTAAGTCCTTCCCATTCCAATCCTGAGACCCTTCCGATAGCAGAGATGTGATATCTCAATGCTTATACCAAACCTGAGACCCTTCCTATAGCATGAGATATGATATCCAACTCCTTCCCATTCCAATCCTGAGACCCTTCCTATAGCATGATATGTGAAATCTCAATGCTTCTACCAAAACTGAGACCCTTCCTTTAGCATGAGATGTGATATCCAACTCCTTCCCATTCCAATCCTGAGACCAGTCCTATAGCATGAGATGTGATATCTCAATGCTTCTAATACCAAACCTGAGATCCTTCCTATAACATGAGATGTGATATCCAACTCCTTCCCATTCCAATCCTGAGACCCTTCCTATAGCATGACATGTGATATCTCAATGCTTCTAATACCAAACCTGAGATCCTTCCGATAGCATGAGATGTGATATCTCAATGCTTCTAATACCAAACCTGAGATCCTTCCTATAACATGAGATGTGATATCCAAATCCTTCCCCTTCCGAACCTGAGACCCTCCGTTTAGCATGAGATGTGATATCCAACTCCTTCCCATTCCAATCCTGATACCCTTCTGATAGAATGAGATGTGATATCTCAATGCCTCTAATACCAAACCTGAGATCCTACCTCTAACATGAAATGTGATATCCAACTCCTTCCCTTTCCAAACCTGAGAGCCTTCCTACAGCATGAAATGTGATATCCAAGTCCTTCCCATTCCAATCCTGAGACCCTTCCTATAACATGAGATGTCATATCCAACTCCTTCCCATTCCAACCTGAGACCCTTCCTATAGCATGAGATGGGATATCCAACTCCTTCTTATGCCAAACCTGAGACCCTTCCTATGGCATGAGATGGGATATCCAACTCCTTCCCAATCCAATCCTGAGACCCTTCCGATAGCAGAGATGTGATATCTCAACGCTTCTACCAAACCTGAGACCCTTCCTATAACATGAGATGTGATATCCAATTCCTTCCCATTCCAAACCTGAGACCCTTCCTATTGGTTGAGATGTGATATCCAACTCCTTCCCATTCCAACCCTGAGACCCTTCCTATACCATGAGATGTGATATCTCAATGCTTCTAATACCAAACCTGGGTCCCGTCCTATAACATGAGATATGATATCCAAATCCTTCCCCTTCCAAACCTGAGACCCTTCCTTTAGCATGAGATGTGATATCCAAATACTTCCCATTCCAATCCTAAAACCCTTCCTATAGCATGAGATGTGATATCTCAATGTTTCTAATAAAAAACCTGAGACCCTTCCTATAGCAAGAGATGCGATATCCAAATCCTTCCCATTCCAATCCTGAGACCCTTCCTATAACATGAGATGTGATATCCAACTCCTTCCCATTCCAACCTGAGACCCTTCCTATAGCCTGAGAAGGGATATCCAACTCCTTCCCAATCCAATCCTGAGACCCTTCCGATAGCAGAGATGCGATATCTCAATGCTTATACCAAACCTGAGACCCTTCCTATGGCATGAGATGTGATATCCAACTCCTTGCCATTCAAATCCTGAGACCCTCCCTATAAAAAGAGATGTCATATCCAACTCCTTCCCATTCCAAACCTGAGACCCTTCCTTTAGCATGAGATGTAATATCCAAATCCTTCACATTCCAATCCGGAGACCCTTCCTATAGCATGAGATGTGATATCTCAATGCTTCTAATACCAAACATGAGATCCTTCCTATAACATGAGATGTGATATCCAACTCCTTCCCATTCCAAACCTGAGAACCATCCTATAACATGAGATGTGAAATCCTAATCCTTCCCTTCCCAAACCTGAGACTCTTCCTATAGCATGAGATGTGATATCTCAATGCTTCTACCAAACCTGAAACCCTTCCTATAGCATGAGATGTGATATCCAACTCCTTATCATTCCAATCCTGAGACACTTCCTATAGCATGAGATGTGATATCACAATGCTTCTAATACCAAACCTGAGACCCGTCCTATAACATGAGATGTGATATCCAAATCCTTCCCCTTCCAAACCTTAGACCCTTCCTTTATCATGAGATGTGATATCGAAGTCCTTCCCATTCCATTCCTGAGACCCTTCCTATAGCATGAGATGTGATATCTCAATGCTTCTAATACCAAACCTGAGACCCTTCCTATAACATGAGATGTGATATCCAAGTCCTTCCCATTCCAATCCTGAGACCCTTCCTATAGCATGAGATGTGATATCCTAGTCCTTCCCATTCCAATCCTGAGACCCTTCCGATAGCAGAGATGTGATATCTCAATGCTTATACCAAACCTGAGACCCTTCCTATGGCATGAGATGTCATATACAACTCCTTCCCATTCCAATCCTGAGACCCTTCCTATAGCATGAGATGTGATATCTCAATGCTTATACCAAACCTGAGACCCTTCCTATAGCATGAGATGTGATATCCAACTCCTTCCCATTACAATCCTGATACCCTTCCTATAACATGAGATGTGATGTCTCAATGCTTCTAATACCAAACATGAGATCCTTCCTATGGCATGAGATGTCATATAAAACTCCTTCCCATTCCATTCCTGAGACCCTTCCTATAGCATGAGATATGATATCCAACTCCTTCCCATTCCAATCCTGAGACCCTTCCTATAGCAAGAGATGCGATATCCAAATCCTTCCCATTCCAATCCTGAGACCCTTCCTATAACATGAGATGTGATATCCAACTCCTTCCCATTCCAACCTGAGACCCTTCCTATAGCATGAGAAGGGATATCCAACTCCTTCCCAATCCAATCCTGAGACCCTTCCGATAGCAGAGATGTGATATCTCAATGCTTATACCAAACCTGAGACCCTTCCTATGGCATGAGATGTGATATCCAACTCCTTGCCATTCAAATCCTGAGACCCTCCCTATAACAAGAGATGTCATATCCAACTCCTTCCCATTCCAAACCTGAGACCCTTCCTTTAGCATGAGATGTAACTATAGCATGAGATGTGATATCCAACTCCTTCCCATTCCAATCCTGAGACCCTTCCTATAGCATGAGATGTGATATCTCAATGCTTCTAATACCAAACCTGAGATCCTTCCTATAACAAGAGATGTGATATCCAACTCCTTCCCATTCCAATCCTGAGACCCTTATGATAGCATGAGATGTGATATCTCAATGCCTCTAATACCAAACCTGAGATACTTCCGATAGCATGAGATGTGATATCTCAATGCTTCTAATACCAAACCTGAGATCCTTTCTATAACATGAGATGTGATTTCCAAATCCTTCCCCTTCCAAACCTGAGACCCTCCCTTTAGCATGAGATGTGATATACAACTCCTTCCCATTCCAATCCTGAGACCCTTCTGATAGCATGAGATGTGATATCTCAATGCCTATATTACCAAACCTGAGATCCTACCTCTAACATGAAATGTGATATCCATCTCCTTCCCTTTCCAAACCTGAGACCCTGCCTATAGCATGAGATGTGATATCCAAGTCCTTCCCATTCCAATCCTGAGACCCTTCCTATAGAATGTGATGTGATATCTCAATGCTTATACCAAACCTGAGACCCTTCCTATGGCATGAGATGTCATATACAACTCCTTCCCATTCCAATCATGAGACCCTTCCTATAGCATGAGATGTGATATCTCAATGCTTATACCAAACCTGAGACCCTTCCTATAGCATGAGATGTGATATCCAACGTCTTCCCATTCCAATCCTAAGACCCTTCCTATAACATGAGATGTGATGTCTCAATGCTTCTTATACCAAACCTGAGATCTTTCCTATAACATGAGATGTGATATCCAACTCCTTCCCATTCCAATCCTGAGACCCTTCCTATAGCATGAGATGTGATATCTCAATGCTTATACCAAACCTGAGACCCTTCCTATAGCTTGAGATGTGATATCCAACTCCTTCCCATTCCAATCCTGAGACCCTTCCTATAGCATGAGATGTGATATCTCAAGGCCTCTAATACCAAACCTGAGATCCTTCCTCTAACATGAAATGTGATATCCAACTCCTTCCCCTTCCAAACCTGAGAGCCTTCCTATAGCATGAGATATGATATCCAAGTCCTTCCCATTCCAATCCTGAGACCCTTCCTATAACATGAAATGTGATATCCAACTCCTTCCCATTCCAACCTGAGACCCTTCCTATAGTATGAGATGGGATATCCAACTCCTTCCAAATCCAATACTGATACCCTTCCAATAGCATGAGATGTGATATCCCAATGCTTCTACCAAACCTGAGACCCATACTATGGCATAAGATGTGACATCAAACTCCTTCCCATTCCAATCCTGAGACCCTTCCTATAGCTTGAGATGTGATATCCAACTCCTTCCCATTCCAATTCTGAGACCCCTCCTATACCATGAGACTTGATATCTCAATGCTTCTAATACCAAACCTGAGACCCGTCCTATAACATGAGATGTGATATCCAAACCCTTCCCCTTCCAAACCTTAGACCCTTCCTTTATCATGAGATGTGATATCCAACTCCTTCCCATTCCAATCCTGAGACCCTTCCTATAGCATGAGATGTGATATCTCAATGCTTCTAATACCAAACCTGAGATCCTTTCGATAGCATGAGATGTGATATCTCAATGCTTCTAATACCAAACCTGAGATCCTTCCTATAACATGAGATGTGATATCCAAATCCTTCCCCTTCCGAACCTGAGACCCTCCCTTTAGCATGAGATGTGATATCCAACTCCTTCCCATTCCAATCCTGAGACCCTTCTGATAGCATGAGATGTGATATCTCAATGCCTCTAATACCAAACCTGAGATCCTACCTCTAACATGAAATGTGATATCCATCTCCTTCCCTTTCCAAACCTGAGACCCTGCCTATAGCATGAGATGTGATATTCAAGTCCTTCCCATTCCAATCCTGAGACCCTTCCTATAGCATGTGATGTGATATCTCAATACTTATACCAAACCTGAGACCCTTCCTATGGCATGAGATGTCATATACAACTCCTTCCCATTCCAATCCTGAGACCCTTCCTATAGCATGAGATGTGATATCTCAATGCTTATACCAAACCTGAGACCCTTCCTATAGCATGAGATGTGATATCCAACTTCTTCCCATTCCAATCCTAAGACCCTTCCTATAACATGAGATGTGATGTCTCAATGCTTCTAATACCAAACCTGAGATCTTTCCTATAATATGAGATGTGATATCCAACTCCTTCCCATTCCAATCCTGAGACCCTTCCTATAGCATGAGATGTGATATCTCAATGCTTATACCAAACCTGAGACCCTTCCTATAGCTTGAGATGTGATATCGAACTCCTTCCCATTCCAATCCCGAGACCCTTCCTATAGCATGAGATGTGATATCTCAAGGCCTCTAATACCAAACCTGAGATCCTTCCTCTAACATGAAATGTGATATCCAACTCCTTCCCCTTCCAAACCTGAGAGCCTTCCTATAGCATGAGATATGATATCCAAGTCCTTCCCATTCCAATCCTGAGACCCTTCCTATAACATGAAATGTGAAATCCAACTCCTTCCCATTCCAACCTGAGACCCTTCCTATAGCATGAGATGGGATATCCAACTCCTTCCAAATCCAATACTGATACCCTTCCAATAGCATGAGATGTGATATCCCAATGCTTCTACCAAACCTGAGACCCATACTATGGCATAAGATGTGATATCAAACGCCTTCCCATTCCAATCCTGAGACCCTTCCTATAGCTTGAGATGTGATATCCAACTCCTTCCCATTCCAATTCTGAGACCCTTCCTATACCATGAGACTTGATATCTCAATGCTTCTAATACCAAACCTGAGACCCGTCCTATAACATGAGATGTGATATCCAAATCCTTCCCCTTCCAAACCTTAGACCCTTCCTTTATCATGAGATGTGATATCCAACTCCTTCCCATTCCAATCCTGAGACCCTTCCGATATCATGAGATTTGTTATCTCAATGCTTCTAATATCAAACTTGAGACCCTCCCTATAGCAAGAGATGTGACATCCAAGTCCTCCCCATTCCAATCCTGAGACCCTTCCGATAGCAGAGATGTGATATCTCAATGCGTATACCAACCTGAGACCCTTCCTATAACATGAGATGTGATATCCAACTCCTTCCCATTCCAAACCTGAGACCCTTCCTATAGCATATGTGATATCCAACTCCTTCCAATTCCAAACATGAGACCCTTCCCATAGCAAGAATGTAATATCCAACTCCTTCCCATTCCAATCCTGAGACCATTCCTATAGCATGAGATGTGATATCTCAATGCTTCTAATACCAAACCTGAGATCCTTCCTATGACATGAGATGTGATATCCAATTCCTTCCCATTCCAAACCTGAGTCCCTTCCTACAGCATGCGATGTGATATCTCAATGCTTCTAATACCAAACCTGAGACCAGTCCTATAACATGAGATGCGATATCCAACTCCTTCCCGTTCCAATCCTGAGACACTTCCGATTGCAGAGATTTGATATCTCAATGCTTATACCAAACCTGAGACTCTTCCTATAACATGAGATGTGATATCCAACTCCTTCCCGTTCCAAACCTGAGACCCTTCCTATAGCATGAGATGTGATATCCAAATCCTTCCCATCCCAATCCTGAGACACTTCCAATTGCAGAGATGTGATATCTCAATGCTTATACCAAACCTGAGACTCTTCCTATAACACGAGATGTGATATCCAACTCCTTCCCGTTCCAAACCTGAGACCCTTCCTATAGCATGAGATGTGATATCCAACTCCTTCCCATTCCAATCCTGAGACCCTTCCGATAGCATGAGATGTGATATCTCAATGCCTCTAATACCAAACCTGAGATCCTTCCTATAACATGTGATGTGATATTCAAATCCTTCCCCTTCCAAACCTGAGACCCTCCCTTTAGCATGAGATGTGATATACAACTCCTTCCCATTCCAATCCTGAGGCCCTTCTGATAGCATGAGATGTGATATCTCAATGCCTCTAATACCAAACCTGAGATCCTACCTCTAACATGAAATGTGATATCCATCTCCTTCCCTTTCCAAACCTGAGACCCTGCCTATAGCATGAGCTGTGATATCCAATTCCTTCCCATTCCAATCCTGAGACCCTTCCTATAGCATGTGATGTGATATCTCAATGCTTATACCAAACCTGAGACCCTTCTTATGGCATGAGATGTCATATACAACTCCTTCCCATTCCAATCCTGGGACCCTTCCTATAGCATGAGATGTGATATCTCAATGCTTATACCAAACCTGAGACCCTTCCTATAGCATGAGATGTGATATCTCAAGGCCTCTAATACCAAACCTGAGATCCTTCCTCTAACATGAGATGTGATATCCAACTCCTTCCCGTTCCAAACCTGAGACACTTCCTATAGCATATGTGATATCCAACTCCTTCCATTCCAAACATGAGACCCTTCCTATAGCAAGAATGTAATATCCAACTCTTACCCATTCCAATCCTGAGACCCTTCCTATAGCAAGAGATGTGATATCCAAATCCTTCCCATTCCAATCCTGAGACCCTTCCTATAACATGAGATGTGATATCCAACTCCTTCCCATTCCAACCTGAGACACTTCCTATAGCATGAGAAGGGATATCCAACTCCTTCGCAATCCAATCCGGAGACCCTTCCGATAGCAGAGATGTGATATCTCAATGCTTATACCAAACCTGAGACCCTTCCTATGGCATGATATGTGATATCCAACTCCTTGCCATTCAAATCCTGAGACCCTTTTATAGCATGGGAAGGGATATCCAACTCCTTCCCAATCCAATCCTGAGACCCTTCCGATAGCAGAGATGTGATATCTCAACGCTTCTACCAAACCTGAGACCCTTCCTTTAGCATGAGATGTGATATCCAAATCCTTCGCATTCCAATCCTGAGACCCTTCCTATAGCATGAGATGTGATATCTCAATGGTTCTAATACCAAACCTGAGATCCTTCCTATAACATGAGATGTGATATCCAATTCCTTCCCATTCCAAACCTGAGACCCTTCCTATAACATGAAATGTGATATCTCAAGGCCTCTAATACCAAACCTGAGATCCTTCCTCTAACATGAAATGTGATATCCAACTCCTTCCCATTCCAAACCTGAGACCCTTCCTATAACATGAAATGTGATATCCAACTCCATCCCATTCCAACCTGAGACCTTTCCTATAGCATGAGATGGGATATCCAACTCCTTCCAAATCCAATACTGATACCATTCCGATAGCATGAGATGTGATATCCCAATGCTTCTACCAAATCTGAGACCCATACTATGGCATGAGATGTGATATCAAACTCCTTCCCATTCCAATCCTGAGACCCTTCCTATAGCTTGAGATGTGATATCCAATTTCTTCCCATTCCAATTCTGAGACCCTTCCTATACCATGAGACTTGATATCTCAATGCTTCTAATACCAAACCTGAGACCCGTCCTATAACATGAGATGTGATATCCAAATCCTTCCCCTTCCAAACCTTAGACCCTTCCTTTATCATGAGATGTGATATCCAACTCCTTCCCATTCCAATCCTGAGACCCTTCCGATATCATGAGATTTGTTATCTCAATGCTTCTAATATCAAACTTGAGACCCTCCCTATAGCATGAGATGTGACATCCAAGTCCTCCCCATTCCAATCCTGAGACCCTTCCTATAGCATGAGATGTGATATCTCAATGCTTCTAATACCAAACCTGAGACCCTTCCTATAACATGAGATGGGATATCCAACTCAGATGGGATATCCAACTCCTTCCCATTCCAATCCTGAGACCCTTCCGATAGCAGAGATGTGATATCTCAATTCTTATATCAAACCTGAGACCCTTCCTATGGCCTGAGATGTCATATACAAATCCTTCCCATTCCAATCCTGAGACCCTTCCTATAGCATGAGATGTGATATCTCAATCCTTATACCAAATCTGAGACCCTTCCTATAGCATGAGATGTGATATCCAACTCCTTCCCATTCCAATCCTGAGACCCTTCCTATAGCATGAGATGTGATGTCTCAATGCTTCTAATACCAAACCTGAGATCCTTCCTATAACATGAGATGTGATATCCAACTCCTTCCCATTCCAATCCTGAGACCCTTATGATAGCATGAGATGTGATATCTCAATGCCTCTTATACCAAACCTGAGATCCTTCCGATAGCATGAGATGTGATATCTCAATGCTTCTAATACCAAACCTGAGATCCTTCCTATAATATGAGATGTGATTTCCAAATCCTTCCCCTTCCAAACCTGAGACCCTCCCTTTAGCATGAGATGTGATATCCAACTCCTTCCCATTCCAATCCTGAGACCCTTCTGATAGCATGAGATGTGATATCTCAATGCCTCTAATACCAAACCTGAGATCCTACCTCTAACATGAAATGTGATATCCATCTCCTTCCCTTTCCAAACCTGAGACCCTGCCTATAGCATGTGATGTGATATCCAAGTCCTTCCCATTCCAATCCTGAGACCCTTCCTATAGCATGTGATGTGATATCTCAATGTTTATACCAAACCTGAGACCCTTCCTATGGCATGAGATGTCATGTACAACTCCTTCCCATTCCAATCCTGAGACCCTTCCTATAGCATGAGATGTGATATCTCAATGCTTATACCAAACCTGAGACCCTTCCTATAGCATGAGTTGTGATATCCAACTTCTTCCCATTCCAATCCAGAGACCCTTCCTATAGCATGAGATGTGATATCTCAATGCTTATACCAAACCTGAGACCCTTCCTATAGCTTGAGATGTGATATCCAACTCCTTCCCATTCCAATCCTGAGACCCTTCCGATAGCATGAGATGTGATATCTCAAGGCCTCTAATACCAAACCTGAGATCCTTCCTCTAACATGAAATGTGATATCCAACTCCTTCCCTTTCCAAACCTGAGAACCTTCCTATAGCATGAGATATGATATCCAACTCCTTCCCATTCCAACCTGAGACCCTTCCTATAGCATGAGATGGGATATCCAACTCCTTCCAAATCCAATACTGATACCCTTCCGATAGCATGAGATGTGATATCCCAATGCTTCTACCAAACCTGAGAACCATACTATGGCATGAGATGTGATATCAAACTCCTTCCCATTCCAATCCTGAGACGCTTCCTATAGCTTGAGATGTGATATCCAACTCCTTCCCATTCCAATTCTGAGACCCTTCTTATACCATGAGACTTGATATCTCAATGCTTCTAATACCAAACCTGAGACCCGTCCTATAACATGAGATGTGATATCCAAATCCTTCCCCTTCCAAACCTTAGACCCTTCCTTTATCATGAGATGTGATATCCAACTCCTTCCCATTCCAATCCTGAGACCCTTCCGATATCATGAGATTTGTTATCTCAATGCTTCTAATATCAAACTTGAGACCCTCCCTATAGCATGAGATGTGACATCCAAGTCCTTCCCATTCCAATCCTGAGACCCTTCCTATGGCATGAGATGTGATATCTCAATGCTTCTAATACCAAACCTGAGAACTCATGCTAAAGGGAGGGTCTCAGGTTTGGAAGGGGAAGGATTTGGATATCACATCTCATGTTATAGGAAGGATCTCAGGATTGGTATTAGAAGCATTGAGATATCACATCTCATGCTATCGGAAGGATCTCAAGTTTGGTATTAGAAGCATTGAGATATCACATCTCATGCTATCGGAAGGATCCCAGGTTTGGCATTAGAAGCATTGAGATATCACATCTCATGCTATAGCAAGGGTCTCATGTTTGGAACGGGAAGGAGTTGGATATCCCATCTCATGTTATAGGACTGGTCTCAGGTTTGGTATTAGAAGCATTGAGATATCACATTGCATTTTGTAGGAAGGGTCTCAGGTTTGGAATGGGAAGGAATTGGATATCACATCTCATGTCATAGGAAGGATCTCAGGTTTGGTATTAGAAGCATTGAGATATCACATCTCATGCTATAGGAATGGTCTCAGGATTGGAATGGGAAGGAGTTGGATATTACATTCTTGCTATAGGAAGGGTCTCATGTTTGGAATGGGAAGGAGTTGGATATCACATATGGTATAGGAAGGGTCTCAGGTTTGGAACGGGAAGGAGTTGGATATCACATCTCATGTTGTAGGAAGCGTCTCAGGTTTGATATAAGGATTGAGATATCACATCTCTGCTATCGGAAGTGTCTCAGGATTGGAATGGGAAGAAGTTGGATATCCCATCTCATGTTATAGGATGGGTCTCAGGTTTGTTATTAGAATCATTGAGATATCATATTGCATGCTGTAGGAAGGGTCTAAGGATTGGAATGGGAAGGACTTGGATATCACATCTCATGCTATAGGTAGGCTCTCAGGTTTGGAAAGGGAAGGCGTTGGATATCACATCTCATGCTATAGGAAGGGTCTCAGGATTGGAATGGGAAGGAGTTGGATATCACATCTCATGCTATAGGAAGGGTCTCAGGTTTGGTATAAGCATTGGATATCACATCTCATGCTATAGGAAGGGTCTCAGGATTGGAATGGGAAGGAGTTGGATATCACATCTCATGTTATAGGAAGGATCTCAGGTTTGGTATTAGAAGCATTGAGACATCACATCTCATGCTATAGGAAGGGTCTCAGGATTGGAATGGGAAGGAGTTGTATATGACATCTCATGCTGTAGGAAGGGTCTCAGGTTTGGTATAAGCATTGAGATATCACATCTCTGCTATAGGAAGGGTCTCAGGATTGGAATGGGAAGGAGTTGGATATCCCATCTCATGTTATAGGAAGGGTCTCATGATTGGAATGGGAAGGACTTGGATATCACATCTCATGCTATAGGAAGGCTCTCAGGTTTGGAAGGGGAAAGAGTTGGATATCACATTTCATGTTAGAGGTAGGATCTCAGGTTTGGTATTAGAGGCATTGAGATATCACATCTCATGCTATCAGAAGGGTCTCAGGATTGGAATGGGAAGGAGTTGGATATCACATCTCATGCTAAAGGGAGGGTCTCAGGTTTGGAAGGGGAAGGATTTGGATATCACATCTCATGTTATAGGAAGGATCTCAGGTTTGGTATTAGAAGCATTGAGATATCACATCTCCTGCTATCAGAATGGTCTCAGGATTGGAATGGGAAGGAGTTGGATATCACATCTCATACTAAAGGGAGGGTTCCCGGTTTGGAAGGGGAAGGATTTGGATATCACATCTCATGTTATCGGAAGGATCTCAGGTTTGGTATTAGAAGTATTGAGATATCACATCTCATGCTATAGGAAGGGTCTCAGGATTGGAATGGGAAGGAGTTGGATATCACTTCTCATGCTAAAGGAAGGGTCTCAGGTTTGGTAGAAGCATTGAGATATCACATCTCATGCTATAGGAAGGGTCTCAGGATTGGAATGGGAAGGACTTAGATATCACATATCATGCTATAGGGAGGGTCTCAGTTTTGATATTAGAAGCATTGAGATATCACATCTAATGCTATCGGAAGTGTCTCAGGTTTGGAATGGGAAGGAGCTGGATATCACATCTCATGCTAAAGGAAGGGTCTCAGGTTTGGAACGGGAAGGAGTTGGATATCACATCTCATGTTATAGGAAGGGTCTCAGGTTTGGTATAAGCATTGAGATATCACATCTCTGCTATAGGAAGTGTCTCAGGATTGGAATGGGAAGGAGTTGGATATCCCATCTCATGTTATAGGACGGGTCTCAGGTTTGTTATTAGAATCATTGAGATATCATATTGCATGCTGTAGGAAGGGTCTAAGGATTGGAATGGGAAGGACTTGGATATCACATCTCATGCTATTGATAGGCTCTCAGGTTTGGAAAGGGAAGGAGTTGGATATCACATTTCATGTTAGAGGAAGGATCTCAGGTTTGGTATTAGAGGCATTGAGATATCACATCTCATGCTATAGGAAGGGTCTCAGGTTGGAATGGGAAGGGGTTGGATTTCACATCTCATGTTATAGGAAGGGTCTCAGGATTGGAATGGGAAGGACTTGGATATCACATCTCATGCTATAGGAAGGCTCTCAGGTTTGGAAGGGGAAAGAGTTGGATATCACATTTCATGTTAGAGGTAGGATCTCAGGTTTGGTATTAGAGGCAATGAGATATCACATCTCATGCTAAAGGGAGGGTCTCAGGTTTGGAAGGGGAAGGATTTGGATATCACATCTCATGTTATAGGAAGGATCTCAGGTTTGGTATTAGAAGCATTGAGATATCACATCTCATGCTATCGGAAGGATCTCAGGTTTGGTATTAGAAGCATTGAGATATCACATCTCATGCTATCAGAAGGTTCTCAGGATTGGAATGGGAAGGAGTTGGATATCACATCTCATGCTAAAGGGAGGGTCTCAGGTTTGGAAGGGGAAGGATTTGGATATCACATCTCATGTTATCGGAAGGATCTCAGGTTTGGTATTAGAAGTATTGAGATATCACATCTCATGCTATATGAAGGGTCTCAGGATTGGAATGGGAAGGAGTTGGATATCACATCTCATGCTAAAGGAAGGATCTCAGGTTTGGTAGAAGCATTGAGATATCACATCTCATGCTATAGGAAGGGTCTCAGGATTGGAATGGGAAGGACTTAGATATCACATATCATGCTATAGGGAGGGTCTCAGTTTTGATATTAGAAGCATTGAGATATCACATCTCATGCTATAGGAAGGGTCTCAGGATTGGAATGGGAAGGAGTTGGATATCACTTCTCATGCTAAAGGAAGGGTCTCAGGTTTGGTAGAAGCATTGAGATATCACATCTCATGCTATAGGAAGGGTCTCAGGATTGGAATGGGAAGGACTTAGATATCACATATCATGCTATAGGGAGGGTCTCAGTTTTGATATTAGAAGCATTGAGATATCACATCTCATGCTATCGGAAGTGTCTCAGGTTTGGAATGGGAAGGAGCTGGATATCACATCTCATGCTAAAGGAAGGGTCTCAGGTTTGGAACGGGAAGGAGTTGGATATCACATCTCATGTTATAGGAAGGGTCTCAGGTTTGGTATAAGCATTGAGATATCACATCTCTGCTATAGGAAGTGTCTCAGGATTGGAATGGGAAGGAGTTGGATATCCCATCTCATGTTATAGGACGGGTCTCAGGTTTGTTATTAGAATCATTGAGATATCATATTTCATGCTGTAGGAAGGGTCTAAGGATTGGAATGGGAAGGACTTGGATATCACATCTCATGCTATAGATAGGCTCTCAGGTTTGGAAAGGGAAGGAGTTGGATATCACATTTCATGTTAGAGGAAGGATCTCAGGTTTGGTATTAGAGGCATTGAGATATCACATCTCATGCTATAGGAAGGGTCTCAGGTTGGAATGGGAAGGAGTTGGATTTCACATCTCATGTTATAGGAAGGGTCTCAGGATTGGAATGGGAAGGACTTGGATATCACATCTCATGCTATAGGAAGGCTCTCAGGTTTGGAAGGGCAAAGAGTTGGATATCACATTTCATGTTAGAGGTAGGATCTCAGGTTTGGTATTAGAGGCAATGAGATATCACATCTCATGCTAAAGGGAGGGTCTCAGGTTTGGAAGGGGAAGGATTTGGATATCACATCTCATGTTATAGGAAGGATCTCAGGTTTGGTATTAGAAGCATTGAGATATCACATCTCATGCTATCGGAAGGATCTCAGGTTTGGTATTAGAAGCATTGAGATATCACATCTCATGCTATCAGAAGGTTCTCAGGATTGGAATGGGAAGGAGTTGGATATCACATCTCATGCTAAAGGGAGGGTCTCAGGTTTGGAAGGGGAAGGATTTGGATATCACATCTCATGTTATCGGAAGGATCTCAGGTTTGGTATTAGAAGTATTGAGATATCACATATCATGCTATATGAAGGGTCTCAGGATTGGAATGGGAAGGAGTTGGATATCACATCTCATGCTAAAGGAAGGATCTCAGGTTTGGTAGAAGCATTGAGATATCACATCTCATGCTATAGGAAGGGTCTCAGGATTGGAATGGGAAGGACTTAGATATCACATATCATGCTATAGGGAGGGTCTCAGTTTTGATATTAGAAGCATTGAGATATCACATCTCATGCTATCGGAAGTGTCTCAGGATTGGAATGGGAAGGAGCTGGATATCACATCTCATGCTAAAGGAAGGGTCTCAGGTTTGGAACGGGAAGGAGTTGGATAGCCGATCTCATGTTATAGGAAGGGTCTCAGGTTTGGTATAAGCATTGAGATATCACATCTCTGCTATCGGAAGTGTCTCAGGATTGGAATGGGAAGGAGTTGGATATCCCATCTCATGTTATAGGACGGGTCTCAGGATTGTTATTAGAATCATTGAGATATCATATTGCATGCTGTAGGAAGGGTCTTAGGATTGGAATGGGAAGGAGTTGGATATCACATCTCATGCTATAGGAAGGGTCTCTGGTTTTGTATAAGCATTGAGATATCACATCTCATGCTATAGGAAGGGTCTCAGGATTGGAATGGGAAGGAGTTGGATATCACATCTCATGCTATAGGAAGGGTCTCTGGTTTTGTATAAGCATTGAGATATCACATCTCATGCTATAGGAAGGGTCTCAGGATTGGAATGGGAAGGAGTTGTATATGACATCTCATGCCGTAGGAAGGGTCTCAGGTTTAGTATAAGCATTGAGATATCACATCTCTGCTATCGGAAAGGTCTCAGGATTGGAATGGGAAGGAGTTGGATATCCCATCTCATGTTATAGGAAGAGTCTCAGGTTTGGTATTAAAGCATTGAGATATCACATCTCATGCTATAGGAAGTGTCTCAGGATTGGAATCGGAAGGACTTGGATATCACATCTCATGCTATAGGGAGGGTCTCACGTTTGATATTAGAAGCATTGAGATATCACATCTCATGCTATAGGAAGGGTCTCAGGATTGGAATGGGAAGGAGTTGGATACCACATCTCATGCTATAGGAAAGGTCTCAGGTTTGGTATAAGCAGTGAGATATCACATCTCATGCTATAGGAAGTGTCTCATGATTGGAATGGGAAGGAGTTGGATATCACATCTCATGTTATAGGAAGGATCTCAGGTTTGGTATAAGCATTGAGATATCACATCTCTGCTATCGGAAGGGTCTCAGGATTGGAATGGGAAGGAGTTGGATATTCCCATCTCATGTTATAGGAAGGGTCTCAGGTTTGGTATTAGAAGCATTGAGACATCACATCTCATGCTATAGGAAGGGTCTCAGGATTGGAATGGGAAGGACTTGGATATCACATCTCATGCTATAGGGAGGGTCTCAAGTTTGATATTAGAAGCATTGAGATATCACATCTCATGATATCGGAAGGGTCTCAGGATTGGAATGGGAAGGAGTTGGATATCACATCTCATGATAAAAGAAGGGTCTAAGGTTTGGAAGGGGAAGGATTTGGATATCACATCTCATGTTATAGGGCGGGTCTCAGGTTTGGTATTAGAAGCATTGAGATATCAAGTCTCATGGTATAGGAAGGGTCTCAGAATTGGAATTGGAAGGAGTTGGATATCACATCTCAAGCTATAGGAAGGGTCTCAGGATTGGAATGGGAAGGAGTTTGATATCACATCTCATGCCATAGTATGGGTCTCAGGTTTGGTATAAGCATTGGGATATCACATCTCATGCTATCGGAAGGGTATCAGGATTGGATTTGGAAGGAGTTGGATATCCCATCTCATGCTATAGAAAGGGTCTCAGGTTGGAATGGGAAGGAGTTGGATATCACATCTCATGTTATAGGAAGGGTCTCGGGGTTGGAATGGGAAGGACTTGGATATCACATCTCATGCTATAGGAAGGCTCTCAGGTTTGGAAGGGGAAAGAGTTGGATATCACATTTCATGTTAGAGGTAGGATCTCAGGTTTGGTATTAGAGGCATTGAGATATCACATCTCATGCTATCAGAAGGGTCTCAGGATTGGAATGGGAAGGAGTTGGATATCACATCTTATGCTAAAGGGAGGGTCTCAGGTTTGGAAGGGGAAGGATTTGGATATCACATCTCATGTTATAAGAAGGAGCTCAGGTTTGGTATTAGAAGTATTGAGATATCACATCTCATGCTATCAGAAGGATCTCAGGTTTGGTATTAGAAGCATTGAGATATCACATCTCATGCTATCAGAAGGGTCTCAGGATTGGAATGGGAAGGAGTTGGATATCACATCTCATGCTAAAGGGAGGGTCTCAGGTTTGGAAGGGGAAGGATTTGGATATCACATCTCATGTTATCGGAAGGATCTCAGGTTTGGTATTAGAAGTATTGAGATATCACATCTCATGCTATAGGAAGGGTCTCAGGATTGGAATGGGAAGGAGTTGGATATCACATCTCAAGCTATAGAAAGGGTCTCAGGTTTGGTATAAGCATTGAGATATCACATCACATGCTATAGGAAGGGTCTCAGGATTGGAATGGGAAGGTGTTGTATATGACATCTCATGTCATAGGAAGGGTCTCAGGTTTGGCATAAGCATTGAGATATCACATCACATGCTATAGGAAGGGTCTCAGGATTGGAATGGGAAGGACTTGGATATCACATCTCATGCTATAGGCAGGGTCTCAGGTTTGGAAAGGGAAGGAGTTGGATATCACATTTCATGTTAGAGGTAGGATATCAGGTTTGGTATTAGAGGCATTGAGATATCACATCTCATGCTATCAGAAGGGTCTCAGGATTGGAATGGGAAGGAGTTGGATATCACATCTCATGCTAAAGGGAGGGTCTCAGGTTTGGAAGGGAAAGGATTTGGATATCACATCTCATGTTATAGGAAGGATCTCAGGTTTGGTATTAGAGGCATTGAGATATCACATCTCATGCTATCATAAGGGTCTCAGGATTGGAATGGGAAGGAGTTGGATATCACATCTCATGCTAAAGGGAGGGTCTCAGGTTTGGAAGGGGAAGAATTTGGATATCACATCACATGTTATAGGAAGGATCTCGGGTTTGGTATTAGAAGCATTGAGATATCACATCTCATGCTATCGGAAGGGTCTCAGGATTGGAATGGGAAGGAGTTGGAAATCACATCTCATGCTATAGGAAGGGTCTCAGGTTTGGAACGGGAAGGAGTTGGATAGCCGATCTCATGTTATAGGAAGGGTCTCAGGTTTGGTATAAGCATTGAGATATCACATCTCTGCTATCGGAAGTGTCTCAGGATTGGAATGGGAAGGAGTTGGATATCCCATCTCATGTTATAGGACGGGTCTCAGGATTGTTATTAGAATCATTGAGATATCATATTGCATGCTGTAGGAAGGGTCTCAGGATTGGAATGGGAAGGAGTTGGATATCACATCTCATGCTATAGGAAGGGTCTCTGGTTTTGTATAAGCATTGAGATATCACATCTCATGCTATAGGAAGGGTCTCAGGATTGGAATGGGAAGGAGTTGGATATCACATCTCATGCTATAGGAAGGGTCTCTGGTTTTGTATAAGCATTGAGATATCACATCTCATGCTATAGGAAGGGTCTCAGGATTGGAATGGGAAGGAGTTGTATATGACATCTCATGCCGTAGGAAGGGTCTCAGGTTTAGTATAAGCATTGAGATATCACATCTCTGCTATCGGAAAGGTCTCAGGATTGGAATGGGAAGGAGTTGGATATCCCATCTCATGTTATAGGAAGAGTCTCAGGTTTGGTATTAAAGCATTGAGATATCACATCTCATGCTATAGGAAGTGTCTCAGGATTGGAATCGGAAGGACTTGGATATCACATCTCATGCTATAGGGAGGGTCTCACGTTTGATATTAGAAGCATTGAGATATCACATCTCATGCTATAGGAAGGGTCTCAGGATTGGAATGGGAAGGAGTTGGATATCACATCTCATGCTATAGGAAAGGTCTCAGGTTTGGTATAAGCAGTGAGATATCACATCTCATGCTATAGGAAGTGTCTCATGATTGGAATGGGAAGGAGTTGGATATCACATCTCATGTTATAGGAAGGATCTCAGGTTTGGTATAAGCATTGAGATATCACATCTCTGCTATCGGAAGGGTCTCAGGATTGGAATGGGAAGGAGTTGGATATTCCCATCTCATGTTATAGGAAGGGTCTCAGGTTTGGTATTAGAAGCATCGAGACATCACATCTCATGCTATAGGAAGGGTCTCAGGATTGGAATGGGAAGGACTTGGATATCACATCTCATGCTATAGGGAGGGTCTCAAGTTTGATATTAGAAGCATTGAGATATCACATCTCATGATATCGGAAGGGTCTCAGGATTGGAATGGGAAGGAGTTGGATATCACATCTCATGATAAAAGAAGGGTCTAAGGTTTGGAAGGGGAAGGATTTGGATATCACATCTCATGTTATAGGGCGGGTCTCAGGTTTGGTATTAGAAGCATTGAGATATCAAGTCTCATGGTATAGGAAGGGTCTCAGAATTGGAATTGGAAGGAGTTGGATATCACATCTCAAGCTATAGGAAGGGTCTCAGGATTGGAATGGGAAGGAGTTTGATATCACATCTCATGCCATAGTATGGGTCTCAGGTTTGGTATAAGCATTGGGATATCACATCTCATGCTATCGGAAGGGTATCAGGATTGGATTTGGAAGGAGTTGGATATCCCATCTCATGCTATAGAAAGGGTCTCAGGTTGGAATGGGAAGGAGTTGGATATCACATCTCATGTTATAGGAAGGGTCTCGGGATTGGAATGGGAAGGACTTGGATATCACATCTCATGCTATAGGAAGGCTCTCAGGTTTGGAAGGGGAAAGAGTTGGATATCACATTTCATGTTAGAGGTAGGATCTCAGGTTTGGTATTAGAGGCATTGAGATATCACATCTCATGCTATCAGAAGGGTCTCAGGATTGGAATGGGAAGGAGTTGGATATCACATCTCATGCTAAAGGGAGGGTCTCAGGTTTGGAAGGGGAAGGATTTGGATATCACATCTCATGTTATAAGAAGGAGCTCAGGTTTGGTATTAGAAGCATTGAGATATCACATCTCATGCTATCGGAAGGATCTCAGGTTTGGTATTAGAAGCATTGAGATATCACATCTCATGCTATCAGAAGGGTCTCAGGATTGGAATGGGAAGGAGTTAGATATCACATCTCATGCTAAAGGGAGGGTCTCAGGTTTGGAAGGGGAAGGATCTGGATATCACATCTCATGTTATCGGAAGGATCTCAGGTTTGGTATTAGAAGTATTGAGATATCACATCTCATGCTATCGGAAGGGTCTCAGGATTGGAATGGGAAGGAGTTGGATATCATATCTCAAGCTATAGGAAGGGTCTCAGGTTTGGTATAAGCATTGAGATATCACATCACATGCTATAGGAAGGGTCTCAGGATTGGAATGGGAAGGAGTTGTATATGACATCTCATGCCATAGGAAGGGTCTCAGGTTTGGTATAAGCATTGAGATATCACATCACATGCTATAGGAAGGGTCTCAGGATTGGAATGGGAAGGACTTGGATATCACATCTCATGCTATAGGCAGGGTCTCAGGTTTGGAAAGGGAAGGAGTTGGATATCACATTTCATGTTAGAGGTAGGATATCAGGTTTGGTATTAGAGGCATTGAGATATCACATCTCATGCTATCAGAAGGGTCTCAGGATTGGAATGGGAAGGAGTTGGATATCACATCTCATGCTAAAGGGAGGGTCTCAGGTTTGGAAGGGGAAGGATTTGGATATCACATCTCATGTTATAGGAAGGATCTCAGGTTTGGTATTAGAGGCATTGAGATATCACATTTCATGCTATCATAAGGGTCTCAGGATTGGAATGGGAAGGAGTTGGATATCACATCTCATGCTATAGGAAGGGTCTCAGGTTTGGTATAAGCAGTGAGATATCACATCTCATGCTATAGGAATTGTCTCAGGATTGGAATGGGAAGGAGTTGGATATCACATCTCATGTTATAGGAAGGATCTCAGGTTTGGTATAAGCATTGAGATATCACATCTCTGCTATCGGAAGGGTCTCAGGATTGGAATGGGAAGGAGTTGGATATCACATCTCATGCTATAGGAAGAGTCTCAGGATTGGAATGGGAAGGAGTTGGATATCACATCTCATGATAAAGGAAGGGTCTAAGGTTTGGAAGGGGAAGGATTTGGATATCACATCTCATGTTATAGGACGGGTCTCAGGTTTGGTATTAGAAGCATTGAGATATCAAGTCTCATTGTATAGGAAGGGTCTCAGAATTGGAATGGGAAGGAGTTGGATATCACATCTCAAGCTATAGGAAGGGTCACAGGATTGGAATGGGAAGGAGTTTGATATCACATCTCATGCCATAGTATGGGTCTCAGGTTTGGTAGAAGCATTGGGATATCACATCTCATGCTATCGGAAGGGTATCAGGATTGGATTTGGAAGGAGTTGGATATCCCATCTCATGCTATAGGAAGGGTCTCAGGTTGGAATGTGAAGGAGTTGGATATCACATCTCATGTTATAGGAAGGGTCTCAGGATTGGAATGGGAAGGACTTGGATATCACATCTCATGCTATAGGAAGGCTCTCAGGTTTGCAACGGGAAAGAGTTGGATATCACATTTCATGTTAGAGGTAGGATCTCAGGTTTGGTATTAGAGGCATTGAGATATCACATCTCATGCTATCAGAAGAGTCTCAGAATTGGAATGGGAAGGAGTTGGATATCACATCTCATGCCATAGTATGGGTCTCAGGTTTGGTAGAAGCATTGGGATATCACATCTCATGCTATCGGAAGGATTTCAGGATTGGATTTGGAAGGAGTTGGATATCCCATCTCATGCTATAGGAAGGGTCTCAGGTTGGAATGGGAAGGAGTTTGATATCACATCTCATGCCATAGTATGGGTCTCAGGTTTGGTAGAAGCATTGGGATATCACATCTCATGCTATCGGAAGGGTATCAGGATTGGATTTGGAAGGAGTTGGATATCCCATCTCATGCTATAGGAAGGGTCTCAGGTTGGAATGGGAAGGAGTTGGATATCACATCTCATGTTATAGGAAGGGTCTCAGGATTGGAATGGAAAGGACTTGGATATCATATCTCATGCTATAGGAAGGCTCTCAGGTTTGGAAGGGGAAGGAGTTGGATATCACATCTCAAGCTATAGGAACGGTCTCAGGTTTGGTATAAGCATTGAGATATCACATCTCATGCTATAGGAATGGTCTCAGGATTGGAATGGGAAGGAGTTGGATATCACATCTCATGTTATAGGAAAGATCTCAGGTTTGGTATTAGAAGCATTGAGATATCACATCTCATGCTATAAGCAGGGTCTCAGGATTGGAATGGGAAGGAGTTGTATATGGCATCTCATGCCATAGGAAGGGTCTCAGGTTTGGTATAAGCATTGAGATATCACATCTCATGCTATAGGAAGGGTCTCAGGATTGGAATGGGAAGGACTTGGATATCACATCTCATGCTATAGGCAGGATCTCAGGTTTGGAAAGGGAAGGAGTTGGATATCATATTTCATGTTAGAGGTAGGATCTCAGGTTTGGTATTAGAGGCATTGAGATATCACATCTCATGCTATCAGAAGGGTCTCAGGATTGGAATGGGAAGGAGTTGGATATCACATCTCATGCTAAAGGGAGGGTCTCAGGTTTGGAAGGGGAAGGATTTGGATATCACATCTCATGTTATAGGAAGGATCTCAGGTTTGGTATTAGAGGCATTGAGATATCACATTTCATGCTATCATAAGGGTCTCAGGATTGGAATGGGAAGGAGTTGGATATCACATCTCATGCTATAGGAAGGGTCTCAGGTTTGGTATAAGCAGTGAGATATCACATCTCATGCTATAGGAATTGTCTCAGGATTGGAATGGGAAGGAGTTGGATATCACATCTCATGTTATAGGAAGGATCTCAGGTTTGGTATAAGCATTGAGATATCACATCTCTGCTATCGGAAGGGTCTCAGGATTGGAATGGGAAGGAGTTGGATATCACATCTCATGCTATAGGAAGAGTCTCAGGATTGGAATGGGAAGGAGTTGGATATCACATCTCATGATAAAGGAAGGGTCTAAGGTTTGGAAGGGGAAGGATTTGGATATCACATCTCATGTTATAGGACGGGTCTCAGGTTTGGTATTAGAAGCATTGAGATATCAAGTCTCATTGTATAGGAAGGGTCTCAGAATTGGAATGGGAAGGAGTTGGATATCACATCTCAAGCTATAGGAAGGGTCACAGGATTGGAATGGGAAGGAGTTTGATATCACATCTCATGCCATAGTATGGGTCTCAGGTTTGGTAGAAGCATTGGGATATCACATCTCATGCTATCGGAAGGGTATCAGGATTGGATTTGGAAGGAGTTGGATATCCCATCTCATGCTATAGGAAGGGTCTCAGGTTGGAATGGGAAGGAGTTGGATATCACATCTCATGTTATAGGAAGGGTCTCAGGATTGGAATGGGAAGGACTTGGATATCACATCTCATGCTATAGGAAGGCTCTCAGGTTTGCAACGGGAAAGAGTTGGATATCACATTTCATGTTAGAGGTAGGATCTCAGGTTTGGTATTAGAGGCATTGAGATATCACATCTCATGCTATCAGAAGAGTCTCAGAATTGGAATGGGAAGGAGTTGGATATCACATCTCATGCCATAGTATGGGTCTCAGGTTTGGTAGAAGCATTGGGATATCACATCTCATGCTATCGGAAGGATTTCAGGATTGGATTTGGAAGGAGTTGGATATCCCATCTCATGCTATAGGAAGGGTCTCAGGTTGGAATGGGAAGGAGTTTGATATCACATCTCATGCCATAGTATGGGTCTCAGGTTTGGTAGAAGCATTGGGATATCACATCTCATGCTATCGGAAGGGTATCAGGATTGGATTTGGAAGGAGTTGGATATCCCATCTCATGCTATAGGAAGGGTCTCAGGTTGGAATGGGAAGGAGTTGGATATCACATCTCATGTTATAGGAAGGGTCTCAGGATTGGAATGGAAAGGACTTGGATATCATATCTCATGCTATAGGAAGGCTCTCAGGTTTGGAAGGGGAAGGAGTTGGATATCACATCTCAAGCTATAGGAACGGTCTCAGGTTTGGTATAAGCATTGAGATATCACATCTCATGCTATAGGAATGGTCTCAGGATTGGAATGGGAAGGAGTTGGATATCACATCTCATGTTATAGGAAAGATCTCAGGTTTGGTATTAGAAGCATTGAGATATCACATCTCATGCTATAAGCAGGGTCTCAGGATTGGAATGGGAAGGAGTTGTATATGGCATCTCATGCCATAGGAAGGGTCTCAGGTTTGGTATAAGCATTGAGATATCACATCTCATGCTATAGGAAGGGTCTCAGGATTGGAATGGGAAGGACTTGGATATCACATCTCATGCTATAGGCAGGATCTCAGGTTTGGAAAGGGAAGGAGTTGGATATCATATTTCATGTTAGAGGTAGGATCTCAGGTTTGGTATTAGAGGCATTGAGATATCACATCTCATGCTATCAGAAGGGTCTCAGGATTGGAATGGGAAGGAGTTGGATATCACATCTCATGCTAAAGGGAGGGTCTCAGGTTTGGAAGGGGAAGGATTTGGATATCACATCTCATGTTATAGGAAGGATCTCAGGTTTGGTATTAGAGGCATTGAGATATCACATTTCATGCTATCATAAGGGTCTCAGGATTGGAATGGGAAGGAGTTGGATATCACATCTCATGCTATAGGAAGGGTCTCAGGTTTGGTATAAGCAGTGAGATATCACATCTCATGCTATAGGAATTGTCTCAGGATTGGAATGGGAAGGAGTTGGATATCACATCTCATGTTATAGGAAGGATCTCAGGTTTGGTATAAGCATTGAGATATCACATCTCTGCTATCGGAAGGGTCTCAGGATTGGAATGGGAAGGAGTTGGATATCACATCTCATGCTATAGGAAGAGTCTCAGGATTGGAATGGGAAGGAGTTGGATATCACATCTCATGATAAAGGAAGGGTCTAAGGTTTGGAAGGGGAAGGATTTGGATATCACATCTCATGTTATAGGACGGGTCTCAGGTTTGGTATTAGAAGCATTGAGATATCAAGTCTCATTGTATAGGAAGGGTCTCAGAATTGGAATGGGAAGGAGTTGGATATCACATCTCAAGCTATAGGAAGGGTCACAGGATTGGAATGGGAAGGAGTTGGATATCACATCTCATGTTATAGGAAAGATCTCAGGTTTGGTATTAGAAGCATTGAGATATCACATCTCATGCTATAAGCAGGGTCTCAGGATTGGAATGGGAAGGAGTTGTATATGGCATCTCATGCCATAGGAAGGGTCTCAGGTTTGGTATAAGCATTGAGATATCACATCTCATGCTATAGGAAGGGTCTCAGGATTGGAATGGGAAGGACTTGGATATCACATCTCATGCTATAGGCAGGATCTCAGGTTTGGAAAGGGAAGGAGTTGGATATCATATTTCATGTTAGAGGTAGGATCTCAGGTTTGGTATTAGAGGCATTGAGATATCACATCTCATGCTATCAGAAGGGTCTCAGGATTGGAATGGGAAGGAGTTGGATATCACATCTCATGCTAAAGGGAGGGTCTCAGGTTTGGAAGGGGAAGGATTTGGATATCACATCTCATGTTATAGGAAGGATCTCAGGTTTGGTATTAGAAGCATTGAGATATCACATCTCATGCTATCGGAAGGGTCTAAGGATTGGAATGGGAAGGAGTTGGATATCACATCTTATGCTATAGGAAGGGTCTCAGGTTTGGAACGGGAAGGAGTTGGATATCATATCTCATGTTATAGGAAGAGTCTCAGGTTTGGTATAAGCATTGAGATATCACATCTCTGCAATCGGAAGTGTCTCAGGATTGGGATGGGAAGGAGTTGGATATCACATCTCATGCTATAGGAAGGGTCTCAGGTTTGGAACGGGAAGGAGTTGGATATCCCATCTCATGTTATAGGACGGGTCTCAGGTTTGGTATTAGAAGCATTGAGATATCACATCGCATGCTGTAGGAAGGGTCTCAGGATTGGAATGGGAAGGAGTTGGATATTAAATTCTTGCTATAGGAAGGGTCTCATGTTTGGAATGGGAAGGAGTTGGATATCACATATGCTATAGGAAGGGTCTCAGGTTTGGAACGGGAAGAAGTTGGATATCACATCTCATGCTATAGGAAGGGTCTCAGGTTTGGAATAAGCATTGAGATATCACATCTCTGCTATCGGAAGTGTCTCAGGATTGGAATGGGAAGGAGTTGGATATCACATCTCATGTTATAGGACGGGTCTCAGGTTTGTTATTAGAATCATTGAGATATCATATTGTATGCTGTAGGAAGGGTCTAAGGATTGGAATGGGAAGGTCTTGGATATCACATCTCATGCTATAGGTAGGCTCTCAGGTTTGGAAAGGGAAGGAGTTGGATATGACATTTCATGTTAGAGGAAGGATTTCAGGTTTGGTATTAGAGG
Organism: Ambystoma mexicanum; assembly: GCF_040938575.1. Classification (NCBI taxonomy): domain Eukaryota; kingdom Metazoa; phylum Chordata; class Amphibia; order Caudata; family Ambystomatidae; genus Ambystoma; species Ambystoma mexicanum. Next base: position 259,696 of record NW_027182330.1, on the reverse strand, counting down.
CATTCAGATATCACATCTCATGCTATAGGAAGGGTCTCAGGATTGGAATGGGAAGGACTTAGATATCACATATCATGCTATAGGGAGGGTCTCATGTTTGGAATGGGAAGGAGTTGGATATCACATGCTATAGGAAGGGTCTCAGGTTTGGAACGGGAAGGAGTTGGATATCACATCTCATGCTATAGGAAGGGTCTCAGGTTTGGAATAAGCATTGAGATATCACATCTCTGCTATCGGAAGTGTCTCAGGATTGGAATGGGAAGGAGTTGGATATCACATCTCATGTTATAGGACGGGTCTCATGTTTGTTATTAGAATCATTGAGATATCATATTGTATGCTGTAGGAAGGGTCTAAGGATTGGAATGGGAAGGTCTTGGATATCACATCTCATGCTATAGGTAGGCTCTCAGGTTTGGAAAGGGAAGGAGTTGGATATCACATTTCATGTTAGAGGAAGGATCTCAGATTTGGTATTAGAGGCATTGAGATATCACATCTAATGCTATAGGAAGGGTCTCAGGATTGGAATGGGAAGGAGTTGGATATCACATCTCATGCTATAGGAAGGGTCTCAGGTTTGGTAAGAACATTGAGATATCACATCTCATGCTATAGGAAGGGTCTCAGGATTGGAATGGGAAGGAGTTGGATATCACATCTGATGTTATAGGAAGGATCTCAGGTTTGGTATTAGAAGCATTGAGACATCACATCTCATGCTATAGGAAGGGTCTCAGGATTGGTATAAGCATTGAGATATCACATCTCTGCTATCGGAAGGGTCTCAGGATTGGAATGGGAAGGAGTTGGATATCCCATCTCATGTTATAGGAAGAGTCTCAGGTTTGGTATTAGAAGCATTGAGATATCACATCTCATGCTATAGGAATGGTCTCAGGATTGGAATGGGAAGGAGTTTGATATCACATCTCATGCCATGTATGGGTCTCAGGTTTGGTATAAGCATTGAGATATCACATCTCATGCTATAGGAAGGGTCTCAGGATTGGAATGGGAAGGAGTTGTATATGACATCTCATGCCATAGGAAGGGTCTCAGGTTTGGTATAAGCATTGAGATATCACATCTCTGCTATCGGAAGGGTCTCAGGATTGGAATGGGAAGGAGTTGGATATCCCATCTCATGTTATAGGAAGAGTCTCAGGTTTGGTATTAGAAGCATTGAGATATCACATCTCATGCTATAGGAAGTGTCTCAGGATTGGAATGGGAAGGAGTTTGATATCAAATCTCATGCCATGTATGGGTTTCAGGTTTTGTAGAAGCATTGGGATATCACATCTCATGCTATCGGAAGGGTATCAGGATTGGATTTGGAAGGATTTGGATATCACATTTCATGTTATAGGAAGGATCTCAGGTTTGGTATTAGAAGCATTGAGATATCACATCTCATGCTATCGGAAGGATCTCAGGTTTGGTATTATAGGCATTGAGATATCACATCTCATGCTATCAGAAGGGTCTCAGGATTGGAATGGGAAGGAGTCGGATATCACATCTCATGCTAAAGGGAGGGTCTCAGGTTTGGAAGTGGAAGGATTTGGATATCACATCTCATGTTATAGGAAGGATCTCAGGTTTGGTATTAGAAGCATTGAGATATCACATCTCATGCTATAGGAAGGGTCTCAGGATTGGAAAGGGAAGGAGTTGGATATCACATCTCAAGCTATAGGAAGGGTCAGTAACATGTTACTATTCCAATCCTGAGACTCTTCTGATAGCATGAGATGTGATATCTCAATGCTTCTAATACCAAACCTGAGATCCTTCCGATAGCATGAGATGTGATATCTCAATGCTTCTAATACCAAACCTGAGATCCTTCCTATAACATGAGATGTGATATCCAAATCCTTCCCCTTCCAAACCTGAGACCCTCCCTTTAGCATGAGATGTGATATCTTACTCCTTCCCATTCCATTCCTGAGACCCTTCTGATAGCATGAGATGTGATATCTCAATGCCTCTAATACCAAACCTGAGATCCTACCTCTAACATGAAATGAGATATCCAACTCTTTCCCCTTCCAAACCTGAGAGCCTTCCTATAGCATGAGATGTGATATCCAAGTCCTTCCCATTCCAATACTGAGACCCTTCCTATAGCTTGAGATGTGATATCCAACTCCTTCCCATTCCAATTCTGAGACCCTTCCTATAGCATGAGATGTGATATCTCAATGCTTATACCAAACCTGAGAGCCTACCTATAGCATGAGATGTGATATCCAAGTCCATCCCATTCCAATCCTTAGACCCTTCCTACAGCATGCGATGTGAATATCTCAATGATTCTAATACCAAACCAGAGACTCTTCCTATAACATGAGATGGGATATCCAACTCCTTCCCATTCCAATTCTGAGACCCTTCCTATACTATGAGACTTGATATCTCAATGCTTCTAATACCAAACCTGAGACCCGTAATATAACATGAGATGTGATATCCAAATCCTTCCCCTTCCAAACCTTAGACCCGTCCTTTATCATGAGATGTGATATCCAACTCCTTCCCATTCCAATCCTGAGACCCTTCCGATATCATGAGATGTGATATCTCAAAGCTTCTAATATCAAACTTGAGACCCTCCCTATAGCATGAGATGTGATATCCAAGTCCTTCCCATTCCAATCCTGAGACCCTTCCTATAGCATGAGATGTGATATCTCAATGCTTCTAATACCAAACCTGAGACCCTTCCTATAACATGAGATGGGAATATCCAACTCCTTCCCATTCCAATCTTGAGACCCTTCCGATAGCAGAGATGTGATATCTCAATGCTTATACCACACCTGAGATCCTTCCTATAACATGAGATGTGATATCCAACTCCTTCCCATTCCAATCCTGAGACACTTCCTATAGCATGAGATGTGATATCTCACTGCTTATACCAAACCTGAGACCCTTCCCATAGCAGGAGATGTGATATCCAACTCCTTCCCATTCCAATCCTCAGACCCTTCCTATAGCATGAGATGTGATATCTCAATGCTTCTAATGTCAAACTTGAGACCCTACCTATAGCATGAGATGTGATATCCAAGTCCTTCCCATTCCAATCCTGAGACACTTCCTATAGCATGAGATGTGATATCTCAATGCTTCTAATACCAAACCTGAGACTCTTCCTATAACATGAGATGGGATATCCAACTCCTTCCAATTCCAATCCTGAGACCCTTTTGATAGCAGAGATGTGATATCTCAATGTTTATACCAAACCTGAGACCCTTCCTACGGCATGAGATGTCATATTCAACTCCTTCCCATTCCAATCCTGAGACCCTTCCTATAGCATGGGATTTGATATCCAACTCCTTCCCATTCCAATCCTGAGACCCTTCCTATAGCATGAGATGTGATGTCTCAATGCTTCTAATACCAAACCTGAGATCCTTCCAATAACATGAGATGTGATATCCAACTACTTCCATTCCAATCCTGAGACCCTTCCTATAGCATGAGATGTGATATCTCAATGCTTATACCAAACCTGAGACCCTTCCTATAGCATGAGATGTGATATCCAACTCCTTCCCATTCCAATCCTGAGACCCTTCCTATAGCCTGAGATGTGATATCCAATTCCTTCCCATTCCAATCCTGAGACCCTTCCTATAGCATGAGATGTGATATCTCAATGCTTATACCAAACCTGAGAGCCTACCTATAACATGAGATGTGATATCCAAGTCCATCCCATTCCAATCCTTAGACCCTTCCTACAGCATGCGATGTGATATCTCAATGATTCTAATACCAAACCAGAGACTCTTCCTATAACATGAGATGGGATATCCAACTCCTTCCCATTCCAATCCTGAGCCGCTTCTGATAGCAGAGATGTGATATCTCAATGCTTATACCAAACCTGAGACCCTTCCTATAACATGAGATGTGATATCCAACTCCTTCCCGTTCCAAACCTGAGACACTAACTATAGCATATGTGATATCCAACTCCTTCCCATTCCAAACATGAGACCCTTCCTATAGCAAGAAAATAATATCCAACTCCTACCCATTCCAATCCTGAGACCCTTCCTATAGCAAGAGATGTGATATCCAAATCCTTCCCATTCCAATCCTGAGACCCTTCCTATAACATGAGATGTGATATCCAACTCCTTCCCATTCCAACCTGAGACACTTCCTATAGCATGAGAAGGGATATCCAACTCCTTCCCAATCCAATCCTGAGACCCTTCCGATAGCAGAGATGTGATATCTCAATGCTTATACCAAACCTGAGACCCTTCCTATGGCATGAGATGTGATATCCAACTCCTTGCCATTCAAATCCTGAGACCCTTCCTATAGCATGAGAAGGGATATCCAACTCCTTCCCAATCCAATCCTGAGACCCTTCCGATAGCAGCGACGTGATATCTCAATGCTTCTACCAAACCTGAGACCCTTCCTTTAGCATGAGATGTGATATCCAAATCCTTCACATTCCAATCCTGAGACCCTTCCTATAGCATGAGATGTGATACCTCAATGCTTCTAATACCAAACCTGAGATCCTTCCTATAACATGAGATGTGATATCCAATTCCTTCCCATTCCAAACCTGAGACCCTTCTTATTGGATGAGATGTGATAACCAACTCCTTCCCATTCCAACCCTGAGACCCTTCCTATAGCATGAGATGTGATGTCTCAATGCTTCTAATACCAAACCTGAGATCCTTCCTATAACATGAGATGTGATATCCAACTCCTTCCATTCCAATCCTGAGACCCGTCCTATAGCATGAGATGTGATATCTCAATGCTTATACCAAACCTGAGACCCTTCCTATAGCATGAGATGTCATATCCAACTGCTTCCCATTCCAATCCTGAGACCCTTCCTATAGCATGAGATGTGATATCTCAATGCTTCTAATACCAAACCTGAGATCCTTCCTCTAACATGAAATGTGATATCCAACTCCTTCCCTTTCCAAACCTAAGAGCCTATCTATAGCATGAGATGTGATATCCAAGTCCTTCACATTCCAACCCTTAGACCCTTCCTACAGCATGCAATATGATATCTCAATGATTCTAATAACAAACCTGAGACCCGTCCTATAACATGAGATGGGATATCCAACTCCTTCCCATTCCAATCCTGAGACTCTTCCGATAGCAGAGATGTGATATCTCAATGCTTATACCAAACCTGAGACCCTTCCTATAACATGAGATGTGATATCCAAATCCTTCTCGTTCCAAACCTGAGACCCTTCCTTTAGCATGAGATGTGATATCCAGCTCCTTCCCATTCCAATCCTGAGACACTTCCGATAGCATGAGATGTGATATCTCAATGCTTCTAATATCAAAACTGAGACCCTCCCTATAGCATGATATGTGATATCTAAGTCCTTCCCATTCCAATCCTGAGACCCTCCCTATAGCATGAGATGTGATATCCAACTCCTTCCCATTCCAATCCTGAGACCCTTCCTATAGCATGAGATATGATATCTCAATACTTCTAATACCAAACGTGAGATCCTTCCGATAACATGAGATGTGATATCCAAATCCTTCCCCTTCCAAACCTGAGACCCTCCCTTTAGCATGAAATGTGATATCCAACTCCTTCCTATTCCAATCCTGAGACTCTTCTGATAGCATGAGATGTGATATCTCAATGCTTCTAATACCAAACCTGAGATCCTTCCGATAGCATGAGATGTGATATCTCAATGCTTCTAATACCAAACCTGAGATCCTTCCTATAACATGAGATGTGATATCCAAATCCTTCCCCTTCCAAACCTGAGACCCTCCCTTTAGCATGAGATGTGATATCTAACTCCTTCCCATTCCATTCCTGAGACCCTCCCTTTAGCATGAGATGTGATATCTCAATGCCTCTAATACCAAACCTGAGATCCTACCTCTAACATGAAATGAGATATCCAACTCTTTCCCCTTCCAAACCTGAGAGCCTTCCTATAGCATGAGATGTGATATCCAAGTCCTTCCCATTCCAATACTGAGACCCTTCCTATAGCTTGAGATGTGATATCCAACTCCTTCCCATTCCAATTCTGAGACCCTTCCTATAGCATGAGATGTGATATCTCAATGCTTATACCAAACCTGAGAGCCTACCTATAGCATGAGATGTGATATCCAAGTCCATCCCATTCCAATCCTTAGACCCTTCCTACAGCATGCGATGTGAATATCTCAATGATTCTAATACCAAACCAGAGACTCTTCCTATAACATGAGATGGGATATCCAACTCCTTCCCATTCCAATTCTGAGACCCTTCCTATACTATGAGACTTGATATATCAATGCTTCTAATACCAAACCTGAGACCCGTAATATAACATGAGATGTGATATCCAAATCCTTCCCCTTCCAAACCTTAGACCCGTCCTTTATCATGAGATGTGATATCCAACTCCTTCCCATTCCAATCCTGAGACCCTTCCGATATCATGAGATGTGATATCTCAAAGCTTCTAATATCAAACTTGAGACCCTCCCTATAGCATGAGATGTGATATCCAAGTCCTTCCCATTCCAATCCTGAGACCCTTCCTATAGCATGAGATGTGATATCTCAATGCTTCTAATACCAAACCTGAGACCCTTCCTATAACATGAGATGGGAATATCCAACTCCTTCCCATTCCAATCTTGAGACCCTTCCGATAGCAGAGATGTGATATCTCAATGCTTATACCACACCTGAGATCCTTCCTATAACATGAGATGTGATATCCAACTCCTTCCCATTCCAATCCTGAGACACTTCCTATAGCATGAGATGTGATATCTCACTGCTTATACCAAACCTGAGACCCTTCCCATAGCAGGAGATGTGATATCCAACTCCTTCCCATTCCAATCCTCAGACCCTTCCTATAGCATGAGATGTGATATCTCAATGCTTCTAATGTTAAACTTGAGACCCTACCTATAGCATGAGATGTGATATCCAAGTCCTTCCCATTCCAATCCTGAGACACTTCCTATAGCATGAGATGTGATATCTCAATGCTTCTAATACCAAACCTGAGACTCTTCCTATAACATGAGATGGGATATCCAACTCCTTCCAATTCCAATCCTGAGACCCTTTTGATAGCAGAGATGTGATATCTCAATGTTTATACCAAACCTGAGACCCTTCCTACGGCATGAGATGTCATATTCAACTCCTTCCCATTCCAATCCTGAGACCCTTCCTATAGCATGGGATTTGATATCCAACTCCTTCCCATTCCAATCCTGAGACCCTTCCTATAGCATGAGATGTGATGTCTCAATGCTTCTAATACCAAACCTGAGATCCTTCCTATAACATGAGATGTGATATCCAACTACTTCCATTCCAATCCTGAGACCCTTCCTATAGCATGAGATGTGATATCTCAATGCTTATACCAAACCTGAGACCCTTCCTATAGCATGAGATGTGATATCCAACTCCTTCCCATTCCAATCCTGAGACCCTTCCTATAGCCTGAGATGTGATATCCAATTCCTTCCCATTCCAATCCTGAGACCCTTCCTATAGCATGAGATGTGATATCTCAATGCTTATACCAAACCTGAGAGGCTACCTATAACATGAGATGTGATATCCAAGTCCATCCCATTCCAATCCTTAGACCCTTCCTACAGCATGCGATGTGATATCTCAATGATTCTAATACCAAACCAGAGACTCTTCCTATAACATGAGATGGGATATCCAACTCCTTCCCATTCCAATCCTGAGCCGCTTCTGATAGCAGAGATGTGATATCTCAATGCTTCTACCAAACCTGAGACCCTTCCTATAACATGAGATGTGATATCCAACTCCTTCCCGTTCCAAACCTGAGACACTAACTATAGCATATGTGATATCCAACTCCTTCCCATTCCAAACATGAGACCCTTCCTATAGCAAGAAAATAATATCCAACTCCTACCCATTCCAATCCTGAGACCCTTCCTATAGCAAGAGATGTGATATCCAAATCCTTCCCATTCCAATCCTGAGACCCTTCCTATAACATGAGATGTGATATCCAACTCCTTCCCATTCCAACCTGAGACACTTCCTATAGCATGAGAAGGGATATCCAACTCCTTCCCAATCCAATCCTGAGACCCTTCCGATAGCAGAGATGTGATATCTCAATGCTTATACCAAACCTGAGACCCTTCCTATGGCATGAGATGTGATATCCAACTCCTTGCCATTCAAATCCTGAGACCCTTCCTATAGCATGAGAAGGGATATCCAACTCCTTCCCAATCCAATCCTGAGACCCTTCCGATAGCAGCGACGTGATATCTCAATGCTTCTACCAAACCTGAGTCCCTTCCTTTAGCATGAGATGTGATATCCAAATCCTTCACATTCCAATCCTGAGACCCTTCCTATAGCATGAGATGTGATATCTCAATGCTTCTAATACCAAACCTGAGATCCTTCCTATAACATGAGATGTGATATCCAATTCCTTCCCATTCCAAACCTGAGACCCTTCCTATTGGATGAGATGTGATAACCAACTCCTTCCCATTCCAACCCTGAGACCCTTCCTATAGCATGAGATGTGATGTCTCAATGCTTCTAATACCAAACCTGAGATCCTTCCTATAACATGAGATGTGATATCCAACTCCTTCCATTCCAATCCTGAGACCCGTCCTATAGCATGAGATGTGATATCTTAATGCTTATACCAAACCTGAGACCCTTCCTATAGCATGAGATGTCATATCCAACTGCTTCCCATTCCAATCCTGAGACCCTTCCTATAGCATGAGATGTGATATCTCAATGCTTCTAATACCAAACCTGAGATCCTTCCTCTAACATGAAATGTGATATCCAACTCCTTCCCTTTCCAAACCTAAGAGCCTATCTATAGCATGAGATGTGATATCCAAGTCCTTCACATTCCAACCCTTAGACCCTTCCTACAGCATGCAATATGATATCTCAATGATTCTAATAACAAACCTGAGACCCGTCCTATAACATGAGATGGGATATCCAACTCCTTCCCATTCCAATCCTGAGACTCTTCCGATAGCAGAGATGTGATATCTCAATGCTTATACCAAACCTGAGACCCTTCCTATAACATGAGATGTGATATCCAAATCCTTCTCGTTCCAAACCTGAGACCCTTCCTTTAGCATGAGATGTGATATCCAGCTCCTTCCCATTCCAATCCTGAGACACTTCCGATAGCATGAGATGTGATATCTCAATGCTTCTAATATCAAAACTGAGACCCTCCCTATAGCATGATATGTGATATCTAAGTTCTTCCCATTCCAATCCTGAGACCCTCCCTATAGCATGAGATGTGATATCCAACTCCTTCCCATTCCAATCCTGAGACCCTTCCTATAGCATGAGATATGATATCTCAATACTTCTAATACCAAACGTGAGATCCTTCCGATAACATGAGATGTGATATCCAAATCCTTCCCCTTCCAAACCTGAGACCCTCCCTTTAGCATGAAATGTGATATCCAACTCCTTCCTATTCCAATCCTGAGACTCTTCTGATAGCATGAGATGTGATATCTCAATGCTTCTAATACCAAACCTGAGATCCTTCCGATAGCATGAGATGTGATATCTCAATGCTTCTAATACCAAACCTGAGATCCTTCCTATAACATGAGATGTGATATCCAAATCCTTCCCCTTCCAAACCTGAGACCCTCCCTTTAGCATGAGATGTGATATCTAACTCCTTCCCATTCCATTCCTGAGACCCTTCTGATAGCATGAGATGTGATATCTCAATGCCTCTAATACCAAACCTGAGATCCTACCTCTAACATGAAATGAGATATCCAACTCTTTCCCCTTCCAAACCTGAGAGCCTTCCTATAGCATGAGATGTGATATCCAAGTCCTTCCCATTCCAATACTGAGACCCTTCCTATAGCTTGAGATGTGATATCCAACTCCTTCCCATTCCAATTCTGAGACCCTTCCTATAGCATGAGATGTGATATCTCAATGCTTATACCAAACCTGAGAGCCTACCTATAGCATGAGATGTGATATCCAAGTCCATCCCATTCCAATCCTTAGACCCTTCCTACAGCATGCGATGTGAATATCTCAATGATTCTAATACCAAACCAGAGACTCTTCCTATAACATGAGATGGGATATCCAACTCCTTCCCATTCCAATTCTGAGACCCTTCCTATACTATGAGACTTGATATCTCAATGCTTCTAATACCAAACCTGAGACCCGTAATATAACATGAGATGTGATATCCAAATCCTTCCCCTTCCAAACCTTAGACCCTTCCTTTATCATGAGATGTGATATCCAACTCCTTCCCATTCCAATCCTGAGACCCTTCCGATATCATGAGATGTGATATCTCAAAGCTTCTAATATCAAACTTGAGACCCTCCCTATAGCATGAGATGTGATATCCAAGTCCTTCCCATTCCAATCCTGAGACCCTTCCTATAGCATGAGATGTGATATCTCAATGCTTCTAATACCAAACCTGAGACCCTTCCTATAACATGAGATGGGAATATCCAACTCCTTCCCATTCCAATCTTGAGACCCTTCCGATAGCAGAGATGTGATATCTCAATGCTTATACCACACCTGAGATCCTTCCTATAACATGAGATGTGATATCCAACTCCTTCCCATTCCAATCCTGAGACACTTCCTATAGCATGAGATGTGATATCTCACTGCTTATACCAAACCTGAGACCCTTCCCATAGCAGGAGATGTGATATCCAACTCCTTCCCATTCCAATCTTCAGACCCTTCCTATAGCATGAGATGTGATATCTCAATGCTTCTAATGTCAAACTTGAGACCCTACATATAGCATGAGATGTGATATCCAAGTCCTTCCCATTCCAATCCTGAGACACTTCCTATAGCATGAGATGTGATATCTCAATGCTTCTAATACCAAACCTGAGACTCTTCCTATAACATGAGATGGGATATCCAACTCCTTCCAATTCCAATCCTGAGACCCTTTTGATAGCAGAGATGTGATATCTCAATGTTTATACCAAACCTGAGACCCTTCCTACGGCATGAGATGTCATATTCAACTCCTTCCCATTCCAATCCTGAGACCCTTCCTATAGCATGAGATTTGATATCCAACTCCTTCCCATTCCAATCCTGAGACCCTTCCTATAGCATGAGATGTGATGTCTCAATGCTTCTAATACCAAACCTGAGATCCTTCCTATAACATGAGATGTGATATCCAACTCCTTCCATTCCAATCCTGAGATCCTTCCTATAGCATGAGATGTGATATATCAATGCTTATACCAAACCTGAGACCCTTCCTATAGCATGAGATGTGATATCCAACTCCTTCCCATTCCAATCCTGAGACCCTTCCTATAGCCTGAGATGTGATATCCGATTCCTTCCCATTCCAATCCTGAGACCCTTCCTATAGCATGAGATGTGATATCTCAATGCTTATACCAAACCTGAGAGCCTACCTATAACATGAGATGTGATATCCAAGTCCATCCCATTCCAATCCTTAGACCCTTCCTACAGCATGCGATGTGATATCTCAATGATTCTAATACCAAACCAGAGACTCTTCCTATAACATGAGATGGGATATCCAACTCCTTCCCATTCCAATCCTGAGCCGCTTCCGATAGCAGAGATGTGATATCTCAATGCTTATACCAAACCTGAGACCCTTCCTATAACATGAGATGTGATATCCAACTCCTTCCCGTTCCAAACCTGAGACACTAACTATAGCATATGTGATATCCAACTCCTTCCCATTCCAAACATGAGACCCTTCCTATAGCAAGAAAGTAATATCCAACTTCTACCCATTCCAATCCTGAGACCCTTCCTATAGCAAGAGATGTGATATCCAAATCCTTCCCATTCCAATCCTGAGACCCTTCCTATAACATGAGATGTGATATCCAACTTCTTCCCATTCCAACCTGAGACACTTCCTATAGCATGAGAAGGGATATCCAACTCCTTCCCAATCCAATCCTGAGACCCTTCCGATAGCAGAGATGTGATATCTCAATGCTTATACCAAACCTGAGACCCTTCCTATGGCATGAGATGTGATATCCAACTCCTTGCCATTCAAATCCTGAGACCCTTCCTATAGCATGAGAAGGGATATCCAACTCCTTCCCAATCCAATCCTGAGACCCTTCCGATAGCAGCGACGTGATATCTCAATGCTTCTACCAAACCTGAGACCCTTCCTTTAGCATGAGATGTGATATCCAAATCCTTCACATTCCAATCCTGAGACCCTTCCTATAGCATGAGATGTGATATCTCAATGCTTCTAATACCAAACCTGAAATCCTTCCTATAACATGAGATGTGATATCCAATTCCTTCCCATTCCAAACCTGAGACCCTTCCTATTGGATGAGATGTGATATCCAGCTCCTTCCCATTCCAACCCTGAGACCCTTCCTATAGCATGAGATGTGATGTCTCAAAGCTTCTAATACCAAACCTGAGATCCTTCCTATAACATGAGATGTGATATCCAACTATTTCCATTCCAATCCTGAGACCCGTCCTATAGCATGAGATGTGATATTTCAATGCTTATACCAAACCTGAGACCCTTCCTATAGCATGAGATGTGATATCCAACTGCTTCCCATTCCAATCCTGAGACCCTTCCTATAGCATGAGATGTGATATCTCAATGCTTCTAATACCAAACCTGAGATCCTTCCTCTAACATGAAATGTGATATCCAACTCCTTCCCTTTCCAAACCTAAGAGCCTATCTATAGCATGAGATGTGATATCCAAGTCCTTCACATTCCAACCCTTAGACCCTTCCTACAGCATGCAATATGATATCTCAATGATTCTAATAACAAACCTGTGACCCGTCCTATAACATGAGATGGGATATCCAACTCCTTCCCATTCCAATCCTGAGACACTTCCGATAGCAGAGATGTGATATCTCAATGCTTATACCAAACTTGAGACCCTTCCTATAACATGAGATGTGATATCCAAATCCTTCTCGTTCCAAACCTGAGACCTTTCCTTTAGCATGAGATGTGATATCCAGCTCCTTCCCATTCCAATCCTGAGACACTTCCGATAGCATGAGATGTGATATCTCAATGCTTCTAATATCAAAACTGAGACCCTCCCTATAGCATGATATGTGATATCTAAGTCCTTCCCATTCCAATCCTGAGACCCTCCCTATATCATGAGATGTGATATCCAACTCCTTCCCATTCCAATCCTGAGACCCTTCCTATAGCATGAGATATGATATCTCAATACTTCTAATACCAAACGTGAGATCCTTCCGATAACATGAGATGTGATATCCAAATCCTTCCCCTTCCAAACCTGAGACCCTCCCTTTAGCATGAAATGTGATATCCAACTCCTTCCTATTCCAATCCTGAGACTCTTCTGATAGCATGAGATGTGATATCTCAATGCTTCTAATACCAAACCTGAGATCCTTCCGATAGCATGAGATGTGATATCTCAATGCTTCTAATACCAAACCTGAGATCCTTCCTATAACATGAGATGTGATATCCAAATCCTTCCCCTTCCAAACCTGAGACCCTCCCTTTAGCATGAGATGTGATATCTAACTCCTTCCCATTCCATTCCTGAGACCCTTCTGATAGCATGAGATGTGATATCTCAATGCCTCTAATACCAAACCTGAGATCCTACCTCTAACATGAAATGAGATATCCAACTCTTTCCCCTTCCAAACCTGAGAGCCTTCCTATAGCATGAGATGTGATATCCAAGTCCTTCCCATTCCAATACTGAGACCCTTCCTATAGCTTGAGATGTGATATCCAACTCCTTCCCATTCCAATTCTGAGACCCTTCCTATAGCATGAGATGTGATATCTCAATGCTTATACCAAACCTGAGAGCCTACCTATAGCATGAGATGTGATATCCAAGTCCATCCCATTCCAATCCTTAGACCCTTCCTACAGCATGCGATGTGAATATCTCAATGATTCTAATACCAAACCAGAGACTCTTCCTGACATATACATGTCAGGACATGAGATGGGATATCCAACTCCTTCCCATTCCAATTCTGAGACCCTTCCTATACTATGAGACTTGATATCTCAATGCTTCTAATACCAAACCTGAGACCCGTAATATAACATGAGATGTGATATCCAAATCCTTCCCCTTCCAAACCTTAGACCCGTCCTTTATCATGAGATGTGATATCCAACTCCTTCCCATTCCAATCCTGAGACCCTTCCGATATCATGAGATGTGATATCTCAAAGCTTCTAATATCAAACTTGAGACACTCCCTATAGCATGAGATGTGATATCCAAGTCCTTCCCATTCCAATCCTGAGACCCTTCCTATAGCATGAGATGTGATATCTCAATGCTTCTAATACCAAACCTGAGACCCTTCCTATAACATGAGATGCGAATATCCAACTCCTTCCCATTCCAATCTTGAGACCCTTCCGATAGCAGAGATGTGATATCTCAATGCTTATACCACACCTGAGATCCTTCCTATAACATGAGATGTGATATCCAACTCCTTCCCATTCCAATCCTGAGACACTTCCTATAGCATGAGATGTGATATAACACTGCTTATACCAAACCTGAGACCCTTCCCATAGCAGGAGATGTGATATCCAACTCCTTCCCATTCCAATCCTCAGACCCTTCCTATAGCATGAGATGTGATATCTCAATGCTTCTAATGTCAAACTTGAGACCCTACCTATAGCATGAGATGTGATATCCAAGTCCTTCCCATTCCAATCCTGAGACACTTCCTATAGCATGAGATGTGATATCTCAATGCTTCTAATACCAAACCTGAGACTCTTCCTATAACATGAGATGGGATATCCAACTCCTTCCAATTCCAATCCTGAGACCCTTTTGATAGCAGAGATGTGATATCTCAATGTTTATACCAAACCTGAGACCCTTCCTACGGCATGAGATGTCATATTCAACTCCTTCCCATTCCAATCCTGAGACCCTTCCTATAGTATGAGATTTGATATCCAACTCCTTCCCATTCCAATCCTGAGACCCTTCCTATAGCATGAGATGTGATGTCTCAATGCTTCTAATACCAAACCTGAGATCCTTCCTATAACAGGAGATGTGATATCCAACTCCTTCCATTCCAATCCTGAGACCCTTCCTATAGCATGAGATGTGATATCTCAATGCTTATACCAAACCTGAGACCCTTCCTATAGCATGAGATGTGATATCCAACTCCTTCCCATTCCAATCCTGAGACCCTTCCTATAGCCTGAGATGTGATATCCAATTCCTTCCCATTCCAATCCTGAGACCCTTCCTATAGCATGAGATGTGATATCTCAATGCTTATACCAAACCTGAGAGCCTACCTATAACATGAGATGTGATATCCAAGTCCATCCCATTCCAATCCTTAGACCCTTCCTACAGCATGCGATGTGATATCTCAATGATTCTAATACCAAACCAGAGACTCTTCCTATAACATGAGATGGGATATCCAACTCCTTCCCATTCCAATCCTGAGCCGCTTCCGATAGCAGAGATGTGATATCTCAATGCTTATACCAAACCTGAGACCCTTCCTATAACATGAGATGTGATATCCAACTCCTTCCCGTTCCAAACCTGAGACACTAACTATAGCATATGTGATATCCAACTCCTTCCCATTCCAAACATGAGACCCTTCCTATAGCAAGAAAGTAATATCCAACTCCTACCCATTCCAATCCTGAGACCCTTCCTATAGCAAGAGATGTGATATCCAAATCCTTCCCATTCCAATCCTGAGACCCTTCCTATAACATGAGATGTGATATCCAACTCCTTCCCATTCCAACCTGAGACACTTCCTATAGCATGAGAAGGGATATCCAACTCCTTCCCAATCCAATCCTGAGACCCTTCCGATAGCAGAGATGTGATATCTCAATGCTTATACCAAACCTGAGACCCTTCCTATGGCATGAGATGTGATATCCAACTCCTTGCCATTCAAATCCTGAGACCCTTCCTATAGCATGAGAAGGGATATCCAACTCCTTCCCAATCCAATCCTGAGACCCTTCCGATAGCAGCGACGTGATATCTCAATGCTTCTACCAAACCTGAGACCCTTCCTTTAGCATGAGATGTGATATCCAAATCCTTCACATTCCAATCCTGAGACCCTTCCTATAGCATGAGATGTGATATCTCAATGCTTCTAATACCAAACCTGAGATCCTTCCTATAACATGAGATGTGATATCCAATTCCTTCCCATTCCAAACCTGAGACCCTTCCTATTGGATGAGATGTGATATCCAAATCCTTCCTATTCCAACCCTGACACCCTTCCTATAGCATGAGATGTGATGTCTCAATGCTTCTAATACCAAACCTGTATTCCTTCCTATAACATGAGATGTGATATCCAACTCCTTCCATTCCAATCCTGAGACCCGTCCTATAGCATGAGATGTGATATCTCAATGCTTATACCAAACCTGAGACCCTTCCTATAGCATGAGATGTCATATCCAACTGCTTCCCATTCCAATCCTGAGACCCTTCCTATAGCATGAGATGTGATATCTCAATGCTTCTAATACCAAACCTGAGATCCTTCCTCTAACATGAAATGTGATATCCAACTCCTTCCCTTTCCAAACCTAAGAGCCTATCTATAGCATGAGATGTGATATCCAAGTCCTTCACATTCCAACCCTTAGACCCTTCCTACAGCATGCAATATGATATCTCAATGATTCTAATAACAAACCTGAGACCCGTCCTATAACATGAGATGGGATATCCAACTCCTTCCCATTCCAATCCTGAGACACTTCCGATAGCAGAGATGTGATATCTCAATGCTTATACCAAACCTGAGACCCTTCCTATAACATGAGATGTGATATCCAAATCCTTCTCGTTCCAAACCTGAGACCCTTCCTTTAGCATGAGATGTGATATCCAGCTCCTTCCCATTCCAATCCTGAGACACTTCCGATAGCATGAGATGTGATATCTCAATGCTTCTAATATCAAAACTGAGACCCTCCCTATAGCATGATATGTGATATCTAAGTCCTTCCCATTCCAATCCTGAGACCCTCCCTATAGCATGAGATGTGATATCTAACTCCTTCCCATTCCAATCCTGAGACCCTTCCTATAGCATGAGATATGATATCTCAATACTTCTAATACCAAACGTGAGATCCTTCCGATAACATGAGATGTGATATCCAAATCCTTCCCCTTCCAAACCTGAGACCCTCCCTTTAGCATGAAATGTGATATCCAACTCCTTCCTATTCCAATCCTGAGACTCTTCTGATAGCATGAGATGTGATATCTCAATGCTTCTAATACCAAACCTGAGATCCTTCCGATAGCATGAGATGTGATATCTCAATGCTTCTAATACCAAACCTGAGATCCTTCCTATAACATGAGATGTGATATCCAAATCCTTCCCCTTCCAAACCTGAGACCCTCCCTTTAGCATGAGATGTGATATCTAACTCCTTCCCATTCCATTCCTGAGACCCTTCTGATAGCATGAGATGTGATATCTCAATGCCTCTAATACCAAACCTGAGATCCTACCTCTAACATGAAATGAGATATCCAACTCTTTCCCCTTCCAAACCTGAGAGCCTTCCTATAGCATGAGATGTGATATCCAGGTCCTTCCCATTCCAATACTGAGACCCTTCCTATAGCTTGAGATGTGATATCCAACTCCTTCCCATTCCAATTCTGAGACCCTTCCTATAGCATGAGATGTGATATCTCAATGCTTATACCAAACCTGAGAGCCTACCTATAGCATGAGATGTGATATCCAAGTCCATCCCATTCCAATCCTTAGACCCTTCCTACAGCATGCGATGTGAATATCTCAATGATTCTAATACCAAACCAGAGACTCTTCCTATAACATGAGATGGGATATCCAACTCCTTCCCATTCCAATTCTGAGACCCTTCCTATACTATGAGACTTGATATCTCAAGGCTTCTAATACCAAACCTGAGACCCGTAATATAACATGAGATGTGATATCCAAATCCTTCCCCTTCCAAACCTTAGACCCTTCCTTTATCATGAGATGTGATATCCAACTCCTTCCCATTCCAATCCTGAGACCCTTCCGATATCATGAGATGTGATATCTCAAAGCTTCTAATATCAAACTTGAGACCCTCCCTATAGCATGAGATGTGATATCCAAGTCCTTCCCATTCCAATCCTGAGACCCTTCCTATAGCATGAGATGTGATATCTCAATGCTTCTAATACCAAACCTGAGACCGTTCCTATAACATGAGATGGGAATATCCAACTCCTTCCCATTCCAATCTTGAGACCCTTCCGATAGCAGAGATGTGATATCTCAATGCTTATACCACACCTGAGATCCTTCCTATAACATGAGATGTGATATCCAACTCCTTCCCATTCCAATCCTGAGACACTTCCTATAGCATGAGATGTGATATCTCACTGCTTATACCAAACCTGAGACCCTTCCCATAGCAGGAGATGTGATATCCAACTCCTTCCCATTCCAATCCTCAGACCCTTCCTATAGCATGAGATGTGATATCTCAATGCTTCTAATGTCAAACTTGAGACCCTACCTATAGCATGAGATGTGATATCCAAGTCCTTCCCATTCCAATCCTGAGACACTTCCTATAGCATGAGATGTGATATCTCAATGCTTCTAATACCAAACCTGAGACTCTTCCTATAACATGAGATGGGATATCCAACTCCTTCCAATTCCAATCCTGAGACCCTTTTGATAGCAGAGATGTGATATCTCAATGTTTATACCAAACCTGAGACCCTTCCTACGGCATGAGATGTCATATTCAACTCCTTCCCATTCCAATCCTGAGACCCTTCCTATAGCATGAGATTTGATATCCAACTCCTTCCCATTCCAATCCTGAGACCCTTCCTATAGCATGAGATGTGATGTCTCAATGCTTCTAATACCAAACCTGAGATCCTTCCTATAACATGAGATGTGATATCCAACTCCTTCCATTCCAATCCTGAGACCCTTCCTATAGCATGAGATGTGATATCTCAATGCTTATACCAAACCTGAGACCCTTCCTATAGCATGAGATGTGATATCCAACTCCTTCCCATTCCAATCCGGAGACCCTTCCTATAGCCTGAGATGTGATATCCAATTCCTTCCCATTCCAATCCTGAGACCCTTCCTATAGCATGAGATGTGATATCTCAATGCTTATACCAAACCTGAGAGCCTACCTATAATATGAGATGTGATATCCAAGTCCATCCCATTCCAATCCTTAGACCCTTCCTACAGCATGCGATGTGATATCTCAATGATTCTAATAACAAACCTGAGACCCGTCCTATAACATGAGATGTGATATCCAATTCCTTCCCATTCCAAACCTGAGACCCTTCCTATTGGATGAGATGTGATATCCAACTCCTTCCCATTCCAACCCTGAGACCCTTCCTATAGCATGAGATGTGATGTCTCAATGCTTCTAATACCAAACCTGAGATCCTTCCTATAACATGAGATGTGATATCCAACTCCTTCCATTCCAATCCTGAGACCCGTCCTATAGCATGAGATGTGATATCTCAATGCTTATACCAAACCTGAGACCCTTCCTATAGCATATGTCATATCCAACTGCTTCCCATTCCAATCCTGAGACCCTTCCTATAGCATAAGATGTGATATCTCAATGCTTCTAATACCAAACCTGAGATCCTTCCTCTAACATGAAATGTGATATCCAACTCCTTCCCTTTCCAAACCTAAGAGCCTATCTATAGCATGAGATGTGATATCCAAGTCCTTCACATTCCAACCCTTAGACCCTTCCTACAGCATGCAATATGATATCTCAATGATTCTAATAACAAACCTGAGACCCGTCCTATAACATGAGATGGGATATCCAACTCCTTCCCATTCCAATCCTGAGACACTTCCGATAGCAGAGATGTGATATCTCAATGCTTATACCAAACCTGAGACCCTTCCTATAACATGAGATGTGATATCCAAATCCTTCTCGTTCCAAACCTGAGACACTTCCTTTAGCATGAGATGTGATATCCAGCTCCTTCCCATTCCAATCCTGAGACACTTCCGATAGCATGAGATGTGATATCTCAATGCTTCTAATATCAAAACTGAGACCCTCCCTATAGCATGATATGTGATATCTAAGTCCTTCCCATTCCAATCCTGAGACCCTCCCTATAGCATGAGATGTGATATCCAACTCCTTCCCATTCCAATCCTGAGACCCTTCCTATAGCATGAGATATGATATCTCAATACTTCTAATACCAAACGTGAGATCCTTCCGATAACATGAGATGTGATATCCAAATCCTTCCCCTTCCAAACCTGAGACCCTCCCTTTAGCATGAAATGTGATATCCAACTCCTTCCTATTCCAATCCTGAGACTCTTCTGATAGCATGAGATGTGATATCTCAATGCTTCTAATACCAAACCTGAGATCCTTCCGATAGCATGAGATGTGATATCTCAATGCTTCTAATACCAAACCTGAGATCCTTCCTATAACATGAGATGTGATATCCAAATCCTTCCCCTTCCAAACCTGAGACCCCCCCTTTAGCATGAGATGTGATATCTAACACCTTCCCATTCCATTCCTGAGACCCTTCTGATAGCATGAGATGTGATATCTCAATGCCTCTAATACCAAACCTGAGATCATACCTCTAACATTAAATGAGATATCCAACTCTTTCCCCTTCCAAACCTGAGAGCCTTCCTATAGCATGAGATGTGATATCCAAGTCCTTCCCATTCCAATACTGAGACCCTTCCTATAGCTTGAGATGTGATATCCAACTCCTTCCCATTCCAATTCTGAGACCCTTCCTATAGCATGAGATGTGATATCTCAATGCTTATACCAAACCTGAGAGCCTACCTATAGCATGAGATGTGATATCCAAGTCCATCCCATTCCAATCCTTAGACCCTTCCTACAGCATGCGATGTGAATATCTCAATGATTCTAATACCAAACCAGAGACTCTTCCTATAACATGAGATGGGATATCCAACTCCTTCCCATTCCAATTATGAGACCCTTCCTATACTATGAGACTTGATATCTCAATGCTTCTAATACCAAACCTGAGACCCGTAATATAACATGAGATGTGATATCCAAATCCTTCCCCTTCCAAACCTTAGACCCTTCCTTTATCATGAGATGTGATATCCAACTCCTTCCCATTCCAATCCTGAGACCCTTCCGATATCATGAGATGTGATATCTCAAAGCGTTTAATATCAAACTTGAGACCCTCCCTATAGCATGAGATGTGATATCCAAGTCCTTCCCATTCCAATCCTGAGACCCTTCCTATAGCATGAGATGTGATATCTCAATGCTTCTAATACCAAACCTGAGACCCTTCCTATAAGATGAGATGGGAATATCCAACTCCTTCCCATTACAATCTTGAGACCCTTCCAATAGCAGAGATGTGATATCTCAATGCTTATACCACACCTGAGATCCTTCCTATAACATGAGATGTGATATCCAACTCCTTCCCATTCCAATCCTGAGACACTTCCTATAGCATGAGATGTGATATCTCACTGCTTATACCAAACCTGAGACCCTTCCCATAGCAGGAGATGTGATATCCAACTCCTTCCCATTCCAATCCTCAGACCCTTCCTATAGCATGAGATGTGATATCTCAATGCTTCTAATGTCAAACTTGAGACCCTACCTATAGCATGAGATGTGATATCCAAGTCTTTCCCATTCCAATCCTGAGACACTTCCTATAGCATGAGATGTGATATCTCAATGCTTCTAATACCAAACCTGAGACTCTTCCTATAACATGAGATGGGATATCCAACTCCTTCCAATTCCAATCCTGAGACCCTTTTGATAGCAGAGATGTGATATCTCAATGTTTATACCAAACCTGAGACCCTTCCTACGGCATGAGATGTCATATTCAACTCCTTCCCATTCCAATCCTGAGACCCTTCCTATAGCATGAGATGTGATGTCTCAATGCTTCTAATACCAAACCTGAGATCCTTCCTATAACATGAGATGTGATATCCAACTCCTTCCATTCCAATCCTGAGACCCTTCCTATAGCATGAGATGTGATATCTCAATGCTTATACCAAACCTGAGACCCTTCCTATAGCATGAGATGTGATATCCAACTCCTTCCCATTCCAATCCTGAGACCCTTCCTATAGCATGAGATGTGATATCTCAATGCCTCTAATACCAAACCTGAGATCCTTCCTCTAACATGAAATGTGATATCCAACTCCTTCACTTTCCAAATCTGAGAGCCTATCTATAGCATGAGATGTGATATCCAAGTCCTTCCCATTCCAATCCCTAGACCCTTCCTACAGCATGCAATATGATATCTCAATGATTCTAATAAAAAACCTGAGACCCGTCCTATAACATGAGATGGGATATCCAACTCCTTCCCATTCCAATCCTGAGACACGTCCGATAGCAGAGATGTGATATCTCAATGTTTATACCAAACCTGAGACCCTTCCTATAGCATGAGATGTGAAATCTCAATGCTTCTAATACCAAACCTGAGACTCTTCCTATAACATGAGATGGGATATCCAACTCCTTCCAATTCCAATCCTGAGACCCTTTTGATAGCAGAGATGTGATATCTCAATTTTTATACCAAACCTGAGACCCTTCCTACGGCATGAGATGTCATATTCAACTCCTTCCCATTCCAATCCTGAGACCCTTCCTATAGCATGAGATGTGATGTCTCAATGCTTCTAATACCAAACCTGAGATCCTTCCTATAACATGAGATGTGATATCCAACTCCTTCCATTCCAATCCTGAGACCCTTCCTATAGCATGAGATGTGATATCTCAATGCTTATACCAAACCTGAGACCCTTCCTATAGCATGAGATGTGATATCCAACTCCTTCGCATTCCAATCCTGAGACCCTTCCTATAGCATGAGATGTGATATCTCAATGCCTCTAATACCAAACCTGAGATCCTTCCTCTAACATGAAATGTGATATCCAACTCCTTCACTTTCCAAATCTGAGAGCCTATCTATAGCATGAGATGTGATATCCAAGTCCTTCCCATTCCAATCCCTAGACCCTTCCTACAGCATGCAATATGATATCTCAATGATTCTAATAAAAAACCTGAGACCCGTCCTATAACATGAGATGGGATATCCAACTCCTTCCCATTCCAATCCTGAGACACGTCCGATAGCAGAGATGTGATATCTCAATGTTTATACCAAACCTGAGACCCTTCCTATAACATGAGATGTGATATCCAACTCCTTCCCGTTCCAAACCTGAGACCCTTCCTTTAGCATGAGATGTGATATCCAGCTCCTTCCCATTCCAATCCTGAGACACTTCTGATAGCATAAGATGTGATATCTCAATGCTTCTAATATCAAAACTGAGACCCTCCCTATAGCATATGTGATATCTAAGTCCTTCCCATTCCAATCCTGAGACGCTTCCTATAGCATGAGATGTGATATCTCAATGCTTCTACCAAACCTGAGACCCTTCCTTTAGCATGAGATGTGATATCCAACTCCTTCCCATTCCAATCCTGAGACCCTTCCTATAGCATGAGATGTGATATCTCAATACTTCTAATACCAAACCTGAGATCCTTCCGATAACATGAGATGTGATATCTCAATACTTCTACCAAACCTGAGATCCATCCTATAACATGAGATGTGATATCCAAATCCTTCCCCTTCCAAACCTGAGACCCTCCCTTTAGCATGAGATGTGATATCCAACTCCTTCCCATTCCAATCCTGAGACCCTTCTGATAGCATAAGATATGATATCTCAATGCTTCTATACCAAACCTGAGATCCTTCTGATAGCATGAGATGTGATATCTCAATGCTTCTAATACCAAACCTGAGATCCTACCTCTAACATGAAATGTGATATCCAACTCTTTCCCCTTGCAAACCTGAGAGCCTTCCTATACCATGAGATGTGATATCCAAGTCCTTCCCATTCCAATCCTGAGACCCTTCCTATAACATGAGATGTGATATCCAACTCCTTCCCATTCCAACGTGAGACCCTTCCTATAGCATGAGATGGGATATCCAACTCCTTCCAAATCCAATCCCGATACCCTTCCGATAGCATGAGATGTGATATCCCAATGCTTCTACCAAACCTGAGACCCATATTATGGCATGAGATGTGATATCAAACTCCTTCCCATTCTAATCCTGAGACCCTTCCTATACCATGAGACTTGATATCTCAATGCTTCTAATACCAAACCTGAGACCCGTCCTATAACATGAGATGTGATATCCAAATCCTTCCCCTTCCAAACCTTAGACCCTTCCTTTATCATGAGATGTGATATCCAACTCCTTCCCATTCCAATCTTGAGACCCTTCCGATATCATGAAATGTGATATCTCAATGCTTCTATCAAACTTGAGACCCTCCCTATAGCATGAGATGTGATATCCAAGTCCTTCCCATTCCAATCCTGAGACCCTTCCTATACCATGAGATGTGATGTCTCAATGCTTCTAATACCAAACCTGAGATCCTTCCTTTAACATGAGATGCGATATCCAACTCCTTCCATTCCAATCCTTAGACCCTTCCTACAGCATGCAATATGATATCTCAATGATTTTAATAAAAAACCTGAGACCCGTCCTATAACATGAGATGGGATATCCAACTCCTTCCCATTCCAATCCTGAGACACTTCCGATAGCAGAGATGTGATATCTCAATGTTTATACCAAACCCGAGACCCTTCCCATAACATGAGATGTGATATCCAACTCCTTCCCGTTCCAAACCTGAGACCCTTCCTTTAGCATGAGATGTGATATCCAGCTCCTTCCCATTCCAATCCTGAGACACTTCCGATAGCATGAGATGTGATATCTCAAGGCTTCTAATATCAAAACTGAGACCCTCTCTATAGCATGATATGTGATATCTAAGTCCTTCCCATTCCAATCCTGAGACCCTATAGCATGAGATGTGATATCTCAATGCTTATCCTTGATTCCTGTAGTAAATTGATTTCCTTTGCAGGCCGACTCCTGTCACGAATGCCTTGTCTGCATGCATTCTCCCCTGGCCATTCGCTCACCGTGGCTATTTGCCTACCCCCTTCCTCTCTCAGTGGATGGACTTCTCCATCCTTGCCTCCTACCACTCAACTCCGCCTACTTGGAGAATTCAACATGAACCTGTATGCTTCCTGACCTGGACTTTTACGAGATCTGCAACTCTTCATGTCGCTGGCCCTACACACTGCAGGGAATACTCGGGATTTTCTGATCTCAGACCTCCCCCTCTGTAACCCTCTCAACAATCCTCTCCCGTGGTGATCAAGTTCTCATCTCCAAAGAAGGCTAACTGCCAGCTATTCCTCCTCAGAGGAGTTCTCCCTTTCTGTCCCTGCTCCCTGCACAGTTTCGCGTTGCAAACACTCGCTTTCCTGCTCTCTGGTTTAGACGCTTTTCCTTCTCAGAGGCCTTCTTCCTTTCTGCCCTTTTCGCGTTGCAAGTACTCGCTTCCCAGCTCTCTGGTTTAGACGCGTGTTCCCTGCCTTCTCTCCTCTTCCCGCTGCCTTCAAATCAAAAAATGAGCTCCAAAAGATACACAGTGCTCAGAATGCTCTATAACACCCATTATTCAACATATAGCCGTAACCCGCTAGACGTATTGAAACGTGCTGTAAACTAGCAAAAACAGCTAGAAAATGTACTTTCCTCGCGTTTTTGTAAATGCTAATTCTGATGGGTTCCCATGTATGTACTGTCCGTGCGTTTGTTGTCGAATCCTGAAGTTTTTAACCACTGTTCTCCCATACAAGGGGGGGTCAACGTCTACTGCTGTTCACAGGCTGAATGTATACGGCTGAAATCTTCAAGGCATTATCAGCTTTCCTGACTGTTTTGGAACGTGTATTTGCCATCTGTTAATGCAGTCGCCCTGTGTTCATCGTCCCTTCTACTTCACAGGCTGCACGCCCCTGGTGATCACATTCTTCTCTCCAGACCAGGCTGACTACCAGCTGCTCCTCCTCATAGGCGTTCATCCTTTCTGTCCCTGCTCCCTGCACCGTTCCGCGTTGCATGTACTCGCTTCCCAGCTCTCTGGTTTAGATGCGTGTTCCCTGCCTTCTCTCCTCTTCGTACAGCCTTCCAATGAGCTCCACAAGATAGTGTTCAGAATGCTTTATAACCCCATTATTCAACATATAGCTGTAACCCGCTAGACGTATTGAAACGTGCTAAAAACGAGCAGAAACAGCTCGAAAATGTACTTTTCTCGCGTTTTGGTAAATGCGAATTCTGGTGGATTCCCATTTTGTACTCTGTTCGTGCGTTTGTTCAGTCGAATCCTGGTCTTTTGAACCACTCTTCTCCCATACAAAGGAGGGTCAAAATGTGTTGTTCACAGGCTGAATTTATACTGCTGAAATGCTCGCTTCCCTGCTCTCTGGTTTAGATGCGTGTTCCCTGCATTCTCTCCTCTTCCTACAGCCTTCCTATGAGCTCCACTAGATAGTGTTCAGAATGCTTTATAACCCCATTATTCAACATATAGCTGTAACCCGCTAGACGTATTGAAACGTGCTAAAAACTACAAAAATAGCTAGAAAATGTACTTCCCTCGCGTTTTTGTAAAGGCGAATTCTGGTGGGTTCCCATTTTGTATGTACTGTGTCCGTGCCTTTGTGTCGAATCCTGAAGTTTTTAACCACTGTTCTCCCATACTAGGGAGGGGGGGTCAACATCTGCTGTTCACAGGCTGAATGTATACGGCTGAAATCTTCAAGGCATTATCAGCTTTCCTGACTGTTTTGGAACGTGTATTTGCCATCTGTTAATGCAGTCGCCCTTTGTTCATCGTTCCTTCTAGTTTACAGGCTGCACTCCCCTAGTGATCACATTCTTCTCTCCTTTGCAGGCTAACTACCAGCTGCTCCTCCTCATAAGTGTTCATCCTTTCTGTCCCTGCTCCCTGCACCGTTTCGCGTTGCATGTACTCGCGTCCCAGCTCTCTGGTTTAGATGCGTGTTCCCTGCCTTCTCTCCTCTTGCTACAGCCTTCCAATTTGCTCCACATGATAGTGTTCAGAATGCTTTATAACACCCATTATTCAACATATAGCTGTAACCCGCTAGACGTATTGAAACGTGCTAAAAACTAGCAAAAACAGCTAGAAAATGTACTTCCCTCGCGTTTTGGTAAATGCAGGGTACACGAGTCTAAACCAGAGAGCAGGGAAGCGAGCATTTCAGCAGTATAAATTCAGCCTGTGAACAACACATTTTGACCCTCCTTTGTATGGGAGAAGAGTGGTTCAAAAGACCAGGATTCGACTGAACAAACGCACGAACAGAGTACAAAATGGGAATCCACCAGAATTCGCATTTACCAAAACGCGAGAAAAGTACATTTTCGAGCTGTTTCTGCTCGTTTTTAGCACGTTTCAATACGTCTAGCGGGTTACAGCTATATGTTGAATAATGGGGTTATAAAGCATTCTGAACACTATCTTGTGGAGCTCATTGGAAGGCTGTACGAAGAGGAGAGAAGGCAGGGAACACGCATCTAAACCAGAGAGCTGGGAAGCGAGTACATGCAACGCGGAACGGTGCAGGGAGCAGGGACAGAAAGGATGAACGCCTATGAGGAGGAGCAGCTGGTAGGCAGCCTGTGAAGTAGAAGGGACGATGAACACAGGGCGACTGCATTAACAGATGGCAAATACACGTTCCAAAACAGTCAGGAAAGCTGATAATGCCTTGAAGATTTCAGCCGTATACATTCAGCCTGTGAACAGCAGTAGACGTTGACCCCCCCTTGTATGGGAGAACAGTGGTTAAAAACTTCAGGATTCGACAACAAACGCACGGACAGTACATACATGGGAACCCATCAGAATTAGCATTTACAAAAACGCGAGGAAAGTACATTTTCTAGCTGTTTTTGCTAGTTTACAGCACGTTTCGATACGTCTAGCGGGTTACGGCTATATGTTGAATAATGGGTGTTATAGAGCATTCTGAGCACTGTGTATCTTTTGGAGCTCATTTTTTGATTTGAAGGCAGCGGGAAGAGGAGAGAAGGCAGGGAACACGCGTCTAAACCAGAGAGCTGGGAAGCGAGTACTTGCAACGCGAAAAGGGCAGAAAGGAAGAAGGCCTCTGAGAAGGAAAAGCGTCTAAACCAGAGAGCAGGAAAGCGAGTGTTTGCAACGCGAAACTGTGCAGGGAGCAGGGACAGAAAGGGAGAACTCCTCTGAGGAGGAATAGCTGGCAGTTAGCCTTCTTTGGAGATGAGAACTTGATCACCACGGGAGAGGATTGTTGAGAGGGTTACAGAGGGGGAGGTCTGAGATCAGAAAATCCCGAGTATTCCCTGCAGTGTGTAGGGCCAGCGACATGAAGAGTTGCAGATCTCGTAAAAGTCCAGGTCAGGAAGCATACAGGTTCATGTTGAATTCTCCAAGTAGGCGGAGTTGAGTGGTAGGAGGCAAGGATGGAGAAGTCCATCCACTGAGAGAGGAAGGGGGTAGGCAAATAGCCACGGTGAGCGAATGGCCAGGGGAGAATGCATGCAGACAAGGCATTCGTGACAGGAGTCGGCCTGCAAAGGAAATCAATTTACTACAGGAATCAAGGATAAGCATTGAGATATCACATCTCATGCTATAGGGTCTCAGGATTGGAATGGGAAGGACTTAGATATCACATATCATGCTATAGAGAGGGTCTCAGTTTTGATATTAGAAGCCTTGAGATATCACATCTCATGCTATCGGAAGTGTCTCAGGATTGGAATGGGAAGGAGCTGGATATCACATCTCATGCTAAAGGAAGGGTCTCAGGTTTGGAACGGGAAGGAGTTGGATATCACATCTCATGTTATAGGAAGGGTCTCAGGTTTTTTATTAAAATCATTGAGATATCATATTGCATGCTGTAGGAAGGGTCTAAGGATTGGAATGGAAGGAGTTGGATATCACATCTCATGTTAAAGGAAGGATCTCAGGTTTGGTATTAGAAGCATTGAGACATCACATCTCATGCTATAGGAAGGGTCTCAGGATTGGAATGGGATGGAGTTGGATATCACATCTCATGCTATAGGAAGGGTCTCAGGATTGGAATGGGAAGGAGTTGGATATCACATCTCATGTTATAGGAAGGGTCTCAGGTTTGGTATAAACATTGAGATATCACATCTCTACCATCGGAAGTGTCTCAGGATTGGAATGGGAAGGAGTTGGATATCCCATCTCATGTTATAGGACGGTGTTAAGACGGATTTCTGAACTCTGTCCTGGTGGCGCAGAGGTTCAGAAGGCCAACCTAATTACTTGGAACAGGGTAACCTCTGGACAAGCCAGACCAATCAAGGTAGCGATCGCGGCGGTCAAGACTAGGTCTCAAGAGGGGTGAGGGTGACTGAAAGCCCGCAATGAGCACACAGAGCAAGAGCGCTTACAAACTACTCCAAACAGTTGTTTATATCAAAAATAGATACACATTTATTATAAGGCCTCAAAACTAATGACCACAGTAAAAGCAGCAACATACAACGATATTAAACCAACACATACACTATCCACCCAATATATATACAGAATACACAGTTTCACAGCATTAGCAGCACGAAATATGTTATCCACCTGCAGGGGAAGGAAAACAGGCAGTGCGAACCAATGCGAGTGATATGTCCGCCTTCTGAGGCCCCTAACTGGATGGTAGTCCAATCCCTACGAAGAGTGGAGCCTAGCGCTCAAAAGTACCTGCACACGCCGGTGCCAATGGGCAGAAGGTGAAGCTCTTCGGAGGACGTTGAACAGCTCTGTAGGGAGCTCTAATGAAGGAGAACACGGTCCGCGACTCTAGCGCAGCCTCCACTGTGAGGCAGAAGCAGGGCGCGAGTACGGACAAGGGGTGCTGTATTCACAGCGGGGAAAAGCAAAGGGCACTGCAGGAGGGCGACCAGATCCTAGCTAATCTACTCACCGGTCCCCGAAGCAAGCAGGCCCGAGCTTCTCCTCGATAGATGCAGCTTCTGGCAGGTTCTGAAGAGCAGGGAACGTCTCGTCGTCGTGCAGAGTAAAAAGACGTCCCGATCGAAGAAACAAGCACAGTTTTGTCGCCACGGCAGGGCAACGGAACGGCCGGGTGTATTCAAGCCAAACGAGCACCGCTCACCTCTAGCTTAGGACTGCTAAGCAAACGAAGCG
Source organism: Ambystoma mexicanum (assembly GCF_040938575.1). Lineage (NCBI taxonomy): Eukaryota > Metazoa > Chordata > Amphibia > Caudata > Ambystomatidae > Ambystoma > Ambystoma mexicanum. The sequence continues at coordinate 229,241 of NW_027182330.1, read as the reverse complement.
TGTGAGCATGCCCCGGACTCAGAATACCACCCAACCTGTCGGCGATTACAGAGCAGGCCTCCTTAGTAAGCTGGTCAGTCAACTGGATGGCCCAGAGACACTTCCGAAGGCTTACAGCAGGAGTTGATGAAGGTGCCGGGAATAGCTGGTCCTGCTATTCCAATAGGTCGAAGCGCCAGTACAGGCCTTCTTGTTCGATCTTAGGTGGAAAGGGCTTCACCGGACGACAGCAATGAGGAGCAGAAGTTCTTCAGGGGGTCACCAGCGATTCCTCGGTCCAGCCTCGTGTTCGCAGGATACTTGGCTCCTGTATCCCTGGGTTCGTAAGAACTCAGGAGATCGACATGGTAGTGGTGTTTCCAGCTCCCTCTTATCCACGGTTCCCTTCGCGCCAAAACGGAGGGGAGCCAATGGGAGATCCGCTCATCAACACCCATACCATACGTGGACCAATCACGGACCACAGTGGTCCCAGGCATTCACACCACCCTAGACTCTCTGGCACCCAGGATGTGTATTGGGACCAGACAGCCCATCCCACATCCTGGGGGCACTCAAACGACATGTAGAAGCCCGCGAACGCAACCGTGTTTCGCGGGAAACTACATGCCCAAATAAGGAAGGCCCCGGGTCGCCTGACCCGGGGGAAGGTAAAGGGAGCAAGACGGACAGTGGACTAGACAAAGGAGCCTCGTGGTCCGGCCATTTTGTGTAGCCGGGCCACCCTTTTGTGTTCGCGGCAAAAACGTGCTCAGAACGGCAAAAGGAGCTCAAAATAAACCAAATGATCGCTGCCACCAGCCCAGTCCCTGAATGACTTGCACCGATCCAAAAACCATCCTACAAGAGTGTCTAGGGTCTGTAGAAGGCTAGAGACCCAAGAGAGCTGTAACTTAGGTTACAGTGCCCTCTTGTGTCGTGTTGCTCTAAAATGGCGACACGATAAAAGAAACTACGGGAAACAGCGTTCCCCGGTACTGACTGTCTTAAGGGCATGTCAGTTTCCCCGTAAGAAAGGAGCGAAAGCCCAGAGGAGTACAGCAGAAGGCTGCACTTCTCTGGCAAAGTCAAGAAAACAGGTTGAAAACAATAGCAAAAAGTTTAGGGGTTGCCACATGGAAGGAAAGTTCCCTACAATAACGAAATCTTTCCTAACACTCGCCCCTCCCAGACTATGGACAGGGGGAACTAATCCACCCCTGGATGAGTCTCTTGTTCAGGTCGGTAAAACATTCTGGACAACCCATCAGCATTGCTATGTTGGACACCTGGCCTATGCTCAATAGTGAAGTCGAAGCCTTGTAGACTTATGGACCACCTAAGCAACTTTGGATTCTCCCCCTTCATGTTCATTAGCCACTTTAACGGCTTATGGTCAGTCTGCACAGTGAAGTGGGTCCCATAGAGGTAGGGCCGCAGCTTCCTTAGGGCCCACACAACAGAGAAACATTCTTTCTCTACCGTGGACCATCTGAGCTCTCTGTCCTTAAGCTGGCGACTAATAAAACCGATAGGGTGTTCCTTACCCTTCTCATCTACTTGTGATAGTACAGCTCCTATCCCAGTGTCAGAGGCATCCGTCTGCACGATAAAAGGTCTTTGATAATCAGGGGCCCTGAGCACAGGGGCCTGGCACAAGGAGTCTTTCAAGCCATGGAAGGCCTTCTCACACTCGTCAGTCCAAGTTACCTTCTTGGGTTTCTTCGGAGTTGTGAGGGCAGTCAGAGGAGCAGCTATGGTGCCATAGTCTGCCACAAAATTGCGGTAATAACCCGTGAGTCCTAAGAAGGCTCTCACTTGGGTTTGCGTAGTGGGGGTAGGCCAGTCTTGTACCGCTGGTACCTTACTGGATAGAGGCTGTCTCCTCCCTCCACCTACTTCATGTCCAAGGTAAACCACTGAGCCTTGTCCATTTTGGTGAGGGGCCACTGGGACACCCTCAGAAGAGCTAACTGAAGGACTGCTTGGGAACAGGTCGGGGAGAGGTTCAGACTCCTCTCCCACAACGTCTGAAGCCAGTAGCAGTGCTGCGATTTCGACGCTTGGGCCGAAAGCCTTCAGCCTATTCACGTGAAACACTTTTAGAGCCTGTCCAGGCCTTCCAAGGTCCACTGAATAGCTAACCTCACCCAGGGGCTCCACCACTGGGCAAGGGCCTGACCATTTGTCCTGTAAAGCTCGAGGCCTTATGAGATTCATGATCAGGACTTGCTGACCAAGTGTAAAGTTGATGAGGGAAGCTTTCTGGTCGTACCAATGTTTCACCAGCGCTTGCCCTGCCTTCAATTTATCACTGGCCAAGCCCATCAGAAGTACCATCCGTTTTCTGAGCCCTAGCACATAATCAACTACATTGGTAGTAACCGGGGGAGTGGGCATCTCCCATCCCTCCTTGACAATGGCTAAGGGTCCCCGTACGGGATGACCGAACAGAAGTTCGAAGGGGCTGAAGCCAACACCCTCCTGTGGTACCTCTCGGTAGGCAAACGGTAAGCATGAAACAAGAAGATCCCATTTTCTTCTCTGAGGCTCCTCCAGAGCCCCAATCATGCTTTTTAACGTCCTGTTAAGACGCCCCCCCAGACCATCGGTCTGGGGGCGGTATGCAGAAGAGAACCTGTAGGTGACCCCACATTCTTTCCACATAGCCTGCCTATACTTCGACATAAAGTTGCTGCCATGATCCGACACAACTTCTTTAGGGAAGCCAACCCTAGTAAACATGCCGAGTAAAGCTTCTGCAACTGGCTTGGCAGTTACAGTTGTAAATGGGACGGCCTCAGGATACCTGGTTGCATGGTCGACCAGCACCAGGATAAACCTATTGCCTGAGGATGTTTGCGGGTCAAGGGGACCAACCATGTCGATCCCTACCCTTTCAAATGGTACCCCCACAACTGGGAGCGGTACCAACGGAGCTTGGATTGTCGCGCCAACCTTACCAGACAACTGGCAGGAGGCACAACTCCTGCAGTGACTTTCTACTTGCACCCCCATCTTGGGCCAGTAGAAGTGCATGGATAACCTTTGCTTGGTCCTCCTCATACCAAGGTGACCAGCAAGGTGAACGACATGCGCCAACTGCAGGAGGAAGGGCCTAACAGCAAGGGAAACCACCAACCTCCTATGGTCTCCTTCTGTAGACTCTGTGGGCTCACTATACAGGAGTCCACCTTCCTGGTAAATCCTTTGCAACCCAGGAGGTTCACCCTCAAGCTGGGAGCAGGCCTGTCTCCTTAGGCCTTCCAGAGATGGGCACTCACGTTGGCCCTTACTGAAGTCGTCCCTATCAGGACCTCCTTCAACTAACAAGTCTTTTAGTTCAGGATGGTCGTTGGGGTCGAACACTTCAGGCATCGCCACCTCCTCGTCAGGCTCGGGCGATTGACCAACTCCCTCCACCGCAGTGGTAGGCGAGTTCGGGGGAATATTCTCTTTCCCCCGTCGGGACTTGTTGACTCCTTTCGCCTTGGGTTTCCCCTTCGGCTGGGGCGGCGTATTGGACTTGGCCAATGCTGCCCGTGCTTGAGACCGTGTGTAGGGTCTTTCGGCAGTGTCTCCTACGAGCCCTAGAGCTCTGAGATCATTGCCCAACAAGACCTTTCCCGGGACGTTTCTCTGAATGCTCACTGGAATCCTAACTGCTGTACCATTTAAAGTTAGATTAACAGGGATCACGGGAAACATACGGAGGGGGCCGTCAGCCAACTTAGTGGGCATCAGAGTAGCTCTGGCAACTTCCTCTGAGTCTACCAAGGTAGAATCCACTACAGTTCGACTGCACCCACTATCCCTAAGAGCTGGAGTATCCACTCCATTGATCAGCACACTGTCTTTAAAGTAGTGCTTGGTATTATCTGGAATCCTAGCATACGCCTCTGCGACTTTAGGCTCCCAGGAACCCAGGGACACTAAAACTACCTCAGCCTCTATTCCGCTGGGAAATGAGTCTGAGGAGAAGGATGCTCCTGTAATCTCTTCTTCCTCGTAGGAGGAGAAGGCCAGATTAGCGGAGTGGACCCCCAAAGGTCTAACCTTACAACGGGGATCCCCCTTCACATGGTCAGTTGCTCCACAAGAAAAACAAGCCCCATTGGGTCTGTTTACGTAGGGAGGCTTATTATAACCAGAGTTCTGTTTCGGAGGCGAACCTCCACTACCCTGTGAGTTCTCGGATGGCTTACCCTTATTTTTCTTTTTGTGGCCCTTATGGGAAGAAGATTTAGCAGATTCCCCACCCTCCACATCTTTGGACTTTTTCCCTTCTTCCTGCTTACCAGGATGAGTTTTGTCCTTATGGGACACTCGATGTGACACCCATAAATCTGCTGCAATGGCCAGCTTCTTAGGATCTATCTCCTTCGAATCGGCCAAATGCTGCTTAAGCTCCGGGGAAGAAGAAGCAAAAATGTGTTCCAGCATGACCAGATTGATCATGCCTTCGAAGGTAGAAACCTTATAACCTTCAACCCAGCCAGTCAAGTTTTTCAGGGACTCAGCTACATACGACACCCAAGTACCACCTTCCTTTTTCTTATACTCTCTAAACCTTTTCAAATATTGGGTCGGAGTCTTCCCAAACTTTAAAATGAGAGTCTGCTTCAACATTGCAAAATCAGCGCGCTCAGCCTTCGACATTTCCATAATGGCACTGCAACCAGAATGGGGCAGTCTGCTGAGTAACCATGCAATCTTATCCGCATTATCAACCTCCTGAACCTCGCATGCATACTCAAACGCATTTAACCAGTCCATAATGTCATTTCGTTCCTCATACACACTGAGCAGATCTTTTGGAAACCGTGGATGAGAGGAAGCCCCAGAACCATGTCCAGGACCCTTGGACCCATTTGCGAACTGAAGCTTGGCCAGTTCCAACTGGTGATCCCTGTCTTTTTGTTTTTCTGCCTGGTCGATTTTCAGTTTGGCTATGCTGAATTCAAGCTCCTGCTGCCTAAACCGCAGCTCTTGCTTCTTGAATTCAAGCATAGCCTCCCCATCAATACTGGCAGAGGAAACATTAGACATTACATCCTCCCTGTCCTCGTGGTCGTGATGGATCAGTGCAGCGGCAGAACCGTCGGTTCTGCCAGTGAGAGCAGCCCCACCACCTTCTGCACTGTCCTCGGAAGTTATAGCGTCAAGCTGCGCTTCTTGCCACGCCACGATTCTCTGGATCATTTCCAATTTAGTGCCTTGAGAGGAAACCCCTCTCTCCGCACACATCTTCTTCAATGTTTCAGATTTCGAAGCATTTAAGGTTAATAAAGTATTCGTTTCCATACTGTCGATAGGACTATGGCCTTTTTAACGTTATATTCAATACTTTACTGCGTGTCCTGGTTGGAATAACCTGAAAACGCCTTAGCTCGTGCGCAACACTGGATACCTTCAGTCGTATCCCACCGCTGCCACCAATTTGTTAAGACGGATTTCTGAACTCTGTCCTGGTGGCGCAGAGGTTCAGAAGGCCAACCTAATTACTTGGAACAGGGTAACCTCTGGACAAGCCAGACCAATCAAGGTAGCGATCGCGGCGGTCAAGACTAGGTCTCAAGAGGGGTGAGGGTGACTGAAAGCCCGCAATGAGCACACAGAGCAAGAGCGCTTACAAACTACTCCAAACAGTTGTTTATATCAAAAATAGATACACATTTATTATAAGGCCTCAAAACTAATGACCACAGTAAAAGCAGCAACATACAACGATATTAAACCAACACATACACTATCCACCCAATATATATACAGAATACACAGTTTCACAGCATTAGCAGCACGAAATATGTTATCCACCTGCAGGGGAAGGAAAACAGGCAGTGCGAACCAATGCGAGTGATATGTCCGCCTTCTGAGGCCCCTAACTGGATGGTAGTCCAATCCCTACGAAGAGTGGAGCCTAGCGCTCAAAAGTACCTGCACACGCCGGTGCCAATGGGCAGAAGGTGAAGCTCTTCGGAGGACGTTGAACAGCTCTGTAGGGAGCTCTAATGAAGGAGAACACGGTCCGCGACTCTAGCGCAGCCTCCACTGTGAGGCAGAAGCAGGGCGCGAGTACGGACAAGGGGTGCTGTATTCACAGCGGGGAAAAGCAAAGGGCACTGCAGGAGGGCGACCAGATCCTAGCTAATCTACTCACCGGTCCCCGAAGCAAGCAGGCCCGAGCTTCTCCTCGATAGATGCAGCTTCTGGCAGGTTCTGAAGAGCAGGGAACGTCTCGTCGTCGTGCAGAGTAAAAAGACGTCCCGATCGAAGAAACAAGCACAGTTTTGTCGCCACGGCAGGGCAACGGAACGGCCGGGTGTATTCAAGCCAAACGAGCACCGCTCACCTCTAGCTTAGGACTGCTAAGCAAACGAAGCGTGTGAGCATGCCCCGGACTCAGAATACCACCCAACCTGTCGGCGATTACAGAGCAGGCCTCCTTAGTAAGCTGGTCAGTCAACTGGATGGCCCAGAGACACTTCCGAAGGCTTACAGCAGGAGTTGATGAAGGTGCCGGGAATAGCTGGTCCTGCTATTCCAATAGGTCGAAGCGCCAGTACAGGCCTTCTTGTTCGATCTTAGGTGGAAAGGGCTTCACCGGACGACAGCAATGAGGAGCAGAAGTTCTTCAGGGGGTCACCAGCGATTCCTCGGTCCAGCCTCGTGTTCGCAGGATACTTGGCTCCTGTATCCCTGGGTTCGTAAGAACTCAGGAGATCGACATGGTAGTGGTGTTTCCAGCTCCCTCTTATCCACGGTTCCCTTCGCGCCAAAACGGAGGGGAGCCAATGGGAGATCCGCTCATCAACACCCATACCATACGTGGACCAATCACGGACCACAGTGGTCCCAGGCATTCACACCACCCTAGACTCTCTGGCACCCAGGATGTGTATTGGGACCAGACAGCCCATCCCACATCCTGGGGGCACTCAAACGACATGTAGAAGCCCGCGAACGCAACCGTGTTTCGCGGGAAACTACATGCCCAAATAAGGAAGGCCCCGGGTCGCCTGACCCGGGGGAAGGTAAAGGGAGCAAGACGGACAGTGGACTAGACAAAGGAGCCTCGTGGTCCGGCCATTTTGTGTAGCCGGGCCACCCTTTTGTGTTCGCGGCAAAAACGTGCTCAGAACGGCAAAAGGAGCTCAAAATAAACCAAATGATCGCTGCCACCAGCCCAGTCCCTGAATGACTTGCACCGATCCAAAAACCATCCTACAAGAGTGTCTAGGGTCTGTAGAAGGCTAGAGACCCAAGAGAGCTGTAACTTAGGTTACAGTGCCCTCTTGTGTCGTGTTGCTCTAAAATGGCGACACGATAAAAGAAACTACGGGAAACAGCGTTCCCCGGTACTGACTGTCTTAAGGGCATGTCAGTTTCCCCGTAAGAAAGGAGCGAAAGCCCAGAGGAGTACAGCAGAAGGCTGCACTTCTCTGGCAAAGTCAAGAAAACAGGTTGAAAACAATAGCAAAAAGTTTAGGGGTTGCCACATGGAAGGAAAGTTCCCTACAATAACGAAATCTTTCCTAACAGACGGGTCTCAGGTTTTTTATTAAAATCATTGAGATATCATATTGCATGCTGTAGGAAGGGTCTAAGGATTGGAATGGGAAGGAGTTGGATATTCCCATCTCATGTTATAGGAAGGGTCTCAGGTTTGGTATTAGAAGCATTGAGATATCACATCTCATGCTATAGGAAGGGTCTCAGGATTGGAATGGGAAGGACTTGGATATCACATCTCATGCTATAGGGAGGGTCTCAAGTTTGATAGAAGCATTGAGAATTCACATTTCATGATATCGGAAAGGGTCTCAAGATTGGAATGGGAAGGAGTTGGATATCACATCTCATGATAAAGGAAGGGTCTAAGGTTTGGAAGGGGAAGGATTTGGATATCACATCTCATGTTATAGGACGGGTCTCAGGTTTGGTATTAGAAGCATTGAGATATCAAGTCTCATGGTATAGGAAGGGTCTCAGGATTAGAATGGGAAGGAGTTTGATATCACATCTCATGCCATAATATGGGTCTCAGGTTTGGTAGAAGCATTGGGATATCACATCTCATGCTATCGGAAGGGTATCGGGATTGGATTTGGAAGGAGTTGGATATCCCATCTCATGCTATAGGAAGGGTCTCAGGTTGGAATGGGAAGGAGTTGGATATCACATCTCATGTTATAGGAATGGTCTCAGGATTGGAAAGGGAAGGACTTGGATATCACATCTCATGCTATAGGAAGGCTCTCAGGTTTGCAAGGGGAAAGAGTTGGATATCACATTTCATGTTAGATGTAGGATCTCAGGTTTGGTATTAGAAGCATTGAGATATCACATATGCTATCAGAAGGATCTCAGGTTTGGTATAGAAGCATTGAGATATCATATCTTATGCTATCAGAAGGGTCTCAGGATTGGAATGGGATGGAGTTGGATATCACATCTCATGCTATAGGAAGGGTCTCAGGATTGGAATGGGAAGGAGTTGGATATCACATCTCATATAGGAAAGGTCTCAGGTTTGGTATAAACATTGAGATATCACATCCCTACCATCGGAAGTGTCTCAGGATTGGAATGGGAAGGAGTTGGATATCCCATCTCATGTTATAGGACGGGTCTCAGGTTTTTTATTAAAATCATTGAGATATCATATTGCATGCTGTAGGAAGGGTCTAAGGATTGGAATGGGAAGGAGTTGGATATTCCCATCTCATGTTATAGGAAGGGTCTCAGGTTTGGTATTAGAAGCATTGAGATATCACATCTCATGCTATAGGAAGGGTCTCAGGATTGGAATGGGAAGGACTTGGATATCACATCTCATGCTATAGGGAGGGTCTCAAGTTTGATAGAAGCATTGAGATATAACATTTCATGATATCGGAAGGGTCTCAAGATTGGAATGGGAAGGAGTTGGATATCACATCTCATGATAAAGGAAGGGTCTAAGGTTTGGAAGGGGAAGGATTTGGATATCACATCTCATGTTATAGGACGGGTCTCAGGTTTGGTATTAGAAGCATTGAGATATCAAGTCTCATGGTATAGGAAGGGTCTCAGGATTAGAATGGGAAGGAGTTTGATATCACATCTCATGCCATAATATGGGTCTCAGGTTTGGTAGAAGCATTGGGATATCACATCTCATGCTATCGGAAGGGTATCGGGATTGGATTTGGAAGGAGTTGGATATCCCATCTCATGCTATAGGAAGGGTCTCAGGTTGGAATGGGAAGGAGTTGGATATCACATCTCATGTTATAGGAAGGGTCTCAGGATTGGAATGGGAAGGACTTGGATATCACATCTCATGCTATAGGAAGGCTCTCAGGTTTGCAAGGGGAAAGAGTTGGATATCACATTTCATGTTAGAGGTAGGATCTCAGGTTTGGTATTAGAAGCATTGAGATATCACATCTCATGCTATCAGAAGGATCTCAGGTTTGGTATAGAAGCATTGAGATATCATATCTTATGCTATCAGAAGGGTCTCAGGATTGGAATGGGAAGGAGTTGGATATCACATCTCATGCTAAAGGGAGGGTCTCAGGTTTGGAAGGGGAAGGATTTGGATATCACATCTCATGTTATAGGATGGATCTCAGGTTTGGTATTAGAAGTATTGAGATATCACATCTCATGTTATCGGAAGGATCTCAGGTTTGGTATTAGAAGTATTGAGATATCACATCTCATGCTATAGGAAGGGTCTCAGGATTGGAATGGGAAGGAGTTGGATATCACATCTCATGCTAAAGGAAGGGTCTCAGGTTTGGTAGAAGCATTGAGATATCACATCTCATGCTATAGGAAGGGTCTCAGGATTGGAATGGGAAGGACTTAGATATCACATATGCTATAGGGAGGGTCTCAGTTTTGATATTAGAAGCATTGAGATATCACATCTTATGCTATCAGAAGTGTCTCAGGATTGGAATGGGAAGGAGCTGGATATCACATCTCATGCTAAAGGAAGGGTCTCAGGTTTGGAACGGGAAGGAGTTGGATATCACATCTCATGTTATAGGAAGGGTCTCAGGTTTGGTATAAACATTGAGATATCACATCTCTGCTATCGGACGTGTCTCAGGATTGGAATGGGAAGGAGTTGGATATCCCATCTCATGTTATAGGACGGGTCTCAGGTTTTTTATTAGAATCATTGAGATATCATATTGCATGCTGTAGGAAGGGTCTAAGGATTGGAATGGGAAGGACTTGGATATCACATCTCATGCTATAGATAGGCTCTCAGGTTTGGAAAGTGAAGGAGTTGGATATCACATTTCATGTTAGAGGAAGGATCTCAGGTTTGGTATAAGCATTGAGATATCACATCTCATGCTATAGGAAGGGTCTCAGGATTGGAATGGAAGGAGTTGGATATCACATCTCATGTTATAGGAAGGATCTCAGGTTTGGTATTAGAAGCATTGAGACATCACATCTCATGCTATAGGAAGGGTCTCAGGATTGGAATGGGAAGGAGTTGAATATGACATCTCATGCCGTAGGAAGGGTCTCAGGTTTGGTATAAACATTGAGATATCACATCTCTGCTATCAAAAGGGTCTCAGGATTGGAATTGGAAGGAGTTGGATATCCCATCTCATGCTATAGGGAGGGTATCAAGTTTGATATTAGAAGCTTTGAGATATCACATCTCATGATATCGGAAGGGTCTCAGGATTGGAATGGGAAGGAGTTGGATATCACATCTCATGATAAAGGAAGGGTCTAAGGTTTGGAAGGGGAAGGATTTGGATATCACATCTCATGTTATATTACGGGTCTCAGGTTTGGTATTAGAAGCATTGAGAAATCAAGTCTCATAGTATAGGAAGGGTCTCAGAATTGGAATGGGAAGGAGTTGGATATCCCATGCCATGTTATAGGAAGAGTCTCTGGTTTGGTATTAGAATCATTGAGATATTCACATCGCATGCTGTAGGAAGGGTCTAAGGATTGGAATGGGATGGACTTGGATATCACATCTCATGCTATAGGTAGGCTCTCAGGTTTGGTATAAGCATTGAGATATCACATCTCATGCTATAGGAAGGGTCTCAGAATTGGAATGGGAAGGAGTTGGATATCACATCTCAAGCTATAGGAAGGGTCTCAGTATTGGAATGGGAAGGACTTGGATATCACATCTCATGCTATAGGAAGGCTCTCAGGTTTGGAAGGGGAAAGAGTTGGATATCTCATTTCATGTTAGAGGTAGGATCTCAGGTTTGGTATTAGAAGCATTGAGATATCACATCTCATGCTATCAGAAGGGTCTCAGGAATGGAATGGGAAGGAGTTAGATATCACATCTCATGCTAAAGGGAGGGTCTCAGGTTTGGAAGGGGAAGGATTTGGATATCACATCTCATGTTATAGGAAGGATCTCAGGTTTGGTATTAGAAGCATTGAGATATCACATCTCATGCTATCGGAAGGATCTCAGGTTTGGTATTAGAAGCATTGAGATATCGCATCTCATGCATCAGAAGAGTCTCAGGATTGGAATAGGAAGGAGTTGGATATCACATTTCATGCTAAAGGGAGGGTCTCAGGTTTGGAAGGGGAAGGATTTGGATATCACATCTCATGTTATCGGAAGGATCTCACGTTTGGTATTAGAAGTATTGAGATATCATATCTCATGCTATAGGAAGGGTCTCAGGATTGGAATGGGAAGGAGTTGGATATCACATCTCATGCTATAGGGAGGGTCTCAGGATTGGAATGGGAAGGACTTAGATATCACATATCATGCTATAGGGAGGGTCTCAGTTTTGATATTAGAAGCATTGAGATATCACATCTCATGCTATCGGAAGTGTCTCAGGATTGGAATGGGAAGGAGCTGGATATCACATCTCATGCTAAAGGAAGGGTCTCAGGTTTGGAACGAGAAGGATTTGGATATCACATCTCATGTTATAGGAAGGGTCTCAGGTTTGGTATAAGCATTGAGATATCACATCTCTGCTATCGGAAGTGTCTCAGGATTGGAATGGGAAGGAGTTGGATATCCCATCTCATGTTATAGGACGGGTCTCAGGTTTGTTATTAGAATCATTGAGATATCATATTGCATGCTGTAGGAAGGGTCTAAAGGTTGGAATGTGATGGACTTGGATATCACATCTCATGCTATAGATAGGCTCTTAGGTTTGGAAAGGGAAGGAGTTGGATATCACATTTCATGTTAGAGGAAGGATCTCAGGTTTGGTATTAGAAGCATTGAGATATCACATCTCATGCTATAGGAAGGGTCTCAGGTTTGGTATAAGCATTGAGATATCACATCTCATGCTATAGGACGGGTCTCAGGATTGGAATGGAAGGAGTTGGATATCACATCTCATGTTATAGGAAGGATCTCAGGTTTGGTATTAGAAGCATTGAGACATCACATCTCATGCTATAGGAAGGGTGTCAGGGTTGGAATAGGAAGGAGTTGGATATCACATCTCATCCAATAGGAAGGGTCTCAGGTTTGGAATGGGAAGGAATTGGATATCACATCTCATGTTATAGGAAGGATCTCAGGTTTGGTATTAGAAGCATTGAGATATCACATCTCATGCTATAGGAAGGGTCTCAGGATTGGAATGTGAAGGATTTGGATATCACATCTCATGCTAAAGGAAGGGTCTCAGGTTTGGTAGAAGCATTGAGATATCACGTCGCTGCTATCGGAAGGGTCTCAGGATTGGATTGGGAAGGAGTTGGATATCCCTTCTCATGCTATAGGAAGGGTCTCAGGATTTGAATGGCAAGGAGTTGGATATCACATCTCATGCCATAGGAAGGGTCCCAGGTTTGGTATAAGCATTGAGATATCACATCTCTGCTATCGGAAGGGTCTCAGGATTGGATTGGAAAGGAGTTGGATATCCCTTCTCATGCTATAGGAAGTTTCTCAGGTTGGAATGGGAAGGAGTTGGATATCACATCTCATGTTATAGGAAGGGTCTCAGGATTGGAATGGGAAGGATTTGGATATCACATCTCTTGCTATAGGAAGGGTCTCAGGATTGGAATGGGTAGGAGTTGGATATTACTTTCTTGCTATAGGAAGGGTCTCATGTTTGGAATGGGAAGGAGTTGGATATCACATATGCTATAGTTAGTGTCTCAGGTTTGGAACGGGAAGGAGTTGGATATCACATCTCATGTTATAGGAAGGGTCTCAGGTTTGGTATTAGAATCATTGAGATATCACATCGCATGCTGTAGGAAGTGTCTCAGGATTGGAATGGGAAGGACTTGGATATCACATCTCATGCTATAGGTAGGGTCTCAAGTTTGACATTAGAAGCATTGAGATATCACATCTCATGCTATAGGAAGGGTCTGAGGATTGGGATGGGAAGGAGTTGGATATCACATCTCCTGCTATGGGAAGGGTCTCAGGTTTGGTATAAGCAGTGAGATATCACATCTCATGCTATAGGAAGTGTCTCAGGATTGGAATGGGAAGGAGTTGGATATCACATCTCATGTTATAGGAAGGATCTCAGGTGTGGTATAAGCATTGAGATATCACATCTCTGCTATCGGAAGGGTCTCAAGATTGGAATGGGAAGGAGTTGGATATTCCCATCTCATGTTATAGGAAGGGTCTCAGGTTTGGTATTAGAAGCATTGAGATATCACATCTCATGCTATAGGAAGGGTCTCAGGATTGGAATGGGAAGGACTTGGATATCACATCTCATGCTATAGGGAGGGTCTCAAGTTTGATATTAGAAGCTTTGAGATATCACATCTCATGATATCGGAAGGGTCTCAGGATTGGAATGGGAAGGAGTTGGATATCACATCTCATGATAAAGGATGGGTCTAAGGTTTGGAAGGGGAAGGATTTGGATATCACATCTCATGTTATATTACGGGTCTCAGGTTTGGTATTAGAAGCATTGAGATATCAAGTCTCATAGTATAGGAAGGGTCTCAGAATTGGAATGGGAAGGAGTTGGATATCCCATATGTTATAGGAAGAGTCTCTGGTTTGGTATTAGAATCATTGAGATATTCACATCGCATGCTGTAGGAAGGGTCTAAGGATTGGAATGGGATGGACTTGGATATCACATCTCATGCTATAGGTAGGCTCTCAGGTTTGGTATAAGCATTGAGATATCACATCTCATGCTATAGGAAGGGTCTCAGAATTGGAATGGGAAGGAGTTGGATATCACATCTCAAGCTATAGGAAGGGTCTCAGTATTGGAATGGGAAGGACTTGGATATCACATCTCATGCTATAGGAAGGCTCTCAGGTTTGGAAGGGGAAAGAGTTGGATATCTCATTTCATGTTAGAGGTAGGATCTCAGGTTTGGTATTAGAGGCATTGAGATATCACATCTCATGCTATCAGAAGGGTCTCAGGAATGGAATGGGAAGGAGTTAGATATCACATCTCATGCTAAAGGGAGGGTCTCAGGTTTGGAAGGGGAAGGATTTGGATATCACATCTCATGTTATAGGAAGGATCTCAGGTTTGGTATTAGAAGCATTGAGATATCACATCTCGCTATCGGAAGGATCTCAGGTTTGGTATTAGAAGCATTGAGATATCACATCTCATGCTATCAGAAGAGTCTCAGGATTGGAATAGGAAGGAGTTGGATATCACATTTCATGCTAAAGGGAGGGTCTCAGGTTTGGAAGGGGAAGGATTTGGATATCACATCTCATGTTATCGGAAGGATCTCACGTTTGGTATTAGAAGTATTGAGATATCATATCTCATGCTATAGGAAGGGTCTCAGGATTGGAATGGGAAGGAGTTGGATATCACATCTCATGATATAGGGAGGGTCTCAGGATTGGAATGGGAAGGACTTAGATATCACATATCATGCTATAGGGAGGGTCTCAGTTTTGATATTAGAAGCATTGAGATATCACATCTCATGCTATCGGAAGTGTCTCAGGATTGGAATGGGAAGGAGCTGGATATCACATCTCATGCTAAAGGAAGGGTCTCAGGTTTGGAACGAGAAGGATTTGGATATCACATCTCATGTTATAGGAAGGGTCTCAGGTTTGGTATAAGCATTGAGATATCACATCTCTGCTATCGGAAGTGTTTCAGGATTGGAATGGGAAGGAGTTGGATATCCCATCTCATGTTATAGGACGGGTCTCAGGTTTGTTATTAGAATCATTGAGATATCATATTGCATGCTGTAGGAAGGGTCTAAGGGTTGGAATGTGAAGGACTTGGATATCACATCTCATGCTATAGATAGGCTCTTAGGTTTGGTATTAGAAGCATTGAGATATCACATCTCATGCTATAGGAAGGGTCTCAGGATTGGAATGGGAAGCAGTTGGATATCACATCTCATGCTATAGGAAGGGTCTCAGGTTTGGTATAAGCATTGAGATATCACATCTCATGCTATAGGACGGGTCTCAGGATTGGAATGGAAGGAGTTGGATATCACATCTCATGTTATAGGAAGGATCTCAGGTTTGGTATTAGAAGCATTGAGACATCACATCTCATGCTATAGGAAGGGTCTCAGGGTTGGAATGGGAAGGAGTTGGATATCACATCTCATCCAATAGGAAGGGTCTCAGGTTTGGAATGGGAAGGAATTGGATATCACATCTCATGTTATAGGAAGGATCTCAGGTTTGGTAGAAGCATTGAGATATCACGTCGCTGCTATCGGAAGGGTCTCAGGATTGGATTGGGAAGGAGTTGGATATCCCTTCTCATGCTATAGGAAGGGTCTCAGGATTTGAATGGCAAGGAGTTGGATATCACATCTCATGCCATAGGAAGGGTCTCAGGTTTGGATTGGGAAGGAGTTGGATATCCCTTCTCATGCTATAGGAAGTGTCTCAGGTTGGAATGGGAAGAAGTTGGATATCACATCTCATGTTATAGGAAGGGTCTCAGGATTGGAATGGGAAGGATTTGGATATCACATCTCTTGCTATAGGAAGGGTCTCAGGATTGGAATGGGTAGGAGTTGGATATTACTTTCTTGCTATAGGAAGGGTCTCATGTTTGGAATGGGAAGGAGTTGGATATCACATATGCTATAGTTAGTGTCTCAGGTTTGGAACGGGAAGGAGTTGGATATCACATCTCATGTTATAGGAAGGGTCTCAGGTTTGGTATAAGCATTGAGATATCACATCTCTGCTATCGGAAGCGGCTCAGGATTGGAATGGGAAGGAGTTGGATATCCCATCTCATGTTATAGGAAGAGTCTCTGGTTTGGTATTAGAATAATTGAGATATCACATCGCATGCTGTAGGAAGGGTCTAAGGATTGGAATGGGATGGACTTGGATATCACATCTCATGTTATAGGTAGGCTCTCAGGTTTGGTATAAGCATTGAGATATCACATCTCATGCTATAGGAAGGGTCTCAGGATTGGAATGGGAAGGAATTGGATATCACATCTCAGGCTATAGGAAGGGTCTCAGGATTGGAATGGGAAGGAGTTGGATATCACATCTCATGCTATAGGAAGGGTCTCAGGTTTGGTATAAGCATTGATATATCACATCTCATGCTATAGGAAGGATCTCAGGATTGGAATGGAAGGAGTTGGATATCACATCTCATGTTATAGGAAGGATCTCAGGTTTGGTATTAGAAGCATTGAGACATCACAACTCATGCTATAGGAAGGGTCTCAGGATTGGAATGGGAAGGAGTTGGATATCAAATCTCATGCTATAGGAAGGGTCTCAGGATTGGAATGGGAAGGAGTTGAATATGACATCTCATGCCGTAGGAAGGGTCTCAGGTTTGGTATAAACATTGAGATATCACATCTCTGCTATCAAAAGGGTCTCAGGATTGGAATTGGAAGGAGTTGGATATCCCATCTCATGTTATAGGAAGAGTCTCAGGTTTGGTATTAGAAGCATTGAGATATCACATCTCATGCTATAGGAAGTGTCTCAGGATTGGAATGGGAAGGACTTGGATATCACATCTCATGCTATATGTAGGGTCTCAAGTTTGACATTAGAAGCATTGAGATATCACATCTCATGCTATAGGAAGGGTCTGAGGATTGGAATGGGAAGGAGTTGGATATCACATCTCCTGCTATGGGAAGGGTCTCAGGTTTGGTATAAGCAGTGAGATATCACATCTCATGCTATAGGAAGTGTCTCAGGATTGGAATGGGAAGGAGTTGGATATCACATCTCATGTTATAGGAAGGATCTCAGGTGTGGTATAAGCATTGAGATATCACATCTCTGCTATCGGAAGGGTCTCAAGATTGGAATGGGAAGGAGTTGGATATTCCCATCTCATGTTATAGGAAGGGTCTCAGGTTTGGTATTAGAAGCATTGAGATATCACATCTCATGCTATAGGAAGGGTCTCAGGATTGGAATGGGAAGGACTTGGATATCACATCTCATGCTATAGGGAGGGTCTCAAGTTTGATATTAGAAGCTTTGAGATATCACATCTCATGATATCGGAAGGGTCTCAGGATTGGAATGGGAAGGAGTTGGATATCACATCTCATGATAAAGGAAGGGTCTAAGGTTTGGAAGGGGAAGGATTTGGATATCACATCTCATGTTATATTATGGGTCTCAGGTTTGGTATTAGAAGCATTGAGATATCAAGTCTCATAGTATAGGAAGGGTCTCAGAATTGGAATGGGAAGGAGTTGGATATCCCATCTCATGTTATAGGAAGAGTCTCTGGTTTGGTATTAGAATCATTGAGATATTCACATCGCATGCTGTAGGAAGGGTCTAAGGATTGGAATGGGATGGACTTGGATATCACATCTCATGCTATAGGTAGGCTCTCAGGTTTGGTATAAGCATTGAGATATCACATCTCATGCTATAGGAAGGGTCTCAGAATTGGAATGGGAAGGAGTTGGATATCACATCTCAAGCTATAGGAAGGGTCTCAGTATTGGAATGGGAAGGACTTGGATATCACATCTCATGCTATAGGAAGGCTCTCAGGTTTGGAAGGGGAAAGAGTTGGATATCTCATTTCATGTTAGAGGTAGGATCTCAGGTTTGGTATTAGAGGCATTGAGATATCACATCTCATGCTATCAGAAGGATCTCAGGTTTGGTATTAGAAGCATTGAGATATCACATCTCATGCTATCAGAAGAGTCTCAGGATTGGAATAGGAAGGAGTTGGATATCACATTTCATGCTAAAGGGAGGGTCTCAGGTTTGGAAGGGGAAGGATTTGGATATCATATCTCATGTTATCGGAAGGATCTCACGTTTGGTATTAGAAGTATTGAGATATCATATCTCATGCTATAGGAAGGGTCTCAGGATTGGAATGGGAAGGAGTTGGATATCACATCTCATGCTATAGGGAGGGTCTCAGGATTGGAATGGGAAGGACTTAGATATCACATATCATGCTATAGGGAGGGTCTCAGTTTTGATATTAGAAGCATTGAGATATCACATCTCATGCTATCGGAAGTGTCTCAGGATTGGAATGGGAAGGAGCTGGATATCACATCTCATGCTAAAGGAAGGGTCTCAGGTTTGGAACGAGAAGGATTTGGATATCACATCTCATGTTATAGGAAGGGTCTCAGGTTTGGTATAAGCATTGAGATATCACATCTCTGCTATCGGAAGTGTCTCAGGATTGGAATGGGAAGGAGTTGGATATCCCATCTCATGTTATAGGACGGGTCTCAGGTTTGTTATTAGAATCATTGAGATATCATATTGCATGCTGTAGGAAGGGTCTAAGGGTTGGAATGTGAAGGACTTGGATATCACATCTCATGCTATAGATAGGCTCTTAGGTTTGGAAAGGGAAGGTGTTGGATATCACATTTCATGTTAGAGGAAGGATCTCAGGTTTGGTATTAGAAGCATTGAGATATCACATCTCATGCTATAGGAAGGGTCTCAGGATTGGAATGGGAAGCAGTTGGATATGACATCTCATGCTATAGGAAGGGTCTCAGGTTTGGTATAAGCATTGAGATATCACATCTCATGCTATAGGACGGGTCTCAGGATTGGAATGGAAGGAGTTGGATACCACATCTCATGTTATAGGAAGGATCTCAGGTTTGGTATTAGAAGCATTGAGACATCACATCTCATGCTATAGGAAGGGTCTCAGGGTTGGAATGGGAAGGAGTTGGTTATCACATCTCATCCAATAGGAAGGGTCTCAGGTTTGGAATGGGAAGGAATTGGATATCACATCTCATGTTATAGGAAGGATCTCAGGTTTGGTATTAGAAGCATTGAGATATCACATCTCATGCTATAGGAAGGGTCTCAGGATTGGAATGTGAAGGATTTGGATATCACATCTCATGCTAAAGGAAGGGTCTCAGGTTTGGTAGAAGCATTGAGATATCACGTCGCTGCTATCGGAAGGGTCTCAGGATTGGATTGGGAAGGAGTTGGATATCCCTTCTCATGCTATAGGAAGGGTCTCAGGATTTGAATGGCAAGGAGTTGGATATCACATCTCATGCCATAGGAAGGGTCTCAGGTTTGGTATAAGCATTGAGATATCACATCTCTGCTATCGGAAGGGTCTCAGGATTGGATTGGGAAGGAGTTGGATATCCCTTCTCATGCTATAGGAAGTGTCTCAGGTTGGAATGGGAAGGAGTTGGATATCACATCTCATGTTATAGGAAGGGTCTCAGGATTGGAATGGGAAGGATTTGGATATCACATCTCTTGCTATAGGAAGGGTCTCAGGATTGGAATGGGTAGGAGTTGGATATTATTTTCTTGCTATAGGAAGGGTCTCATGTTTGGAATGGGAAGGAGTTGGATATCACATATGCTATAGTTAGTGTCTCAGGTTTGGAACAGGAAGGAGTTGGATATCACATCTCATGTTATAGGAAGGGTCTCAGGTTTGGTATAAGCATTGAGATATCACATCTCTGCTATCAGAAGCGGCTCAGGATTGGAATGGGAAGGAGTTGGATATCCCATCTCATGTTATAGGAAGAGTCTCTGGTTTGGTATTAGAATCATTGAGATATCACATCGCATGCTGTAGAAAGGGTCTAAGGATTGGAATGGGATGCGCTTGGATATCACATCTCATGTTATAGGTAGGCTCTCAGGTTTGGTATAAGCATTGAGATATCACATCTCATGCTATAGGAAGGGTCTCAGGATTGGAATGGGAAGGAATTGGATATCACATCTCAGGCTATAGGAAGGGTCTCAGGATTGGAATGGGAAGGAGTTGGATATCACATCTCATGCTATAGGAAGGTTCTCAGGTTTGGTATAAGCATTGAGATATCACATCTCATGCTATAGGAAGGGTCTCAGGATTGGAATGGAAGGAGTTGGATATCACATCTCATGTTATAGGAAGGATCTCAGGTTTGGTATTAGAAGCATTGAGACATCACATCTCATGCTATAGGAAGGGTCTCAGGATTGGAATGGGAAGGAGTTGGATATCAAATCTCATGCTATAGGAAGGGTCTCAGGATTGGAATGGGAAGGAGTTGAATATGACATCTCATGCCGTAGGAAGGGTCTCAGGTTTGGTATAAACATTGAGATATCACATCTCTGCTATCAAAAGGGTCTCAGGATTGGAATTGGAAGGAGTTGGATATCCCATCTCATGTTATAGGAAGAGTCTCAGGTTTGGTATTAGAAGCATTGAGATATCACATCTCATGCTATAGGAAGTGTCTCAGGATTGGAATGGGAAGGACTTGGATATCACATCTCATCCTATAGGTAGGGTCTCAAGTTTGACATTAGAAGCATTGAGATATCACATCTCATGCTATAGGAAGGGTCTGAGGATTGGAATGGCAAGGAGTTGGATATCACATCTCCTGCTATGGGAAGGGTCTCAGGTTTGGTATAAGCAGTGAGATATCACATCTCATGCTATAGGAAGTGTCTCAGGATTGGAATGGGAAGGAGTTGGATATCACATCTCATGTTATAGGAAGGATCTCAGGTGTGGTATAAGCATTGAGATATCACATCTCTGCTATCGGAAGGGTCTCAAGATTGGAATGGGAAGGAGTTGGATATTCCCATCTCATGTTATAGGAAGGGTCTCAGGTTTGGTATTAGAAGCATTGAGATATCACATCTCATGCTATAGGAAGGGTCTCAGGATTGGAATGGGAAGGACTTGGTTATCACATCTCATGCTATAGGGAGGGTCTCAAGTTTGATATTAGAAGCTTTGAGATATCACATCTCATGATATCGGAAGGGTCTCAGGATTGGAATGGGAAGGAGTTGGATATCACATCTCATGATAAAGGACGGGTCTAAGGTTTGGAAGGGGAAGGATTTGGATATCACATCTCATGTTATATTACGGGTCTCAGGTTTGGTATTAGAAGCATTGAGATATCAAGTCTCATAGTATAGGAAGGGTCTCAGAATTGGAATGGGAAGGAGTTGGATATCCCATCTCATGTTATAGGAAGAGTCTCTGGTTTGGTATTAGAATCATTGAGATATTCACATCGCATGCTGTAGGAAGGGTCTCAGAATTGGAATGGGAAGGAGTTGGATATCACATCTCAAGCTATAGGAAGGGTCTCAGTATTGGAATGGGAAGGACTTGGATATCACATCTCATGCTATAGGAAGGCTCTCAGGTTTGGAAGGGGAAAGAGTTGGATATCTCATTTCATGTTAGAGGTAGGATCTCAGGTTTGGTATTAGAGGCATTGAGATATCACATCTCATGCTATCAGAAGGGTCTCAGGAATGCAATGGGAAGGAGTTAGATATCACATCTCATGCTAAAGGGAGGGTCTCAGGTTTGGAAGGGGAAGGATTTGGATATCACATCTCATGTTATAGGAAGGATCTCAGGTTTGGTATTAGAAGCATTGAGATATCACATCTCATGCTATCGGAAGGATCTCAGGTTTGGTATTAGAAGCATTGAGATATCACATCTCATGCTATCAGAAGAGTCTCAGGATTGGAATAGGAAGGAGTTGGATATCACATTTCATGCTAAAGGGAGGGTCTCAGGTTTGGAAGGGGAAGGATTTGGATATCACATCTCATGTTATCGGAAGGATCTCACGTTTGGTATTAGAAGTATTGAGATATCATATCTCATGCTATAGGAAGGGTCTCAGGATTGGAATGGGAAGGAGTTGGATATCACATCTCATGATATAGGGAGGGTCTCAGGATTGGAATGGGAAGGACTTAGATATCACATATCATGCTATAGGGAGGGTCTCAGTTTTGATATTAGAAGCATTGAGATATCACATCTCATGCTATCGGATGTGTCTCAGGATTGGAATGGGAAGGAGCTGGATATGACATCTCATGCTAAAGGAAGGGTCTCAGGTTTGGAACGAGAAGGATTTGGATATCACATCTGTTAGGAAAGATTTCGTTATTGTAGGGAACTTTCCTTCCATGTGGCAACCCCTAAACTTTTTGCTATTGTTTTCAACCTGTTTTCTTGACTTTGCCAGAGAAGTGCAGCCTTCTGCTGTACTCCTCTGGGCTTTCGCTCCTTTCTTACGGGGAAACTGACATGCCCTTAAGACAGTCAGTACCGGGGAACGCTGTTTCCCGTAGTTTCTTTTATCGTGTCGCCATTTTAGTGCAACACGACACAAGAGGGCACTGTAAGCTAAGTTACAGCTCTCTTGGGTCTCTAGCCTTCTACAGACCCTAGACACCCTTATAGGATGGTTTTTGGATCGGTGCAAGTCATTCAGGGACTGGGCTGGTGGCAGCGATCATTTGGTTTATTTTGAGCTCCTTTTGCCGTTCTGAGCACCTTTTTGCCGCGAACACAAAAGGGTGGCCCGGCTACCCAAAATGGCCGGACCACGAGGCTCCTTTGTCTCGTCCACTGTCCGTCTTGCTCCCTTTACCTTCCCCCGGGTCAGGCGACCCGGGGCCTTCCTTATTTGGGCATGTAGTTTCCCGCGAAACACGGTTGCTTTCGCGGGCTTCTACATGTCGTTTGAGTGCCCCCAGGATGTGGGCTGGGCTGTCTGGTCCCAATACACATCCTGGGTGCCAGAGAGTCTAGGGTGGTGTGAATGCCTGGGACCACTGTGGTCCGTGATTGGTCCACGTATGGTATGTGTGTTGATGAGCGGATCTCCCATTGGCTCCCCTCCGTTTTGGCGCGAGGGGAACCGTGGATAAGAGGGAGCTGGAAACACCACTACCATGTCGATCTCCTGAGTTCTTACGAACCCAGGGATACAGGAGCCAAGTATCCTGCGAACACGAGGCTGGACCGAGGAATCGCTGGTGACCCCCTGAAGAACTTCTGCTCCTCATTGCTGTCGTCCGGTGAAGCCCTTTCCACCTAAGATCGAACAAGAAGGCCTGTACTGGCGCTTCGACCTATTGGAATAGCAGGACCAGCTATTCCCGGCACCTTCATCAACTCCTGCTGTAAGCCTTCGGAAGTGTCTCTGGGCCATCCAGTTGACTGACCAGCTTACTAAGGAGGCCTGCTCTGTAATCGCCGACAGGTTGGGTGGTATTCTGAGTCCGGGGCACGCTCACACGCTTCGTTTGCTTAGCAACCCTAAGCTAGAGGTGAGCAGTGCTCGTTTGGCTTGAATACACCCGGCCGTTCCGTTGCCCTGCTGTGGCGACAAAACTGTGCTTGTTTCTTCGATCGGGACGTCTTTTTACTCTGCACGACGACGAGACGTTCCCTGCTCTTCAGAACCTGCCAGAAGCTGCATCTATCGAGGAGAAGCTCGGGCCTGCTTGCTTCGGGGACCGGTGAGTAGATTAGCTAGGATCTGGTCGCCCTCCTGCAGTGCCCCTTGCTTTTCCCCGCTGTGAATACAGCACCCCTTGTCCGTACTCGCGCCCTGCTTCTGCCTCACAGTGGAGGCTGCGCTAGAGTCGCGGACCGTGTTCTCCTTCATTAGAGCTCCCTACAGAGCTGTTCAACGTCCTCCGAAGAGCTTCACCTTCTGCCCATTGGCACCGGCGTGTGCAGGTACTTTTGAGCGCTAGGCTCCACTCTTCGTAGGGATTGGACTACCATCCAGTTAGGGGCCTCAGAAGGCGGACATATCACTCGCATTGGTTCGCACTGCCTGTTTTCCTTCCCCTGCAGGTGGATAACATATTTCGTGCTGCTAATGCTGTGAAACTGTGTATTCTGTATATATATTGGGTGGATAGTGTATGTGTTGGTTTAATATCGTTGTATATTGCTGCTTTTACTGTAGTTATTAGTTTCAAGGCCTTATAATAAATGTGTATCTATTTTTGATATAAACAACTGTTTGGAGTAGTTTGTAAGCGCTCTTGCTTTGTGTGCTCATTGCGGGCTTTCAGTCACCCTCACCCCTCTTGAGACCTAGTCTTGACCGCCGCGATCGCTACCTTGATTGGTCTGGCTTGTCCAGAGGTTACCCTGTTCCAAGTAATTAGGTTGGCCTTCTGAACCTCTGCGCCACCAGGACAGAGTTCAGAAATCCGTCTTAACAAATTGGTGTACAGCGGTGGGATACGACTGAAGGTATCCAGTGTTGCGCACGAGCTAAGGCGTTTTCAGGTTATTCCAACCAGGACACGCAGTAAAGTATTGAATATAACGTTAAAAAGGCCATAGTCCTATCGACAGTATGGAAACGAATACTTTATTAACCTTAAATGCTTCGAAATCTGAAACATTGAAGAAGATGTGTGCGGAGAGAGGGGTTTCCTCTCAAGGCACTAAATTGGAAATGATCCAGAGAATCGTGGCGTGGCAAGAAGCGCAGCTTGACGCTATAACTTCCGAGGACAGTGCAGAAGGTGGTGGGGCTGCTCTCACTGGCAGAACCGACGGTTCTGCCGCTGCACTGATCCATCACGACCACGAGGACAGGGAGGATGTAATGTCTAACGTTTCCTCTGCCAGTGTTGATGGGGAGGCTATGCTTGAATTCAAGAAGCAAGAGCTGCGGTTTAGGCAGCAGGAGCTTGAATTCAGCATAGCCAAACTGAAAATCGACCAGGCAGAAAAACAAAAAGACAGGGATCACCAGTTGGAACTGGCCAAGCTTCAGTTCGCAAATGGGTCCAAGGGTCCTGGACATGGTTCTGGGGCTTCCTCTCATCCACGGTTTCCAAAAGATCTGCTCAGTGTGTATGAGGAACGAAATGACATTATGGACTGGTTAAATGCGTTTGAGTATGCATGCGAGGTTCAAGAGGTTGATAATGCGGATAAGATTGCATGGTTACTCAGCAGACTGCCCCATTCTGGTTGCAGTGCCATTATGGAAATGTCGAAGGCTGAGCGCGCTGATTTTGCAATGTTGAAGCAGACTCTCATTTTAAAGTTTGGGAAGACTCCGACCCAATATTTGAAAAGGTTTAGAGAGTATAAGAAAAAGGAAGGTGGTACTTGGGTGTCGTATGTAGCTGAGTCCCTGAAAAACTTGACTGGCTGGGTTGAAGGTTATAAGGTTTCTACCTTCGAAGGCATGATCAATCTGGTCATGCTGGAACACATTTTTGCTTCTTCTTCCCCGGAGCTTAAGCAGCATTTGGCCGATTCGAAGGAGATAGATCCTAAGAAGCTGGCCATTGCAGCAGATTTATGGGTGTCACATCGAGTGTCCCATAAGGACAAAACTCATCCTGGTAAGCAGGAGGAAGGGAAAAAGTCCAAAGATGTGGAGGGTGGGGAATCTGCTAAATCTTCTTCCCATAAGGGCCACAAAAAGAAAAATAAGGGTAAGCCATCCGAGAACTCACAGGGTAGTGGAGGTTCGCCTCCGAAACAGAACTCTGGTTATAATAAGCCTCCCTACGTAAACAGACCCAATGGGGCTTGTTTTTCTTGTGGAGCAACTGACCATGTGAAGGGGGATCCCCGTTGTAAGGTTAGACCTTTGGGGGTCCACTCCGCTAATCTGGCCTTCTCCTCCTACGAGGAAGAAGAGATTACAGGAGCATCCTTCTCCTCAGACTCATTTCCCAGCGGAATAGAGGCTGAGGTAGTTTTAGTGTCCCTGGGTTCCTGGGAGCCTAAAGTCGCAGAGGCGTATGCTAGGATTCCGGATAATACCAAGCACTACTTTAAAGACAGTGTGCTGATCAATGGAGTGGATACTCCAGCTCTTAGGGATAGTGGGTGCAGTCGAACTGTAGTGGATTCTACCTTGGTAGACTCAGAGGAAGTTGCCAGAGCTACTCTGATGCCCACTAAGTTGGCTGACGGCCCCCTCCGTATGTTTCCCGTGATCCCTGTTAATCTAACTTTAAATGGTACAGCAGTTAGGATTCCAGTGAGCATTCAGAGAAACGTCCCGGGAAAGGTCTTGTTGGGCAATGATCTCAGAGCTCTAGGGCTCGTAGGAGACACTGCCGAAAGACCCTACACACGGTCTCAAGCACGGGCAGCATTGGCCAAGTCCAATACGCCGCCCCAGCCGAAGGGGAAACCCAAGGCGAAAGGAGTCAACAAGTCCCGACGGGGGAAAGAGAATATTCCCCCGAACTCGCCTACCACTGCGGTGGAGGGAGTTGGTCAATCGCCCGAGCCTGACGAGGAGGTGGCGATGCCTGAAGTGTTCGACCCCAACGACCATCCTGAACTAAAAGACTTGTTAGTTGAAGGAGGTCCTGATAGGGACGACTTCAGTAAGGGCCAACGTGAGTGCCCATCTCTGGAAGGCCTAAGGAGACAGGCCTGCTCCCAGCTTGAGGGTGAACCTCCTGGGAAGCATCGGATTTATTGGGAAGGTGGACTCCTGTACAGTGAGCCCACAGAGTCTACAGAAGGAGACCATAGGAGGTTGGTGGTTCCCCTTTCTGTTAGACCCTTCCTCCTGCAGTTGGCGCATGAAGTTCCCCTTGCTGGTCACCTTGGAATGAAGAGGACCAAGCAAAGGTTATCTATGCACTTCTACTGGCCCAAGATGGGGGTGCAAGTAGAAAGTCACTGCAGGAGTTGTGCCTCCTGCCAGTTGTCTGGTAAGGTTGGCGCGACAATCCAAGCTCCGTTGGTACCGCTCCCAGTTGTGGGGGTACCATTTGAAAGGGTAGGGATCGACATCGTTGGTCCCCTTGACCCGCAAACATCCTCAGGCAATAGGTTTATCCTGGTGCTGGTCGACCATGCAACCAGGTATCCTGAGGCCATCCCATTAAAGACTGTAACTGCCAAGTCAGTTGCAAAAGCGTTACTCGGCATATTTACTAGGGTTGGCTTCCCTAAAGAAGTTGTGTCAGATCGTGGCAGCAACTTTATGTCGAAGTATATGCAGGCTATGTGGAAAGAATGTGGGGTCACCTACAAGTTCTCTTCTGCATACCACCCCCAGACCAATGGTCTGGTGGAGCGTTTCAACAGAACGCTAAAGAGCATGATTGGGGCTCTGGAGGAGCCCCAGAGGAGGAAATGGGACCTTCTTTTACCATGCTTGTTGTTTGCCTACAGAGAGGTACCACAGGAGGGTGTTGGCTTCAGCCCCTTCGAACTTCTGTTCGGTCATCCCGTACGGGGACCCTTAGCCATCGTCAAAGAGGGATGGGAGATGCCCACTCCCCCTGTTACTACCAATGTAGTTGACTATGTGCTAGGGCTCAGAAAACGGATGGTACTCCTGATGGGCTTGGCTAGTGAAAAGTTGAAGGCCGGACAAGCGCTGGTGAAACATTGGTACGACCAGAAAGCTTCCTTAATTCACTTTACCCCTGGTCAGCAAGTCCTGATCATGAACCCTATAAGGCCTCGCGCTTTACAGGACAAATGGTCAGGCCCTTACACAGTGGTGGAGCCCCTGGGTGAGGTGAACTATTTAGTGGACCTTGGAAGGCCTGGACAGGCTCCAAAAGTGTTCCACGTAAATAGGCTGAAGGCTTTCGTCCCAAGAGTCGAAATCGCAGCACTGCTACTGGCGTCAGACGTTGAGGAAGAGGAGTCAGAACCTCTTCCCGACCTGTTCCAAAGCGGTCCTTCAGATAGCTCCGTTGAGGGTGTCCGAGTGGCCCCTCACCTGACTTCTGATCAGCAGGCTGAGGTGAAAAGTTTGCTTAGGCAGTTTTCCCCCCTGTTTTCACAGTCGCCTGGTTTGACACCTTGGTGCAAACATAACATTGACACAGGAGACAGTGTACCTACCAAAAGTAGGGGATACAGGATGTCGGATAAAGTACGGTCTTATATTAAGACCGAGGTCAACAAGATGTTAGACCTTGGGGTGATTGAAACCTCTAGTAGTCCTTGGTCCAGTCCTGTGGTTCTGGTTCCAAAAGCAGGCACTTCTGAATTGAGGTTCTGCGTGGATTACAGGGCTCTGAATGCTGTCACCAAGACAGACGCTCACCCCTTGCCTCGAACTGACGAGCTGGTGGATACCTTGGGTGCCTCCAAGTACCTCAGCACGTTTGACCTGACTGCGGGCTATTGGCAAATAGCTTTAGCAGAACATGCCAAGGAGAAGACAGCATTTTCAACTCCCGACGGGCTTTACCAATTCCGGGTAATGCCGTTCGGATTGAAGAATGCACCTGCCACTTTCCAGAGGCTTGTGAATCATGTGTTGAATGGGTTGGACGAATTCTGTCTTGCATATCTGGACGATATAGCAGTTTTCAGTGCCACCTGGGAAGACCATGTGAAACACCTCGGGATTGTGCTCCAGGCTCTTCAGAAAGCCCACTTGACCATAAAGGCGAGTAAATGCCAGATTGGACAAGGCTCAGTGGTTTACCTTGGGCATGAAGTAGGTGGAGGAAGGATACAGCCTCTCCCCAGTAAAGTACAAGCAGTACAAGACTGGCCTACCCCCACTACACAAACCCAAGTGAGAGCCTTCTTAGGACTCACGGGTTATTACCGCAATTTTATGGCAGACTATGGCACCATAGCTGCTCCTCTGACTGCCCTCACAACTCCGAAGAAACCCAAGAAGGTAACTTGGACTGACGAGTGTGAGAAGGCCTTCAATGGCTTGAAAGACTCCTTGTGCCAGGCCCCTGTGCTCAGGGCCCCTGATTATCAAAGACCTTTTATCGTGCAGACGGATGCCTCTGACACTGGGATAGGAGCTGTACTATCACAAGTAGATGAGAAGGGTAAGGAACACCCTATCGGTTTTATTAGTCGCCAGCTTAAGGACAGAGAGCTCAGATGGTCCACGGTAGAGAAAGAATGTTTCTCTGTTGTGTGGGCCCTAAGGAAGCTGCGGCCCTACCTCTATGGGACCCACTTCACTGTGCAGACTGACCATAAGCCGTTAAAGTGGCTAATGAACATGAAGGGGGAGAATCCAAAGTTGCTTAGGTGGTCCATAAGTCTACAAGGCTTCGACTTCACTATTGAGCATAGGCCAGGTGTCCAACATAGCAATGCTGATGGGTTGTCCAGAATGTTTTACCGACCTGAACAAGAGACTCATCCAGGGGTGGATTAGTTCCCCCTGTCCATAGTCTGGGAGGGGCGAGTGTTAGGAAAGATTTCGTTATTGTAGGGAACTTTCCTTCCATGTGGCAACCCCTAAACTTTTTGCTATTGTTTTCAACCTGTTTTCTTGACTTTGCCAGAGAAGTGCAGCCTTCTGCTGTACTCCTCTGGGCTTTCGCTCCTTTCTTACGGGGAAACTGACATGCCCTTAAGACAGTCAGTACCGGGGAACGCTGTTTCCCGTAGTTTCTTTTATCGTGTCGCCATTTTAGTGCAACACGACACAAGAGGGCACTGTAAGCTAAGTTACAGCTCTCTTGGGTCTCTAGCCTTCTACAGACCCTAGACACCCTTATAGGATGGTTTTTGGATCGGTGCAAGTCATTCAGGGACTGGGCTGGTGGCAGCGATCATTTGGTTTATTTTGAGCTCCTTTTGCCGTTCTGAGCACCTTTTTGCCGCGAACACAAAAGGGTGGCCCGGCTACCCAAAATGGCCGGACCACGAGGCTCCTTTGTCTCGTCCACTGTCCGTCTTGCTCCCTTTACCTTCCCCCGGGTCAGGCGACCCGGGGCCTTCCTTATTTGGGCATGTAGTTTCCCGCGAAACACGGTTGCTTTCGCGGGCTTCTACATGTCGTTTGAGTGCCCCCAGGATGTGGGCTGGGCTGTCTGGTCCCAATACACATCCTGGGTGCCAGAGAGTCTAGGGTGGTGTGAATGCCTGGGACCACTGTGGTCCGTGATTGGTCCACGTATGGTATGTGTGTTGATGAGCGGATCTCCCATTGGCTCCCCTCCGTTTTGGCGCGAGGGGAACCGTGGATAAGAGGGAGCTGGAAACACCACTACCATGTCGATCTCCTGAGTTCTTACGAACCCAGGGATACAGGAGCCAAGTATCCTGCGAACACGAGGCTGGACCGAGGAATCGCTGGTGACCCCCTGAAGAACTTCTGCTCCTCATTGCTGTCGTCCGGTGAAGCCCTTTCCACCTAAGATCGAACAAGAAGGCCTGTACTGGCGCTTCGACCTATTGGAATAGCAGGACCAGCTATTCCCGGCACCTTCATCAACTCCTGCTGTAAGCCTTCGGAAGTGTCTCTGGGCCATCCAGTTGACTGACCAGCTTACTAAGGAGGCCTGCTCTGTAATCGCCGACAGGTTGGGTGGTATTCTGAGTCCGGGGCACGCTCACACGCTTCGTTTGCTTAGCAACCCTAAGCTAGAGGTGAGCAGTGCTCGTTTGGCTTGAATACACCCGGCCGTTCCGTTGCCCTGCTGTGGCGACAAAACTGTGCTTGTTTCTTCGATCGGGACGTCTTTTTACTCTGCACGACGACGAGACGTTCCCTGCTCTTCAGAACCTGCCAGAAGCTGCATCTATCGAGGAGAAGCTCGGGCCTGCTTGCTTCGGGGACCGGTGAGTAGATTAGCTAGGATCTGGTCGCCCTCCTGCAGTGCCCCTTGCTTTTCCCCGCTGTGAATACAGCACCCCTTGTCCGTACTCGCGCCCTGCTTCTGCCTCACAGTGGAGGCTGCGCTAGAGTCGCGGACCGTGTTCTCCTTCATTAGAGCTCCCTACAGAGCTGTTCAACGTCCTCCGAAGAGCTTCACCTTCTGCCCATTGGCACCGGCGTGTGCAGGTACTTTTGAGCGCTAGGCTCCACTCTTCGTAGGGATTGGACTACCATCCAGTTAGGGGCCTCAGAAGGCGGACATATCACTCGCATTGGTTCGCACTGCCTGTTTTCCTTCCCCTGCAGGTGGATAACATATTTCGTGCTGCTAATGCTGTGAAACTGTGTATTCTGTATATATATTGGGTGGATAGTGTATGTGTTGGTTTAATATCGTTGTATATTGCTGCTTTTACTGTAGTTATTAGTTTCAAGGCCTTATAATAAATGTGTATCTATTTTTGATATAAACAACTGTTTGGAGTAGTTTGTAAGCGCTCTTGCTTTGTGTGCTCATTGCGGGCTTTCAGTCACCCTCACCCCTCTTGAGACCTAGTCTTGACCGCCGCGATCGCTACCTTGATTGGTCTGGCTTGTCCAGAGGTTACCCTGTTCCAAGTAATTAGGTTGGCCTTCTGAACCTCTGCGCCACCAGGACAGAGTTCAGAAATCCGTCTTAACAACATCTCATGTTATAGGAAGGGTCTCAGGTTTGGTATAAGCATTGAGATATCACATCTCTGCTATCGGAAGTGTCTCAGGATTGGAATGGGAAGGAGTTGGATATCCCATCTCATGTTATAGGACGGGTCTCAGGTTTGTTATTAGAATCATTGAGATATCATATTGCATGCTGTAGGAAGGGTCTAAGGGTTGGAATGTGAAGGACTTGGATATCACATCTCATGCTATAGATAGGCTCTTAGGTTTGGAAAGGGAAGGAGTTGGATATCATATTTCATGTTAGAGGAAGGATCTCAGGTTTGGTATTTGAAGCATTGAGATATCACATCTCATGCTATAGGAAGGGTCTCAGGATTGGAATGGGAAGCAGTTGGATATCACATCTCATGCTATAGGAAGGGTCTCAGGTTTGGTATAAGCATTGAGATATCACATCTCATGCTATAGGACGGGTCTCAGGATTGGAATGGAAGGAGTTGGATATCACATCTCATGTTATAGGAAGGATCTCAGGTTTGGTATTAGAAGCATTGAGACATCACATCTCATGCTATAGGAAGGGTCTCAGGGTTGGAATGGGAAGGAGTTGGATATCACATCTCATCCAATAGGAAGGGTCTCAGGTTTGGAATGGGAAGGAATTGGATATCACATTTCATGTTATAGGAAGGATCTCAGGTTTGGTATTAGAAGCATTGAGATATCACATCTCATGCTATAGGAAGGGTCTCAGGATTGGAATGTGAAGGATTTGGATATCACATTTCATGTTATAGGAAGGATCTCAGGTTTGGTATTAGAAGCATTGAGATATCACATCTCATGCTAAAGGAAGGGTCTCAGGTTTGGTAGAAGCATTGAGATATCACGTCGCTGCTATCGGAAGGGTCTCAGGATTGGATTGGGAAGGAGTTGGATATCCCTTCTCATGCTATAGGAAGGGTCTCAGGATTTGAATGGCAAGGAGTTGGATATCACATCTCATGCCATAGGAAGGGTCTCAGGTTTGGTATAAGCATTGAGATATCACATCTCTGCTATCGGAAGGGTCTCAGGATTGGATTGGGAAGGAGTTGGATATCCCTTCTCATGCTATAGGAAGTGTCTCAGGTTGGAATGGGAAGGAGTTGGATATCACATCTCATGTTATAGGAAGGGTCTCAGGATTGGAATGGGAAGGATTTGGATATCACATCTCTTGCTATAGGAAGGGTCTCAGGATTGGAATGGGTAGGAGTGGGATATTACTTTCTTGCTATAGGAAGGGTCTCATGTTTGGAATGGGAAGGAGTTGGATATCACATATGCTATAGTTAGTGTCTCAGGTTTGGAACGGGAAGGAGTTGGATATCACATCTCATGTTATAGGAAGGGTCTCAGGTTTGGTATAAGCATTGAGATATCACATCTCTGCTATCGGAAGCGGCTCAGGATTGGAATGGGAAGGAGTTGGATATCCCATATCATGTTATAGGAAGAGTCTCTGGTTTGGTATTAGAATCATTGAGATATCACATCGCATGCTGTAGGAAGGGTCTAAGGATTGGAATGGGATGGACTTGGATATCACATCTCATGTTATAGGTAGGCTCTCAGGTTTGGTATAAGCATTGAGATATCACATCTCATGCTATAGGAAGGGTCTCAGGATTGGAATGGGAAGGAATCGGATATCACATCTCAGGCTATAGGAAGGGTCTCAGGATTGGAATGGGAAGGAGTTGGATATCACATCTCATGCTATAGGAAGGGTCTCAGGTTTGGTATAAGCATTGATATATCACATCTCATGCTATAGGAAGGGTCTCAGGATTGGAATGGAAGGAGTTGGATATCACATCTCATGTTATAGGAAGGATCTCAGGTTTGGTATTAGAAGCATTGAGACATCACATCTCATGCTATAGGAATGGTCTTTGGATTGGAATGGGAAGGAGTTGGATATCAAATCTCATGCTATAGGAAGGGTCTCAGGATTGGAATGGGTAGGAGTTGAATATGACATCTCATGCCGTAGGAAGGGTCTCAGGTTTGGTATAAATATTGAGATATCACATCTCTGCTATCAAAAGGGTCTCAGGATTGGAATTGGAAGGAGTTGGATATCCCATCTCATGTTATAGGAAGTGTCTCAGGTTTGGTATTAGAAGCATTGAGATATCACATCTCATGCTATAGGAAGTGTCTCAGGATTGGAATGGGAAGGACTTGGATATCACATCTCCTGCTATAGGTAGGGTCTCAAGTTTGACATTAGAAGCATTGAGATATCACATCTCATGCTATAGGAAGGGTCTGAGGATTGGAATGGGAAGGAGTTGGATATCACATCTGCTATGGGAAGGGTCTCAGGTATGGTATAAGCAGTGAGATATCACATCTCATGCTATAGGAAGTGTCTCAGGATTGGAATGGGAAGGAGTTGGATATCACATCTCATGTTATAGGAAGGATCTCAGGTGTGGTATAAGCAGTGAGATATCACATCTCATGCTATAGGAAGTGTCTCAGGATTGGAATGGGGAGGACTTAGATATCACATATCATGCTATAGGGAGGGTCTCAGTTTTGATATTAGAAGCATTGAGATATCACATCTCATGCTATCGGAAGTGTCTCAGGATTGGAATGGGAAGGAGCTGGATATCACATCTCATGCTAAAGGAAGGATCTCAGGTTTGGAACGAGAAGGATTTGGATATCACATCTCATGTTATAGGAAGGGTCTCAGGTTTGGTATAAGCATTGAGATATCACATCTCTGCTATCGGAAGTGTCTCAGGATTGGAATGGGAAGGAGTTGGATATCCCATCTCATGTTATAGGACGGGTCTCAGGTTTGTTATTAGAATCATTGAGATATCATATTGCATGCTGTAGGAAGGGTCTAAGGGTTGGAATGTGAAGGACTTGGATATCACATCTCATGCTATAGATAGGCTCTTAGGTTTGGAAAGGGAAGGTGTTGGATATCACATTTCATGTTAGAGGAAGGATCTCAGGTTTGGTATTAGAAGCATTGAGATATCACATCTCATGCTATAGGAAGGGTCTCAGGATTGGAATGGGAAGCAGTTGGATATGACATCTCATGCTATAGGAAGGGTCTCAGGTTTGGTATAAGCATTGAGATATCACATCTCATGCTATAGGACGGGTCTCAGGATTGGAATGGAAGGAGTTGGATACCACATCTCATGTTATAGGAAGGATCTCAGGTTTGGTATTAGAAGCATTGAGACATCACATCTCATGCTATAGGAAGGGTCTCAGGGTTGGAATGGGAAGGAGTTGGTTATCACATCTCATCCAATAGGAAGGGTCTCAGGTTTGGAATGGGAAGGAATTGGATATCACATCTCATGTTATAGGAAGGATCTCAGGTTTGGTATTAGAAGCATTGAGATATCACATCTCATGCTATAGGAAGGGTCTCAGGATTGGAATGTGAAGGATTTGGATATCACATCTCATGCTAAAGGAAGGGTCTCAGGTTTGGTAGAAGCATTGAGATATCACGTCGCTGCTATCGGAAGGGTCTCAGGATTGGATTGGGAAGGAGTTGGATATCCCTTCTCATGCTATAGGAAGGGTCTCAGGATTTGAATGGCAAGGAGTTGGATATCACATCTCATGCCATAGGAAGGGTCTCAGGTTTGGTATAAGCATTGAGATATCACATCTCTGCTATCGGAAGGGTCTCAGGATTGGATTGGGAAGGAGTTGGATATCCCTTCTCATGCTATAGGAAGTGTCTCAGGTTGGAATGGGAAGGAGTTGGATATCACATCTCATGTTATAGGAAGGGTCTCAGGATTGGAATGGGAAGGATTTGGATATCACATCTCTTGCTATAGGAAGGGTCTCAGGATTGGAATGGGTAGGAGTTGGATATTATTTTCTTGCTATAGGAAGGGTCTCATGTTTGGAATGGGAAGGAGTTGGATATCACATATGCTATAGTTAGTGTCTCAGGTTTGGAACAGGAAGGAGTTGGATATCACATCTCATGTTATAGGAAGGGTCTCAGGTTTGGTATAAGCATTGAGATATCACATCTCTGCTATCAGAAGCGGCTCAGGATTGGAATGGGAAGGAGTTGGATATCCCATCTCATGTTATAGGAAGAGTCTCTGGTTTGGTATTAGAATCATTGAGATATCACATCGCATGCTGTAGGAAGGGTCTAAGGATTGGAATGGGATGCGCTTGGATATCACATCTCATGTTATAGGTAGGCTCTCAGGTTTGGTATAAGCATTGAGATATCACATCTCATGCTATAGGAAGGGTCTCAGGATTGGAATGGGAAGGAATTGGATATCACATCTCAGGCTATAGGAAGGGTCTCAGGATTGGAATGGGAAGGAGTTGGATATCACATCTCATGCTATAGGAAGGGTCTCAGG
Organism: Ambystoma mexicanum; assembly: GCF_040938575.1. NCBI lineage: Eukaryota > Metazoa > Chordata > Amphibia > Caudata > Ambystomatidae > Ambystoma > Ambystoma mexicanum. Next base: position 193,311 of record NW_027182330.1, on the reverse strand, counting down.
TTTGGTATAAGCATTGAGATATCACATCTCATGCTATAGGAAGGGTCTCAGGATTGGAATGGAAGGAGTTGGATATCACATCTCATGTTATAGGAAGGATCTCAGGTTTGGTATTAGAAGCATTGAGACATCACATCTCATGCTATAGGAAGGGTCTCAGGATTGGAATGGGAAGGAGTTGGATATCAAATCTCATGCTATAGGAAGGGTCTCAGGATTGGAATGGGAAGGAGTTGAATATGACATCTCATGCCGTAGGAAGGGTCTCAGGTTTGGTATAAACATTGAGATATCACATCTCTGCTATCAAAAGGGTCTCAGGATTGGAATTGGAAGGAGTTGGATATCCCATCTCATGTTATAGGAAGAGTCTCAGGTTTGGTATTAGAAGCATTGAGATATCACATCTCATGCTATAGGAAGTGTCTCAGGATTGGAATGGGAAGGACTTGGATATCACATCTCATCCTATAGGTAGGGTCTCAAGTTTGACATTAGAAGCTTTGAGATATCACATCTCATGCTATAGGAAGGGTCTGAGGATTGGAATGGGAAGGAGTTGGATATCACATCTCCTGCTATGGGAAGGGTCTCAGGTTTGGTATAAGCAGTGAGATATCACATCTCATGCTATAGGAAGTGTCTCAGGATTGGAATGGGAAGGAGTTGGATATCACATCTCATGTTATAGGAAGGATCTCAGGTGTGGTATAAGCATTGAGATATCACATCTCTGCTATCGGAAGGGTCTCAAGATTGGAATGGGAAGGAGTTGGATATTCCCATCTCATGTTATAGGAAGGGTCTCAGGTTTGGTATTAGAAGCATTGAGATATCACATCTCATGCTATAGGAAGGGTCTCAGGATTGGAATGGGAAGGACTTGGTTATCACATCTCATGCTATAGGGAGGGTCTCAAGTTTGATATTAGAAGCTTTGAGATATCACATCTCATGATATCGGAAGGGTCTCAGGATTGGAATGGGAAGGAGTTGGATATCACATCTCATGATAAAGGACGGGTCTAAGGTTTGGAAGGGGAAGGATTTGGATATCACATCTCATGTTATATTACGGGTCTCAGGTTTGGTATTAGAAGCATTGAGATATCAAGTCTCATAGTATAGGAAGGGTCTCAGAATTGGAATGGGAAGGAGTTGGATATCCCATCTCATGTTATAGGAAGAGTCTCTGGTTTGGTATTAGAATCATTGAGATATTCACATCGCATGCTGTAGGAAGGGTCTCAGAATTGGAATGGGAAGGAGTTGGATATCACATCTCAAGCTATAGGAAGGGTCTCAGTATTGGAATGGGAAGGACTTGGATATCACATCTCATGCTATAGGAAGGCTCTCAGGTTTGGAAGGGGAAAGAGTTGGATATCTCATTTCATGTTAGAGGTAGGATCTCAGGTTTGGTATTAGAGGCATTGAGATATCACATCTCATGCTATCAGAAGGGTCTCAGGAATGCAATGGGAAGGAGTTAGATATCACATCTCATGCTAAAGGGAGGGTCTCAGGTTTGGAAGGGGAAGGATTTGGATATCACATCTCATGTTATAGGAAGGATCTCAGGTTTGGTATTAGAAGCATTGAGATATCACATCTTATGCTATCGGAAGGATCTCAGGTTTGGTATTAGAAGCATTGAGATATCACATCTCATGCTATCAGAAGAGTCTCAGGATTGGAATAGGAAGGAGTTGGATATCACATTTCATGCTAAAGGGAGGGTCTCAGGTTTGGAAGGGGAAGGATTTGGATATCACATCTCATGTTATCGGAAGGATCTCACGTTTGGTATTAGAAGTATTGAGATATCATATCTCATGCTATAGGAAGGGTCTCAGGATTGGAATGGGAAGGAGTTGGATATCACATCTCATGATATAGGGAGGGTCTCAGGATTGGAATGGGAAGGACTTAGATATCACATATCATGCTATAGGGAGGGTCTCAGTTTTGATATTAGAAGCATTGAGATATCACATCTCATGCTATCGGATGTGTCTCAGGATTGGAATGGGAAGGAGCTGGATATGACATCTCATGCTAAAGGAAGGGTCTCAGGTTTGGAACGAGAAGGATTTGGATATCACATCTCATGTTATAGGAAGGGTCTCAGGTTTGGTATAAGCATTGAGATATCACATCTCTGCTATCGGAAGTGTCTCAGGATTGGAATGGGAAGGAGTTGGATATCCCATCTCATGTTATAGGACGGGTCTCAGGTTTGTTATTAGAATCATTGAGATATCATATTGCATGCTGTAGGAAGGGTCTAAGGGTTGGAATGTGAAGGACTTGGATATCACATCTCATGCTATAGATAGGCTCTTAGGTTTGGAAAGGGAAGGAGTTGGATATCATATTTCATGTTAGAGGAAGGATCTCAGGTTTGGTATTTGAAGCATTGAGATATCACATCTCATGCTATAGGAAGGGTCTCAGGATTGGAATGGGAAGCAGTTGGATATCACATCTCATGCTATAGGAAGGGTCTCAGGTTTGGTATAAGCATTGAGATATCACATCTCATGCTATAGGACGGGTCTCAGGATTGGAATGGAAGGAGTTGGATATCACATCTCATGTTATAGGAAGGATCTCAGGTTTGGTATTAGAAGCATTGAGACATCACATCTCATGCTATAGGAAGGGTCTCAGGGTTGGAATGGGAAGGAGTTGGATATCACATCTCATCCAATAGGAAGGGTCTCAGGTTTGGAATGGGAAGGAATTGGATATCACATTTCATGTTATAGGAAGGATCTCAGGTTTGGTATTAGAAGCATTGAGATATCACATCTCATGCTATAGGAAGGGTCTCAGGATTGGAATGTGAAGGATTTGGATATCACATCTCATGCTAAAGGAAGGGTCTCAGGTTTGGTAGAAGCATTGAGATATCACGTCGCTGCTATCGGAAGGGTCTCAGGATTGGATTGGGAAGGAGTTGGATATCCCTTCTCATGCTATAGGAAGGGTCTCAGGATTTGAATGGCAAGGAGTTGGATATCACATCTCATGCCATAGGAAGGGTCTCAGGTTTGGTATAAGCATTGAGATATCACATCTCTGCTATCGGAAGGGTCTCAGGATTGGATTGGGAAGGAGTTGGATATCCCTTCTCATGCTATAGGAAGTGTCTCAGGTTGGAATGGGAAGGAGTTGGATATCACATCTCATGTTATAGGAAGGGTCTCAGGATTGGAATGGGAAGGATTTGGATATCACATCTCTTGCTATAGGAAGGGTCTCAGGATTGGAATGGGTAGGAGTTGGATATTACTTTCTTGCTATAGGAAGGGTCTCATGTTTGGAATGGGAAGGAGTTGGATATCACATATGCTATAGTTAGTGTCTCAGGTTTGGAACGGGAAGGAGTTGGATATCCCATATCATGTTATAGGAAGAGTCTCTGGTTTGGTATTAGAATCATTGAGATATCACATCGCATGCTGTAGGAAGGGTCTAAGGATTGGAATGGGATGGACTTGGATATCACATCTCATGTTATAGGTAGGCTCTCAGGTTTGGTATAAGCATTGAGATATCACATCTCATGCTATAGGAAGGGTCTCAGGATTGGAATGGGAAGGAATTGGATATCACATCTCAGGCTATAGGAAGGGTCTCAGGATTGGAATGGGAAGGAGTTGGATATCACATCTCATGCTATAGGAAGGGTCTCAGGTTTGGTATAAGCATTGATATATCACATCTCATGCTATAGGAAGGGTCTCAGGATTGGAATGGAAGGAGTTGGATATCACATCTCATGTTATAGGAAGGATCTCAGGTTTGGTATTAGAAGCATTGAGACATCACATCTCATGCTATAGGAAGGGTCTCAGGATTGGAATGGGAAGGAGTTGGATATCAAATCTCATGCTATAGGAAGGGTCTCAGGATTGGAATGGGTAGGAGTTGAATATGACATCTCATGCCGTAGGAAGGGTCTCAGGTTTGGTATAAACATTGAGATATCACATCTCTGCTATCAAAAGGGTCTCAGGATTGGAATTGGAAGGAGTTGGATATCCCATCTCATGTTATAGGAAGTGTCTCAGGTTTGGTATTAGAAGCATTGAGATATCACATCTCATGCTATAGGAAGTGTCTCAGGATTGGAATGGGAAGGACTTGGATATCACATCTCCTGCTATAGGTAGGGTCTCAAGTTTGACATTAGAAGCATTGAGATATCACATCTCATGCTATAGGAAGGGTCTGAGGATTGGAATGGGAAGGAGTTGGATATCACATCTGCTATGGGAAGGGTCTCAGGTATGGTATAAGCAGTGAGATATCACATCTCATGCTATAGGAAGTGTCTCAGGATTGGAATGGGAAGGAGTTGGATATCACATCTCATGTTATAGGAAGGATCTCAGGTGTGGTATAAGCAGTGAGATATCACATCTCATGCTATAGGAAGTGTCTCAGGATTGGAATGGGAAGGAGTTGGATATTCCCATCTCATGTTATAGGAAGGGTCTCAGGTTTGGTATTAGAAGCATTGAGATATCACATCTCATGCTATAGGAAGGGTCTCAGGATTGGAATGGGAAGGACTTGGATATCACATCTCATGCTATAGGGAGGGTCTCAAGTTTGATATTAGAAGCTTTGAGATATCACATCTCATGATATCGGAAGGGTCTCAGGATTGGAATGGGAAGGAGTTGGATATCACATCTCATGATAAAGGAAGGGTCTAAGGTTTGGAAGGGGAAGGATTTGGATATCACATCTCATGTTATATTACGGGTCTCAGGTTTGGTATTAGAAGCATTGAGATATCAAGTCTCATAGTATAGGAAGGGTCTCAGAATTGGAATGGGAAGGAGTTGGATATCCCATCTCATGTTATAGGAAGAGTCTCTGGTTTGGTATTAGAATCATTGAGATATCACATCGCATGCTGTAGGAAGGGTCTAAGGATTGGAATGGGATGGACTTGGATATCACATCTCATGCTATAGGTAGGCTCTCAGGTTTGGTATAAGCATTGAGATATCACATCTCATGCTATAGGAAGGGTCTCAGAATTGGAATGGGAAGGAGTTGGATATCACATCTCAAGCTATAGGAAGGGTCTCAGTATTGGAATGGGAAGGACTTGGACATCACATCTCATGCTATAGGAAGGCTCTCAGGTTTGGAAGGGGAAAGAGTTGGATATCTCATTTCATGTTAGAGGTAGGATCTCAGGTTTGGTATTAGAGGCATTGAGATATCACATCTCATGCTATCAGAAGGGTCTCAGGAATGGAATGGGAAGGAGTTAGATATCACATCTCATGCTAAAGGGAGGGTCTCAGGTTTGGAAGGGGAAGGATTTGCATATCACATCTCATGTTATAGGAAGGATCTCAGGTTTGGTATTAGAAGCATTGAGATATCACATCTCATGCTATCGGAAGGATCTCAGGTTTGGTATTAGAAGCATTGAGATATCACATCTCATGCTATCAGAAGAGTCTCAGGATTGGAATAGGAAGGAGTTGGATATCACATTTCATGCTAAAGGGAGGGTCTCAGGTTTGGAAGGGGAAGGATTTGGATATCACATCTCATGTTATCGGAAGGATCTCACGTTTGGTATTAGAAGTATTGAGATATCATATCTCATGCTATAGGAAGGGTCTCAGGATTGGAATGGGAAGGAGTTGGATATCACATCTCATGCTATAGGGAGGGTCTCAGGATTGGAATGGGAAGGACTTAGATATCACATATCATGCTATAGGGAGGGTCTCAGTTTTGATATTAGAAGCATTGAGATATCACATCTCATGCTATCGGAAGTGTCTCAGGATTGGAATGGGAAGGAGCTGGATATCACATCTCATGCTAAAGGAAGGGTCTCAGGTTTGGAACGGGAAGGATTTGGATATCACATCTCATGTTATAGGAAGGGTCTCAGGTTTGGTATAAGCATTGAGATATCACATCTCTGCTATCGGAAGTGTCTCAGGATTGGAATGGGAAGGAGTTGGATATCCCATCTCATGTTATAGGACGGGTCTCAGGTTTGTTATTAGAATCATTGAGATATCATATTGCATGCTGTAGGAAGGGTCTAAGGGTTGGAATGTGAAGGACTTGGATATCACATCTCATGCTATAGATAGGCTCTTAGGTTTGGAAAGGGAAGGAGTTGGATATCACATTTCATGTTAGAGGAAGGATCTCAGGTTTGGTATTAGAAGCATTGAGATATCGCATCTCATGCTATAGGAAGGGTCTCAGGATTGGAATGGGAAGCAGTTGGATATCACATCTCATGCTATAGGAAGGGTCTCAGGTTTGGTATAAGCATTGAGATATCACATCTCATGCTATAGGACGGGTCTCAGGATTGGAATGGAAGGAGTTGGATATCACATCTCATGTTATAGGAAGGATCTCAGGTTTGGTATTAGAAGCATTGAGACATCACATCTCATGCTATAGGAAGGGTCTCAGGGTTGGAATGGGAAGGAGTTGGATATCACATCTCATCCAATAGGAAGGGTCTCAGGTTTGGAATGGGAAGGAATTGGATATCACATCTCATGTTATAGGAAGGATCTCAGGTTTGGTATTAGAAGCATTGAGATATCACATCTCATGCTATAGGAAGGGTCTCAGGATTGGAATGTGAAGGATTTGGATATCACATCTCATGCTAAAGGAAGGGTCTCAGGTTTGGTAGAAGCATTGAGATATCACGTCGCTGCTATCGGAAGGGTCTCAGGATTGGATTGGGAAGGAGTTGGATATCCCTTCTCATGCTATAGGAAGGGTCTCAGGATTTGAATGGCAAGGAGTTGGATATCACATCTCATGCCATAGGAAGGGTCTCAGGTTTGGTATAAGCATTGAGATATCACATCTCTGCTATCGGAAGGGTCTCAGGATTGGATTGGGAAGGAGTTGGATATCCCTTCTCATGCTATAGGAAGTGTCTCAGGTTGGAATGGGAAGGAGTTGGATATCACATCTCATGTTATAGGAAGGGTCTCAGGATTGGAATGGGAAGGATTTGGATATCACATCTCTTGCTATAGGAAGGGTCTCAGGATTGGAATGGGTAGGAGTTGGATATTACTTTCTTGCTATAGGAAGGGTCTCATGTTTGGAATGGGAAGGAGTTGGATATCACATATGCTATAGTTAGTGTCTCAGGTTTGGAACGGGAAGGAGTTGGATATCACATCTCATGTTATAGGAAGGGTCTCAGGTTTGGTATAAGCATTGAGATATCACATCTCTGCTATCGGAAGCGGCTCAGGAATGGAATGGGAAGGAGTTGGATATCCCATCTCATGTTATAGGAAGAGTCTCTGGTTTGGTATTAGAATCATTGAGATATCACATAGCATGCTGTAGGAAGGGTCTAAGGATTGGAATGGGATGGACTTGGATATCACATCTCATGTTATAGGTAGCTTCTCAGGTTTGCTATAAGCATTGAGATATCACATCTCATGCTATAGGAAGGGTCACAGGATTGGAATGTGAAGGAATTGGATATCACATCTCATGCTATAGGAAGGGTCTCAGATTTGGTATAAGCATTGAGATATCACATCTCATGCTAAAGGAAGGGTCTCAGGATTGGAATGGGAAGGAGTTGTATATGACATCTCAGGCCATAGGAAGGTTCTCAGGTTTGGTATAAGCATTGAGATATCACATCTCTGCTATCGGAAAGGTCTCAGGATTGGAATGGGAAGGAGTTGGATATCCCATCTCATGTTATAGGAAGGGTCTCAGGTTTGGTATTAGAAGCATAGAGATATCACATCTCATGCTATAGGAAGGGTCTCAGGATTGGAATGGGAAGGACTTGGATGTCACATCTCATGCTATAGGTAGGGTCTCAAGTTTGATATTAGAAGCATTGAGATAACAAATCTCATGATATCGGAAGGGTCTCAGGATTGGAATGGGAAGGAGTTGGATATCACATCTCATGATAAAGGAAGGGTCTAAGGTTTGGAAGGGGAAGGATTTGGATATCACATCTCATGTTATAGGACGGGTCTCAGGTTTAATATTAGAAGCATTGAGATATCAAGTCTCATGGTATAAGAAGGGTCTCAGAATTGGAATGGGAAGGAGTTGGATATCACACCTCAAGCTATAGGAAGGGTCTCAGGATTGGAATGGGAAGGAGTTTGATATCACATCTCATGCCATAGTATGGGTCTCAGGTTTGGTAGAAGCATTGGGATATCACATCTCATGCTATCGGAAGGGTATCAGTATTGGATTTGGAAGAAGTTGGATATCCCATCTCATGCTATAGGAAGGGTCTCAGGTTGGAATGGGAAGGAGTTGGATATCACATTTCGTGTTATAGGAAGGGTCTCAGGATTGGAATGGGAAGGACTTGGATATCATATCTCATGCTATAGGACGGGTCTCAGGTTTGTTATTAGAATCATTGAGATATCATATTGCATGCTGTAGGAAGGGTCTAAGGATTGGAATGGGAAGGACCTGGTTATCACATCTCATGCTATAGAACGGCTCTCAGGTTTGGAAAGGGAAGGAGTTGGATATCACATCTCATGTTATAGGATGGATCTCAGGTTTGGTATTAGAAGTATTGAGATATCACATCTCATGTTATCGGAAGGATCTCAGGTTTGGTATTAGAAGTATTGAGATATCACATCTCATGCTATAGGAAGGGTCTCAGGATTGGAATGGGAAGGAGTTGTATATCACATCTCATGCTAAAGGAAGGGTCTCAGGTTTGGTAGAAGCATTGAGATATCACATCTCATGCTATAGGAAGGGTCTCATGATTGGAATTGGAAGGAGTTGGATATCACATCTCATGCTATAGGGAGGGTCTCGGGATTGGAATGGGAAGGACTTAGATATCACATATCATGCTATAGGGAGGGTCTCAGTTTTGATATTAGAAGCATTGAGATATCACATCTCATGCTATCGGAAGTGTCTCAGGATTGGAATGGGAAGGAGCTGGATATCACATCTCATGCTAAAGGAAGGGTCTCAGGTTTGGAACGGGAAGGATTTGGATATCACATCTCATGTTATAGGAAGGGTCTCAGGTTTGGTATAAGCATTGAGATATCACATCTCTGCTATCGGAAGTGTCTCAGGATTGGAATGGGAAGGAGTTGGATATCCCATCTCATGTTATAGGACGGGTCTCAGGTTTGTTATTAGAATCATTGAGATATCATATTGCATGCTGTAGGAAGGGTCTAAGGGTTGGAATGTGAAGGACTTGGATATCACATCTCATGCTATAGATAGGCTCTTAGGTTTGGAAAGGGAAGGAGTTGGATATCACATTTCATGTTAGAGGAAGGATCTCAGGTTTGGTATTAGAAGCATTGAGATATCACATCTCATGCTATAGGAAGGGTCTCAGGATTGGAATGGGAAGCAGTTGGATATCACATCTCATGCTATAGGAAGGGTCTCAGGTTTGGTATAAGCATTGAGATATCACATCTCATGCTATAGGACGGGTCTCAGGATTGGAATGGAAGGAGTTGGATATCACATCTCATGTTATAGGAAGGATCTCAGGTTTGGTATTAGAAGCATTGAGACATCACATCTCATGCTATAGGAAGGGTCTCAGGGTTGGAATGGGAAGGAGTTGGATATCACATCTCATCCAATAGGAAGGGTCTCAGGTTTGGAATGGGAAGGAATTGGATATCACATCTCATGTTATAGGAAGGATCTCAGGTTTGGTATTAGAAGCATTGAGATATCACATCTCATGCTATAGGAAGGGTCTCAGGATTGGAATGTGAAGGATTTGGATATCACATCTCATGCTAAAGGAAGGGTCTCAGGTTTGGTAGAAGCATTGAGATATCACGTCGCTGTATCGGAAGGGTCTCAGGATTGGATTGGGAAGGAGTTGGATATCCCTTCTCATGCTATAGGAAGGGTCTCAGGATTTGAATGGCAAGGAGTTGGATATCACATCTCATGCCATAGGAAGGGTCTCAGGTTTGGTATAAGCATTGAGATATCACATCTCTGCTATCGGAAGGGTCTCAGGATTGGATTGGGAATGAGTTGGATATCCCTTCTCATGCTATAGGAAGTGTCTCAGGTTGGAATGGGAAGGAGTTGGATATCACATCTCATGTTATAGGAAGGGTCTCAGGATTGGAATGGGAAGGATTTGGATATCACATCTCTTGCTATAGGAAGGGTCTCAGGATTGGAATGGGTAGGAGTTGGATATTACTTTCTTGCTATAGGAAGGGTCTCATGTTTGGAATGGGAAGGAGTTGGATATCACATATGCTATAGTTAGTGTCTCAGGTTTGGAACGGGAAGGAGTTGGATATCACATCTCATGTTATAGGAAGGGTCTCAGGTTTGGTATAAGCATTGAGATATCACATCTCTGCTATCGGAAGCGGCTCAGGATTGGAATGGGAAGGAGTTGGATATCCCATCTCATGTTATAGGAAGAGTCTCTGGTTTGGTATTAGAATCATTGAGATATCACATCGCATGCTGTAGGAAGGGTCTAAGGATTGGAATGGGATGGACTTGGATATCACATCTCATGTTATAGGTAGGCTCTCAGGTTTGCTATAAGCATTGAGATATCACATCTCATGCTATAGGAAGGGTCACAGGATTGGAATGGGAAGGAATTGGATATCACATCTCATGCTATAGGAAGGGTCTCAGATTTGGTATAAGCATTGAGATATCACATCTCATGCTAAAGGAAGGGTCTCAGGATTGGAATGGGAAGGAGTTGTATATGACATCTCAGGCAATAGGAAGGTTATCAGGTTTGGTATAAGCATTGAGATATCACATCTCTGCTATCGGAAAGGTCTCAGGATTGGAATGGGAAGGAGTTGGATATCCCATCTCATGTTATAGGAAGGGTCTCAGGTTTGGTATTAGAAGCATAGAGATATCACATCTCATGCTATAGGAAGGGTCTCAGGATTGGAATGGGAAGGACTTAGATGTCACATCTCATGCTATAGGTAGGGTCTCAAGTTTGATATTAGAAGCTTTGAGATATCACATCTCATGATATCGGAAGGGTCTCAGGATTGGAATGGGAAGGAGTTGGATATCACATCTCATGATAAAGGAAGGGTCTAAGGTTTGGAAGGGGAAGGATTTGGATATCACATCTCATGTTATAGGACGGGTCTCAGGTTTAATATTAGAAGCATTGAGATATCAAGTCTCATGGTATAAGAAGGGTCTCAGAATTGGAATGGGAAGGAGTTGGATATCACACCTCAAGCTATAGGAAGGGTCTCAGGATTGGAATGGGAAGGAGTTTGATATCACATCTCATGCCATAGTATGGGTCTCAGGTTTGGTAGAAGCATTGGGATATCACATCTCATGCTATCGGAAGGGTATCAGTATTGGATTTGGAAGAAGTTGGATATCCCATCTCATGCTATAGGAAGGGTCTCAGGTTGGAATGGGAAGGAGTTGGATATCACATTTCGTGTTATAGGAAGGGTCTCAGGATTGGAATGGGAAGGACTTGGATATCATATCTCATGCTATAGGACGGGTCTCAGGTTTGTTATTAGAATCATTGAGATATCATATTGCATGCTGTAGGAAGGGTCTAAGGATTGGAATGGGAAGGACCTGGTTATCACATCTCATGCTATAGAACGGCTCTCAGGTTTGGAAAGGGAAGGAGTTGGATATCACATCTCATGTTATAGGATGGATCTCAGGTTTGGTATTAGAAGTATTGAGATATCACATCTCATGTTATCGGAAGGATCTCAGGTTTGGTATTAGAAGTATTGAGATATCACATCTCATGCTATAGGAAGGGTCTCAGGATTGGAATGGGAAGGAGTTGGATATCACATCTCATGCTAAAGGAAGGGTCTCAGGTTTGGTAGAAGCATTGAGATATCACATCTCATGCTATCGGAAGTGTCTCAGGATTGGAATGGGAAGGAGCTGGATATCACATCTCATGCTAAAGGAAGGGTCTCAGGTTTGGAACGGGAAGGAGTTGGATATCACATCTCATGTTATAGGAAGGGTCTCAGGTTTGGTATAAACATTGAGATATCACATCTCTGCTATCGGAAGTGTCTCAGGATTGGAATGGGAAGGAGTTGGATATCCCTACTCATGTTATAGGACGGGTCTCAGGTTTGTTATTGGAATCATTGAGATATCATATTGCATGCTGTAGGAAGGGTCTAAGGGTTGGAATGTGAAGGACTTGGATATCACATCTCATGCTATAGATAGGCTCTTAGGTTTGGAAAGGGAAGGAGTTGGATCTCACATTTCATGTTAGAGGAAGGATCTCAGGTTTGGTATTAGAAGCATTGAGATATCACATCTCATGCTATAGGAAGGGTCTCAGGATTGGAATGGGAAGGAGTTGGATATCACATCTCATGCTATAGGAAGGGTCTCAGGTTTGGTATAAGCATTGAGATATCACATCTCATGCTATAGGAAGGGTCTCAGGATTGGAATGGAACGAGTTGGATATCAGATCTCATGTTATAGGAAGGATCTCAGGTTTGGTATTAGAAGCATTGAGACATCACATCTCATGCTATAGGAAGGGTCTCAGGATTGGAATGGGAAGGAGTTGGATATCAAATCTCATGCTATAGGAAGGGTCTCAGGATTGGAATGGGAAGGAGTTGAATATGACATCTCATGCCGTAGGAAGGGTCTCAGGTTTGGTATAAACATTGAGATATCACATCTCTGCTATCAAAAGGGTCTCAGGATTGGAATGGGAAGGAGTTGGATATCCCATCTCATGTTATAGGAAGAGTCTCAAGTTTGGTATTAGAAGCATTGAGATATCACATCTCATGCTATAGGAAGTGTCTCAGGATTGGAATGGGAAGGACTTGGATATCACATCTCATTCTATAGGTAGGGTCTCAAGTTTGACATTAGAAGCATTGAGATATCACATCTCATGCTATAGGAAGGGTCTGAGGATTGGAATGGGAAGGAGTTGGATATCACATCTCCTGCTATGGGAAGTGTCTCAGGTTTGGTATAAGCAGTGAGATATCACATCTCATGCTATAGGAAGTGTCTCAGGATTGGAATGGGAAGGAGTTGGATATCACATCTCATGTTATAGGAAGGATCTCAGGTTTGGTATAAGCATTGAGATATCACATCTCTGCTATCGGAAGGGTCTCAAGATTGGAATGGGAAGGAGTTGGATATTCCCATCTCATGTTATAGGAAGGGTCTCAGGTTTGGTATTAGAAGCATTGAGATATCACATCTCATGCTATAGGAAGGGTCTCAGGATTGGAATGGGAAGGACTTGGATATCACATCTCATGCTATAGGGAGGGTCTCAAGTTTGATATTAGAAGCTTTGAGATATCACATCTCATGATATCGGAAGGGTCTCAGGATTGGAATGGGAAGGAGTTGGATATCACATCTCATGATAAAGGAAGGGTCTAAGGTTTGGAAGGGGAAGGATTTGGATATCACATCTCATGTTATATTACGGGTCTCAGGTTTGGTATTAGAAGCATTGAGATATCAAGTCTCATAGTATAGGAAGGGTCTCAGAATTGGAATGGGAAGGAGTTGGATATCCCATCTCATGTTATAGGAAGAGTCTCTGGTTTGGTATTAGAATCATTGAGATATCACATCGCATGCTGTAGGAAGGGTCTAAGGATTGGAATGGGATGGACTTGGATATCACATCTCATGTTATAGGTAGGCTCTCAGGTTTGGTATAAGCATTGAGATATCACATCTCATGCTATAGGAAGGCTCTCAGAATTGGAATGGGAAGGAGTTGGATATCACATCTCAAGCTATAGGAAGGGTCTCAGTATTGGAATGGGAAGGACTTGGATATCACATCTCATGCTATAGGAAGGCTCTCAGGTTTGGAAGGGGAAAGAGTTGGATATCTCATTTCATGTTAGAGGTAGGATCTCAGGTTTGGTATTAGAGGCATTGAGATATCACATCTCATGCTATCAGAAGGGTCTCAGGAATGGAATGGGAAGGAGTTAGATATCACATCTCATGCTAAAGGGAGGGTCTCAGGTTTGGAAGGGGAAGGATTTGGATATCACATCTCATGTTATAGGAAGGATCTCAGGTTTGGTATTAGAAGCATTGAGATATCACATCTCATGCTATCGGAAGGATCTCAGGTTTGGTATTAGAAGCATTGAGATATCACATCTCATGCTATCAGAAGAGTCTCAGGATTGGAATAGGAAGGAGTTGGATATCACATTTCATGCTAAAGGGAGGGTCTCAGGTTTGGAAGGGGAAGGATTTGGATATCACATCTCATGTTATCGGAAGGATCTCACGTTTGGTATTAGAAGTATTGAGATATCATATCTCATGCTATAGGAAGGGTCTCAGGATTGGAATGGGAAGGAGTTGGATATCACATCTCATGCTATAGGGAGGGTCTCAGGATTGGAATGGGAAGGACTTAGATATCACATATCATGCTATAGGGAGGGTCTCAGTTTTGATATTAGAAGCATTGAGATATCACATATCATGCTATCGGAAGTGTCTCAGGATTGGAATGGGAAGGAGCTGGATATCACATCTCATGCTAAAGGAAGGGCCTCAGGTTTGGAACGGGAAGGATTTGGATATCACATCTCATGTTATAGGAAGGGTCTCAGGTTTGGTATAAGCATTGAGATATCACATCTCTGCTATCGGAAGTGTCTCAGGATTGGAATGGGAAGGAGTTGGATATCCCATCTCATGTTATAGGACGGGTCTCAGGTTTGTTATTAGAATCATTGAGATATCATATTGCATGCTGTAGGAAGGGTCTAAGGGTTGGAATGTGAAGGACTTGGATATCACATCTCATGCTATAGATAGGCTCTTAGGTTTGGAAAGGGAAGGAGTTGGATATCACATTTCATGTTAGAGGAAGGATCTCAGGTTTGGTATTAGAAGCATTGAGATATCACATCTCATGCTATAGGAAGGGTCTCAGGATTGGAATGGGAAGCAGTTGGATATCACATCTCATGCTATAGGAAGGGTCTCAGGTTTGGTATAAGCCTTGAGATATCACATCTCATGCTATAGGACGGGTCTCAGGATTGGAATGGAAGGAGTTGGATATCACATCTCATGTTATAGGAAGGATCTCAGGTTTGGTATTAGAAGCATTGAGACATCACATCTCATGCTATAGGAAGGGTCTCAAGGTTGGAATGGGAAGGAGTTGGATATCACATCTCATCCAATAGGAAGGGTCTCAGGTTTGGAATGGGAAGGAATTCGATATCACATCTCATGTTATAGGAAGGATCTCAGGTTTGGTATTAGAAGCATTGAGATATCACATCTCATGCTATAGGAAGGGTCTCAGGATTGGAATGTGAAGGATTTGGATATCACATCTCATGCTAAAGGAAGGGTCTCAGGTTTGGTAGAAGCATTGAGATATCACGTCGCTGCTATCGGAAGGGTCTCAGGATTGGATTGGGAAGGAGTTGGATATCCCTTCTCATGCTATAGGAAGGGTCTCAGGATTTGAATGGCAAGGAGTTGGATATCACATCTCATGCCATAGGAAGGGACTCAGGTTTGGTATAAGCATTGAGATATCACATCTCTGCTATCGGAAGGGTCTCAGGATTGGATTGGGAAGGAGTTGGATATCCCTTCTCATGCTATAGGAAGTGTCTCAGGTTGGAATGGGAAGGAGTTGGATATCACATCTCATGTTATAGGAAGGGTCTCAGGATTGGAATGGGAAGGATTTGGATATCACATCTCTTGCTATAGGAAGGGTCTCAGGATTGGAATGGGTAGGAGTTGGATATTACTTTCTTGCTATAGGAAGGGTCTCATGTTTGGAATGGGAAGGAGTTGGATATCACATATGCTATAGTTAGTGTCTCAGGTTTGGAACGGGAAGGAGTTGGATATCACATCTCATGTTATAGGAAGGGTCTCAGGTTTGGTATAAGCATTGAGATATCACATCTCTGCTATCGGAAGCGGCTCAGGATTGGAATGGGAAGGAGTTGGATATCCCATCTCATGTTATAGGAAGAGTCTCTGGTTTGGTATTAGAATTATTGAGATATCACATCGCATGCTGTAGGAAGGGTCTAAGGATTGGAATGGGATAGACTTGGATATCACATCTCATGTTATAGGTAGGCTCTCAGGTTTGGTATAAGCATTGAGATATCACATCTCATGCTATAGGAAGGGTCTCAGGATTGGAATGGGAAGGAATTGGATATCACATCTCATGCTATAGGAAGGGTCTCAGATTTGGTATAAGCATTGAGATATCACATCTCATGCTAAAGGAAGGGTCTCAGGATTGGAATGGGAAGGAGTTGTATATGACATCTCAGGCCATAGGAAGGTTCTCAGGTTTGGTATAAGCATTGAGATATCACATCTCTGCTATCGGAAAGGTCTCAGGATTGGAATGGGAAGGAGTTGGATATCCCATCTCATGTTATAGGAAGGGTCTCAGGTTTGGTATTAGAAGCATAGAGATATCACATCTCATGCTATAGGAAGGGTCTCAGGATTGGAATGGGAAGGACTTGGATGTCACATCTCATGCTATAGGGAGGGTCTCAAGTTTGATATTAGAAGCATTGAGATAACAAATCTCATGATATCGGAAGGGTCTCAGGATTGGAATGGGAAGGAGTTGGATATCACATCTCATGATAAAGGAAGGGTCTAAGGTTTGGAAGGGGAAGGATTTGGATATCACATCTCATGTTATAGGACGGGTCTCAGGTTTAATATTAGAAGCATTGAGATATCAAGTCTCATGGTATAAGAAGGGTCTCAGAATTGGAATGGGAAGGAGTTGGATATCACACCTCAAGCTACAGGAAGGGTCTCAGGATTGGAATGGGAAGGAGTTTGATATCACATCTCATGCCATAGTATGGGTCTCAGGTTTGGTAGAAGCATTGGGATATCACATCTCATGCTATCGGAAGGGTATCAGTATTGGATTTGGAAGAAGTTGGATATCCCATCTCATGCTATAGGAAGGGTCTCAGGTTGGAATGGGAAGGAGTTGGATATCACATTTCGTGTTATAGGAAGGGTCTCAGGATTGGAATGGGAAGGACTTGGATATCATATCTCATGCTATAGGACGGGTCTCAGGTTTGTTATTAGAATCATTGAGATATCATATTGCATGCTGTAGGAAGGGTCTAAGGATTGGAATGGGAAGGACCTGGTTATCACATCTCATGCTATAGAACGGCTCTCAGGTTTGGAAAGGGAAGGAGTTGGATATCACATCTCATGTTATAGGATGGATCTCAGGTTTGGTATTAGAAGTATTGAGATATCACATCTCATGTTATCGGAAGGATCTCAGGTTTGGTATTAGAAGTATTGAGATATCACATCTCATGCTATAGGAAGGGTCTCAGGATTGGAATGGGAAGGAGTTGGATATCACATCTCATGCTAAAGGAAGGGTCTCAGGTTTGGTAGAAGCATTGAGATATCACATCTCATGCTATCGGAAGTGTCTCAGGATTGGAATGGGAAGGAGCTGGATATCACATCTCATGCTAAAGGAAGGGTCTCAGGTTTGGAACGGGAAGGAGTTGGATATCACATCTCATGTTATAGGAAGGGTCTCAGGTTTGGTATAAGCATTGAGATATCACATCTCATGCTATAGGAAGGGTCTCAGGATTGGAATGGGAAGGAGTTGGATATCACATCTCATGCTATAGGAAGGGTCTCAGGTTTGGTATAAGCATTGAGATATCACATCTCATGCTATAGGAAGGGTCTCAGGATTGGAATGGAAGGAGTTGGATATCAGATCTCATGTTATAGGAAGGATCTCAGGTTTGGTATTAGAAGCATTGAGACATCACATCTCATGCTATAGGAAGGGTCTCAGGATTGGAATGGGAAGGAGTTGGATATCAAATCTCATGCTATAGGAAGGGTCTCAGGATTGGAATGGGAAGGAGTTGAATATGACATCTCATGCCGTAGGAAGGGTCTCAGGTTTGGTATAAACATTGAGATATCACATCTCTGCTATCAAAAGGGTCTCAGGATTGGAATGGGAAGGAGTTGGATATCCCATCTCATGTTATAGGAAGAGTCTCAAGTTTGGTATTAGAAGCATTGAGATATCACATCTCATGCTATAGGAAGTGTCTCAGGATTGGAATGGGAAGGACTTGGATATCACATCTCATTCTATAGGTAGG
Organism: Ambystoma mexicanum; assembly: GCF_040938575.1. Lineage (NCBI taxonomy): Eukaryota > Metazoa > Chordata > Amphibia > Caudata > Ambystomatidae > Ambystoma > Ambystoma mexicanum. The sequence goes on along the minus strand of NW_027182330.1, from coordinate 175,054 downwards.
GTCTCAAGTTTGACATTAGAAGCATTGAGATATCACATCTCATGCTATAGGAAGGGTCTGAGGATTGGAATGGGAAGGAGTTGGATATCACATCTCCTGCTATGGGAAGTGTCTCAGGTTTGGTATAAGCAGTGAGATATCACATCTCATGCTATAGGAAGTGTCTCAGGATTGGAATGGGAAGGAGTTGGATATCACATCTCATGTTATAGGAAGGATCTCAGGTTTGGTATAAGCATTGAGATATCACATCTCTGCTATCGGAAGGGTCTCAAGATTGGAATGGGAAGGAGTTGGATATTCCCATCTCATGTTATAGGAAGGGTCTCAGGTTTGGTATTAGAAGCATTGAGACATCACATCTCATGCTATAGGAAGGGTCTCAGGATTGGAATGGGAAGGAGTTGGATATCAAATCTCATGCTATAGGAAGGGTCTCAGGATTGGAATGGGTAGGAGTTGAATATGACATCTCATGCCGTAGGAAGGGTCTCAGGTTTGGTATAAACATTGAGATATCACATCTCTGCTATCAAAAGGGTCTCAGGATTGGAATTGGAAGGAGTTGGATATCCCATCTCATGTTATAGGAAGTGTCTCAGGTTTGGTATTAGAAGCATTGAGATATCACATCTCATGCTATAGGAAGTGTCTCAGGATTGGAATGGGAAGGACTTGGATATCACATCTCCTGCTATAGGTAGGGTCTCAAGTTTGACATTAGAAGCATTGAGATATCACATCTCATGCTATAGGAAGGGTCTGAGGATTGGAATGGGAAGGAGTTGGATATCACATCTGCTATGGGAAGGGTCTCAGGTATGGTATAAGCAGTGAGATATCACATCTCATGCTATAGGAAGTGTCTCAGGATTGGAATGGGAAGGAGTTGGATATCACATCTCATGTTATAGGAAGGATCTCAGGTGTGGTATAAGCATTGAGATATCACATCTCTGCTATCGGAAGGGTCTGAAGATTGGAATGGGAAGGAGTTGGATATTCCCATCTCATGTTATAGGAAGGGTCTCAGGTTTGGTATTAGAAGCATTGAGATATCACATCTCATGCTATAGGAAGGGTCTCAGGATTGGAATGGGAAGGACTTGGATATCACATCTCATGCTATAGGGAGGGTCTCAAGTTTGATATTAGAAGCTTTGAGATATCACATCTCATGATATCGGAAGGGTCTCAGGATTGGAATGGGAAGGAGTTGGATATCACATCTCATGATAAAGGAAGGGTCTAAGGTTTGGAAGGGGAAGGATTTGGATATCACATCTCATGTTATATTACGGGTCTCAGGTTTGGTATTAGAAGCATTGAGATATCAAGTCTCATAGTATAGGAAGGGTCTCAGAATTGGAATGGGAAGGAGTTGGATATCCCATCTCATGTTATAGGAAGAGTCTCTGGTTTGGTATTAGAATCATTGAGATATCACATCGCATGCTGTAGGAAGGGTCTAAGGATTGGAATGGGATGGACTTGGATATCACATCTCATGCTATAGGTAGGCTCTCAGGTTTGGTATAAGCATTGAGATATCACATCTCATGCTATAGGAAGGGTCTCAGAATTGGAATGGGAAGGAGTTGGATATCACATCTCAAGCTATAGGAAGGGTCTCAGTATTGGAATGGGAAGGACTTGGATATCACATCTCATGCTATAGGAAGGCTCTCAGGTTTGGAAGGGGAAAGAGTTGGATATCTCATTTCATGTTAGAGGTAGGATCTCAGGTTTGGTATTAGAGGCATTGAGATATCACATCTCATGCTATCAGAAGGGTCTCAGGAATGGAATGGGAAGGAGTTAGATATCACATCTCATGCTAAAGGGAGGGTCTCAGGTTTGGAAGGGGAAGGATTTGGATATCACATCTCATGTTATAGGAAGGATCTCAGGTTTGGTATTAGAAGCATTGAGATATCACATCTCATGCTATCGGAAGGATCTCAGGTTTGGTATTAGAAGCATTGAGATATCACATCTCATGCTATCAGAAGAGTCTCAGGATTGGAATAGGAAGGAGTTGGATATCACATTTCATGCTAAAGGGAGGGTCTCAGGTTTGGAAGGGGAAGGATTTGGATATCACATCTCATGTTATCGGAAGGATCTCACGTTTGGTATTAGAAGTATTGAGATATCATATCTCATGCTATAGGAAGGGTCTCAGGATTGGAATGGGAAGGAGTTGGATATCACATCTCATGCTATAGGGAGGGTCTCAGGATTGGAATGGGAAGGACTTAGATATCACATATCATGCTATAGGGAGGGTCTCAGTTTTGATATTAGAAGCATTGAGATATCACATCTCATGCTATCGGAAGTGTCTCAGGATTGGAATGGGAAGGAGCTGGATATCACATCTCATGCTAAAGGAAGGGTCTCAGGTTTGGAACGGGAAGGATTTGGATATCACATCTCATGTTATAGGAAGGGTCTCAGGTTTGGTATAAGCATTGAGATATTACATCTCTGCTATCGGAAGTGTCTCAGGATTGGAATGGGAAGGAGTTGGATATCCCATCTCATGTTATAGGACGGGTCTCAGGTTTGTTATTAGAATCATTGAGATATCATATTGCATGCTGTAGGAAGGGTCTAAGGGTTGGAATGTGAAGGACTTGGATATCACATCTCATGCTATAGATAGGCTCTTAGGTTTGGAAAGGGAAGGAGTTGGATATCACATTTCATGTTAGAGGAAGGATCTCAGGTTTGGTATTAGAAGCATTGAGATATCGCATCTCATGCTATAGGAAGGGTCTCAGGATTGGAATGAGAAGCAGTTGGATATCACATCTCATGCTATAGGAAGGGTCTCAGGTTTGGTATAAGCATTGAGATATCACATCTCATGCTATAGGACGGGTCTCAGGATTGGAATGTGAAGGATTTGGATATCACATCTCATGCTAAAGGAAGGGTCTCAGGTTTGGTAGAAGCATTGAGATATCACGTCGCTGCTATCGGAAGGGTCTCAGGATTGGATTGGGAAGGAGTTGGATATCCCTTCTCATGCTATAGGAAGGGTCTCAGGATTTGAATGGCAAGGAGTTGGATATCACATCTCATGCCATAGGAAGGGTCTCAGGTTTGGTATAAGCATTGAGATATCACATCTCTGCTATCGGAAGGGTCTCAGGATTGGATTGGGAAGGAGTTGGATATCCCTTCTCATGCTATAGGAAGTGTCTCAGGTTGGAATGGGAAGGAGTTGGATATCACATCTCATGTTATAGGAAGGGTCTCAGGATTGGAATGGGAAGGATTTGGATATCACATCTCTTGCTATAGGAAGGGTCTCAGGATTGGAATGGGTAGGAGTTGGATATTACTTTCTTGCTATAGGAAGGGTCTCATGTTTGGAATGGGAAGGAGTTGGATATCACATATGCTATAGTTAGTGTCTCAGGTTTGGAACGGGAAGGAGTTGGATATCACATCTCATGTTATAGGAAGGGTCTCAGGTTTGGTATAAGCATTGAGATATCACATCTCTGCTATCGGAAGCGGCTCAGGATTGGAATGGGAAGGAGTTGGATATCCCATCTCATGTTATAGGAAGAGTCTCTGGTTTGGTATTAGAATCATTGAGATATCACATAGCATGCTGTAGGAAGGGTCTAAGGATTGGAATGGGATGGACTTGGATATCACATCTCATGTTATAGGTAGCTTCTCAGGTTTGCTATAAGCATTGAGATATCACATCTCATGCTATAGGAAGGGTCACAGGATTGGAATGGGAAGGAATTGGATATCACATCTCATGCTATAGGAAGGGTCTCAGATTTGGTATAAGCATTGAGATATCACATCTCATGCTAAAGGAAGGGTCTCAGGATTGGAATGGGAAGGAGTTGTATATGACATCTCAGGCCATAGGAAGGTTCTCAGGTTTGGTATAAGCATTGAGATATCACATCTCTGCTATCGGAAAGGTCTCAGGATTGGAATGGGAAGGAGTTGGATATCCCATCTCATGTTATAGGAAGGGTCTCAGGTTTGGTATTAGAAGCATAGAGATATCACATCTCATGCTATAGGAAGGGTCTCAGGATTGGAATGGGAAGGACTTGGATGTCACATCTCATGCTATAGGTAGGGTCTCAAGTTTGATATTAGAAGCATTGAGATAACAAATCTCAAGATATCGGAAGGGTCTCAGGATTGGAATGGGAAGGAGTTGGATATCACATCTCATGATAAAGGAAGGGTCTAAGGTTTGGAAGGGGAAGGATTTGGATATCACATCTCATGTTATAGGACGGGTCTCAGGTTTAATATTAGAAGCATTGAGATATCAAGTCTCATGGTATAAGAAGGGTCTCAGAATTGGAATGGGAAGGAGTTGGATATCACACCTCAAGCTATAGGAAGGGTCTCAGGATTGGAATGGGAAGGAGTTTGATATCACATCTCATGCCATAGTATGGGTCTCAGGTTTGGTAGAAGCATTGGGATATCACATCTCATGCTATCGGAAGGGTATCAGTATTGGATTTGGAAGAAGTTGGATATCCCATCTCATGCTATAGGAAGGGTCTCAGGTTGGAATGGGAAGGAGTTGGATATCACATTTCGTGTTATAGGAAGGGTCTCAGGATTGGAATGGGAAGGACTTGGATATCATATCTCATGCTATAGGACGGGTCTCAGGTTTGTTATTAGAATCATTGAGATATCATATTGCATGCTGTAGGAAGGGTCTAAGGATTGGAATGGGAAGGACCTGGTTATCACATCTCATGCTATAGAACGGCTCTCAGGTTTGGAAAGGGAAGGAGTTGGATATCACATCTCATGTTATAGGATGGATCTCAGGTTTGGTATTAGAAGTATTGAGATATCACATCTCATGTTATCGGAAGGATCTCAGGTTTGGTATTAGAAGTATTGAGATATCACATCTCATGCTATAGGAAGGGTCTCAGGATTGGAATGGGAAGGAGTTGTATATCACATCTCATGCTAAAGGAAGGGTCTCAGGTTTGGTAGAAGCATTGAGATATCACATCTCATGCTATAGGAAGGGTCTCATGATTGGAATGGGAAGGAGTTGGATATCACATCTCATGCTATAGGGAGGGTCTCGGGATTGGAATGGGAAGGACTTAGATATCACATATCATGCTATAGGGAGGGTCTCAGTTTTGATATTAGAAGCATTGAGATATCACATCTCATGCTATCGGAAGTGTCTCAGGATTGGAATGGGAAGGAGCTGGATATCACATCTCATGCTAAAGGAAGGGTCTCAGGTTTGGAACGGGAAGGATTTGGATATCACATCTCATGTTATAGGAAGGGTCTCAGGTTTGGTATAAGCATTGAGATATCACATCTCTGCTATCGGAAGTGTCTCAGGATTGGAATGGGAAGGAGTTGGATATCCCATCTCATGTTATAGGACGGGTCTCAGGTTTGTTATTAGAATCATTGAGATATCATATTGCATGCTGTAGGAAGGGTCTAAGGGTTGGAATGTGAAGGACTTGGATATCACATCTCATGCTATAGATAGGCTCTTAGGTTTGGAAAGGGAAGGAGTTGGATATCACATTTCATGTTAGAGGAAGGATCTCAGGTTTGGTATTAGAAGCATTGAGATATCACATCTCATGCTATAGGAAGGGTCTCAGGATTGGAATGGGAAGCAGTTGGATATCACATCTCATGCTATAGGAAGGGTCTCAGGTTTGGTATAAGCATTGAGATATCACATCTCATGCTATAGGACGGGTCTCAGGATTGGAATGGAAGGAGTTGGATATCACATCTCATGTTATAGGAAGGATCTCAGGTTTGGTATTAGAAGCATTGAGACATCACATCTCATGCTATAGGAAGGGTCTCAGGGTTGGAATGGGAAGGAGTTGGATATCACATCTCATCCAATAGGAAGGGTCTCAGGTTTGGAATGGGAAGGAATTGGATATCACATCTCATGTTATAGGAAGGATCTCAGGTTTGGTATTAGAAGCATTGAGATATCACATCTCATGCTATAGGAAGGGTCTCAGGATTGGAATGTGAAGGATTTGGATATCACATCTCATGCTAAAGGAAGGGTCTCAGGTTTGGTAGAAGCATTGAGATATCACATCGCTGTATCGGAAGGGTCTCAGGATTGGATTGGGAAGGAGTTGGATATCCCTTCTCATGCTATAGGAAGGGTCTCAGGATTTGAATGGCAAGGAGTTGGATATCACATCTCATGCCATAGGAAGGGTCTCAGGTTTGGTATAAGCATTGAGATATCACATCTCTGCTATCGGAAGGGTCTCAGGATTGGATTGGGAATGAGTTGGATATCCCTTCTCATGCTATTGGAAGTGTCTCAGGTTGGAATGGGAAGGAGTTGGATATCACATCTCATGTTATAGGAAGGGTCTCAGGATTGGAATGGGAAGGATTTGGATATCACATCTCTTGCTATAGGAAGGGTCTCAGGATTGGAATGGGTAGGAGTTGGATATTACTTTCTTGCTATAGGAAGGGTCTCATGTTTGGAATGGGAAGGAGTTGGATATCACATATGCTATAGTTAGTGTCTCAGGTTTGGAACGGGAAGGAGTTGGATATCACATCTCATGTTATAGGAAGGGTCTCAGGTTTGGTATAAGCATTGAGATATCACATCTCTGCTATCGGAAGCGGCTCAGGATTGGAATGGGAAGGAGTTGGATATCCCATCTCATGTTATAGGAAGAGTCTCTGGTTTGGTATTAGAATCATTGAGATATCACATCGCATGCTGTAGGAAGGGTCTAAGGATTGGAATGGGATGGACTTGGATATCACATCTCATGTTATAGGTAGGCTCTCAGGTTTGCTATAAGCATTGAGATATCACATCTCATGCTATAGGAAGGGTCACAGGATTGGAATGGGAAGGAATTGGATATCACATCTCATGCTATAGGAAGGGTCTCAGATTTGGTATAAGCATTGAGATATCACATCTCATGCTAAAGGAAGGGTCTCAGGATTGGAATGGGAAGGAGTTGTATATGACATCTCAGGCCATAGGAAGGTTCTCAGGTTTGGTATAAGCATTGAGATATCACATCTCTGCTATCGGAAAGGTCTCAGGATTGGAATGGGAAGGAGTTGGATATCCCATCTCATGTTATAGGAAGGGTCTCAGGTTTGGTATTAGAAGCATAGAGATATCACATCTCATGCTATAGGAAGGGTCTCAGGATTGGAATGGGAAGGACTTGGATGTCACATCTCATGCTATAGGTAGGGTCTCAAGTTTGATATTAGAAGCATTGAGATAACAAATCTCATGATATCGGAAGGGTCTCAGGATTGGAATGGGAAGGAGTTGGATATCACATCTCATGATAAAGGAAGGGTCTAAGGTTTGGAAGGGGAAGGATTTGGATATCACATCTCATGTTATAGGACGGGTCTCAGGTTTAATATTAGAAGCATTGAGATATCAAGTCTCATGGTATAAGAAGGGTCTCAGAATTGGAATGGGAAGGAGTTGGATATCACACCTCAAGCTATAGGAAGGGTCTCAGGATTGGAATGGGAAGGAGTTTGATATCACATCTCATGCCATAGTATGGGTCTCAGGTTTGGTAGAAACATTGGGATATCACATCTCATGCTATCGGAAGGGTATCAGTATTGGATTTGGAAGAAGTTGGATATCCCATCTCATGCTATAGGAAGGGTCTCAGGTTGGAATGGGAAGGAGTTGGATATCACATTTCGTGTTATAGGAAGGGTCTCAGGATTGGAATGGGAAGGACTTGGATATCATATCTCATGCTATAGGACGGGTCTCAGGTTTGTTATTAGAATCATTGAGATATCATATTGCATGCTGTAGGAAGGGTCTAAGGATTGGAATGGGAAGGACCTGGTTATCACATCTCATGCTATAGAACGGCTCTCAGGTTTGGAAAGGGAAGGAGTTGGATATCACATCTCATGTTATAGGATGGATCTCAGGTTTGGTATTAGAAGTATTGAGATATCACATCTCATGTTATCAGAAGGATCTCAGGTTTGGTATTAGAAGTATTGAGATATCACATCTCATGCTATAGGAAGGGTCTCAGGATTGGAATGGGAAGGAGTTGGATATCACATCTCATGCTAAAGGAAGGGTCTCAGGTTTGGTAGAAGCATTGAGATATCACATCTCATGCTATCGGAAGTGTCTCAGGATTGGAATGGGAAGGAGCTGGATATCACATCTCATGCTAAAGGAAGGGTCTCAGGTTTGGAACGGGAAGGAGTTGGATATCACATCTCATGTTATAGGAAGGGTCTCAGGTTTGGTATAAACATTGAGATATCACATCTCTGCTATCGGAAGTGTCTCAGGATTGGAATGGGAAGGAGTTGGATATCCCTACTCATGTTATAGGACGGGTCTCAGGTTTGTTATTGGAATCATTGAGATATCATATTGCATGCTGTAGGAAGGGTCTAAGGGTTGGAATGTGAAGGACTTGGATATCACATCTCATGCTATAGATAGGCTCTTAGGTTTGGAAAGGGAAGGAGTTGGATCTCACATTTCATGTTAGAGGAAGGATCTCAGGTTTGGTATTAGAAGCATTGAGATATCACATCTCATGCTATAGGAAGGGTCTCAGGATTGGAATGGGAAGGAGTTGGATATCACATCTCATGCTATAGGAAGGGTCTCAGGTTTGGTATAAGCATTGAGATATCACATCTCATGCTATAGGAAGGGTCTCAGGATTGGAATGGAAGGAGTTGGATATCAGATCTCATGTTATAGGAAGGATCTCAGGTTTGGTATTAGAAGCATTGAGACATCACATCTCATGCTATAGGAAGGGTCTCAGGATTGGAATGGGAAGGAGTTGGATATCAAATCTCATGCTATAGGAAGGGTCTCAGGATTGGAATGGGAAGGAGTTGAATATGACATCTCATGCCGTAGGAAGGGTCTCAGGTTTGGTATAAACATTGAGATATCACATCTCTGCTATCAAAAGGGTCTCAGGATTGGAATGGGAAGGAGTTGGATATCCCATCTCATGTTATAGGAAGAGTCTCAAGTTTGGTATTAGAAGCATTGAGATATCACATCTCATGCTATAGGAAGTGTCTCAGGATTGGAATGGGAAGGACTTGGATATCACATCTCATTCTATAGGTAGGGTCTCAAGTTTGACATTAGAAGCATTGAGATATCACATCTCATGCTATAGGAAGGGTCTGAGGATTGGAATGGGAAGGAGTTGGATATCACATCTCCTGCTATGGGAAGTGTCTCAGGTTTGGTATAAGCAGTGAGATATCACATCTCATGCTATAGGAAGTGTCTCAGGATTGGAATGGGAAGGACTTGGATATCACATCTCATGTTATAGGAAGGATCTCAGGTTTGGTATAAGCATTGAGATATCACATCTCTGCTATCGGAAGGGTCTCAAGATTGGAATGGGAAGGAGTTGGATATTCCCATCTCATGTTATAGGAAGGGTCTCAGGTTTGGTATTAGAAGCATTGAGATATCACATCTCATGCTATAGGAAGGGTCTCAGGATTGGAATGGGAAGGACTTGGATATCACATCTCATGCTATAGGGAGGGTCTCAAGTTTGATATTAGAAGCTTTGAGATATCACATCTCATGATATCGGAAGGGTCTCAGGATTGGAATGGGAAGGAGTTGTATATCACATCTCATGCTAAAGGAAGGGTCTCAGGTTTGGTAGAAGCATTGAGATATCACATCTCATGCTATAGGAAGGGTCTCATGATTGGAATGGGAAGGAGTTGGATATCACATCTCATGCTATAGGGAGGGTCTCGGGATTGGAATGGGAAGGACTTAGATATCACATATCATGCTATAGGGAGGGTCTCAGTTTTGATATTAGAAGCATTGAGATATCACATCTCATGCTATCGGAAGTGTCTCAGGATTGGAATGGGAAGGAGCTGGATATCACATCTCATGCTAAAGGAAGGGTCTCAGGTTTGGAACGGGAAGGATTTGGATATCACATCTCATGTTATAGGAAGGGTCTCAGGTTTGGTATAAGCATTGAGATATCACATCTCTGCTATCGGAAGTGTCTCAGGATTGGAATGGGAAGGAGTTGGATATCCCATCTCATGTTATAGGACGGGTCTCAGGTTTGTTATTAGAATCATTGAGATATCATATTGCATGCTGTAGGAAGGGTCTAAGGGTTGGAATGTGAAGGACTTGGATATCACATCTCATGCTATAGATAGGCTCTTAGGTTTGGAAAGGGAAGGAGTTGGATATCACATTTCATGTTAGAGGAAGGATCTCAGGTTTGGTATTAGAAGCATTGAGATATCACATCTCATGCTATAGGAAGGGTCTCAGGATTGGAATGGGAAGCAGTTGGATATCACATCTCATGCTATAGGAAGGGTCTCAGGTTTGGTACAAGCATTGAGATATCACATCTCATGCTATAGGACGGGTCTCAGGATTGGAATGGAAGGAGTTGGATATCACATCTCATGTTATAGGAAGGATCTCAGGTTTGGTATTAGAAGCATTGAGACATCACATCTCATGCTATAGGAAGGGTCTCAGGGTTGGAATGGGAAGGAGTTGGATATCACATCTCATCCAATAGGAAGGGTCTCAGGTTTGGAATGGGAAGGAATTGGATATCACATCTCATGTTATAGGAAGGATCTCAGGTTTGGTATTAGAAGCATTGAGATATCACATCTCATGCTATAGGAAGGGTCTCAGGATTGGAATGTGAAGGATTTGGATATCACATCTCATGCTAAAGGAAGGGTCTCAGGTTTGGTAGAAGCATTGAGATATCACGTCGCTGTATCGGAAGGGTCTCAGGATTGGATTGGGAAGGAGTTGGATATCCCTTCTCATGCTATAGGAAGGGTCTCAGGATTTGAATGGCAAGGAGTTGGATATCACATCTCATGCCATAGGAAGGGTCTCAGGTTTGGTATAAGCATTGAGATATCACATCTCTGCTATCGGAAGGGTCTCAGGATTGGATTGGGAATGAGTTGGATATCCCTTCTCATGCTATAGGAAGTGTCTCAGGTTGGAATGGGAAGGAGTTGGATATCACATCTCATGTTATAGGAAGGGTCTCAGGATTGGAATGGGAAGGATTTGGATATCACATCTCTTGCTATAGGAAGGGTCTCAGGATTGGAATGGGTAGGAGTTGGATATTACTTTCTTGCTATAGGAAGGGTCTCATGTTTGGAATGGGAAGGAGTTGGATATCACATATGCTATAGTTAGTGTCTCAGGTTTGGAATGGGAAGGAGTTGGATATCACATCTCATGTTATAGGAAGGGTCTCAGGTTTGGTATAAGCATTGAGATATCACATCTCTGCTATCGGAAGCGGCTCAGGATTGGAATGGGAAGGAGTTGGATATCCCATCTCATGTTATAGGAAGAGTCTCTGGTTTGGTATTAGAATCATTGAGATATCACATCGCATGCTGTAGGAAGGGTCTAAGGATTGGAATGGGATGGACTTGGATATCACATCTCATGTTATAGGTAGGCTCTCAGGTTTGCTATAAGCATTGAGATATCACATCTCATGCTATAGGAAGGGTCACAGGATTGGAATGGGAAGGAATTGGATATCACATCTCATGCTATAGGAAGGGTCTCAGATTTGGTATAAGCATTGAGATATCACATCTCATGCTAAAGGAAGGGTCTCAGGATTGGAATGGGAAGGAGTTGTATATGACATCTCAGGCCATAGGAAGGTTCTCAGGTTTGGTATAAGCATTGAGATATCACATCTCTGCTATCGGAAAGGTCTCAGGATTGGAATGGGAAGGAGTTGGATATCCCATCTCATGTTATAGGAAGGGTCTCAGGTTTGGTATTAGAAGCATAGAGATATCACATCTCATGCTATAGGAAGGGTCTCAGGATTGGAATGGGAAGGACTTGGATGTCACATCTCATGCTATAGGTAGGGTCTCAAGTTTGATATTAGAAGCATTGAGATAACAAATCTCATGATATCGGAAGGGTCTCAGGATTGGAATGGGAAGGAGTTGGATATCACATCTCATGATAAAGGAAGGGTCTAAGGTTTGGAAGGGGAAGGATTTGGATATCACATCTCATGTTATAGGACGGGTCTCAGGTTTAATATTAGAAGCATTGAGATATCAAGTCTCATGGTATAAGAAGGGTCTCAGAATTGGAATGGGAAGGAGTTGGATATCACACCTCAAGCTATAGGAAGGGTCTCAGGATTGGAATGGGAAGGAGTTTGATATCACATCTCATGCCATAGTATGGGTCTCAGGTTTGGTAGAAACATTGGGATATCACATCTCATGCTATCGGAAGGGTATCAGTATTGGATTTGGAAGAAGTTGGATATCCCATCTCATGCTATAGGAAGGGTCTCAGGTTGGAATGGGAAGGAGTTGGATATCACATTTCGTGTTATAGGAAGGGTCTCAGGATTGGAATGGGAAGGACTTGGATATCATATCTCATGCTATAGGACGGGTCTCAGGTTTGTTATTAGAATCATTGAGATATCATATTGCATGCTGTAGGAAGGGTCTAAGGATTGGAATGGGAAGGACCTGGTTATCACATCTCATGCTATAGAACGGCTCTCAGGTTTGGAAAGGGAAGGAGTTGGATATCACATCTCATGTTATAGGATGGATCTCAGGTTTGGTATTAGAAGTATTGAGATATCACATCTCATGTTATCGGAAGGATCTCAGGTTTGGTATTAGAAGTATTGAGATATCACATCTCATGCTATAGGAAGGGTCTCAGGATTGGAATGGGAAGGAGTTGGATATCACATCTCATGCTAAAGGAAGGGTCTCAGGTTTGGTAGAAGCATTGAGATATCACATCTCATGCTATCGGAAGTGTCTCAGGATTGGAATGGGAAGGAGCTGGATATCACATCTCATGCTAAAGGAAGGGTCTCAGGTTTGGAACGGGAAGGAGTTGGATATCACATCTCATGTTATAGGAAGGGTCTCAGGTTTGGTATAAACATTGAGATATCACATCTCTGCTATCGGAAGTGTCTCAGGATTGGAATGGGAAGGAGTTGGATATCCCTACTCATGTTATAGGACGGGTCTCAGGTTTGTTATTGGAATCATTGAGATATCATATTGCATGCTGTAGGAAGGGTCTAAGGGTTGGAATGTGAAGGACTTGGATATCACATCTCATGCTATAGATAGGCTCTTAGGTTTGGAAAGGGAAGGAGTTGGATCTCACATTTCATGTTAGAGGAAGGATCTCAGGTTTGGTATTAGAAGCATTGAGATATCACATCTCATGCTATAGGAAGGGTCTCAGGATTGGAATGGGAAGGAGTTGGATATCACATCTCATGCTATAGGAAGGGTCTCAGGTTTGGTATAAGCATTGAGATATCACATCTCATGCTATAGGAAGGGTCTCAGGATTGGAATGGAAGGAGTTGGATATCAGATCTCATGTTATAGGAAGGATCTCAGGTTTGGTATTAGAAGCATTGAGACATCACATCTCATGCTATAGGAAGGGTCTCAGGATTGGAATGGGAAGGAGTTGGATATCAAATCTCATGCTATAGGAAGGGTCTCAGGATTGGAATGGGAAGGAGTTGAATATGACATCTCATGCCGTAGGAAGGGTCTCAGGTTTGGTATAAACATTGAGATATCACATCTCTGCTATCAAAAGGGTCTCAGGATTGGAATGGGAAGGAGTTGGATATCCCATCTCATGTTATAGGAAGAGTCTCAAGTTTGGTATTAGAAGCATTGAGATATCACATCTCATGCTATAGGAAGTGTCTCAGGATTGGAATGGGAAGGACTTGGATATCACATCTCATTCTATAGGTAGGGTCTCAAGTTTGACATTAGAAGCATTGAGATATCACATCTCATGCTATAGGAAGGGTCTGAGGATTGGAATGGGAAGGAGTTGGATATCACATCTCCTGCTATGGGAAGTGTCTCAGGTTTGGTATAAGCAGTGAGATATCACATCTCATGCTATAGGAAGTGTCTCAGGATTGGAATGGGAAGGACTTGGATATCACATCTCATGTTATAGGAAGGATCTCAGGTTTGGTATAAGCATTGAGATATCACATCTCTGCTATCGGAAGGGTCTCAAGATTGGAATGGGAAGGAGTTGGATATTCCCATCTCATGTTATAGGAAGGGTCTCAGGTTTGGTATTAGAAGCATTGAGATATCACATCTCATGCTATAGGAAGGGTCTCAGGATTGGAATGGGAAGGACTTGGATATCACATCTCATGCTATAGGGAGGGTCTCAAGTTTGATATTAGAAGCTTTGAGATATCACATCTCATGATATCGGAAGGGTCTCAGGATTGGAATGGGAAGGAGTTGGATATCACATCTCATGATAAAGGAAGGGTCTAAGGTTTGGAAGGGGAAGGATTTGGATATCACATCTCATGTTATAGGACGGGTCTCAGGTTTAATATTAGAAGCATTGAGATATCAAGTCTCATGGTATAAGAAGGGTCTCAGAATTGGAATGGGAAGGAGTTGGATATCACACCTCAAGCTATAGGAAGGGTCTCAGGATTGGAATGGGAAGGAGTTTGATATCACATCTCATGCCATAGTATGGGTCTCAGGTTTGGTAGAAGCATTGGGATATCACATCTCATGCTATCGGAAGGGTATCAGTATTGGATTTGGAAGAAGTTGGATATCCCATCTCATGCTATAGGAAGGGTCTCAGTTTGGAATGGGAAGGAGTTGGATATCACATTTCGTGTTATAGGAAGGGTCTCAGGATTGGAATGGGAAGGACTTGGATATCATATCTCATGCTATAGGACGGGTCTCAGGTTTGTTATTAGAATCATTGAGATATCATATTGCATGCTGTAGGAAGGGTCTAAGGATTGGAATGGGAAGGACCTGGTTATCACATCTCATGCTATAGAACGGCTCTCAGGTTTGGAAAGGGAAGGAGTTGGATATCACATCTCATGTTATAGGATGGATCTCAGGTTTGGTATTAGAAGTATTGAGATATCACATCTCATGTTATCGGAAGGATCTCAGGTTTGGTATTAGAAGTATTGAGATATCACATCTCATGCTATAGGAAGGGTCTCAGGATTGGAATGGGAAGGAGTTGGATATCACATCTCATGCTAAAGGAAGGGTCTCAGGTTTGGTAGAAGCATTGAGATATCACATCTCATGCTATCGGAAGTGTCTCAGGATTGGAATGGGAAGGAGCTGGATATCACATCTCATGCTAAAGGAAGGGTCTCAGGTTTGGAACGGGAAGGAGTTGGATATCACATCTCATGTTATAGGAAGGGTCTCAGGTTTGGTATAAACATTGAGATATCACATCTCTGCTATCGGAAGTGTCTCAGGATTGGAATGGGAAGGAGTTGGATATCCCTACTCATGTTATAGGACGGGTCTCAGGTTTGTTATTGGAATCATTGAGATATCATATTGCATGCTGTAGGAAGGGTCTAAGGGTTGGAATGTGAAGGACTTGGATATCACATCTCATGCTATAGATAGGCTCTTAGGTTTGGAAAGGGAAGGAGTTGGATCTCACATTTCATGTTAGAGGAAGGATCTCAGGTTTGGTATTAGAAGCATTGAGATATCACATCTCATGCTATAGGAAGGGTCTCAGGATTGGAATGGGAAGGAGTTGGATATCACATCTCATGCTATAGGAAGGGTCTCAGGTTTGGTATAAGCATTGAGATATCACATCTCATGCTATAGGAAGGGTCTCAGGATTGGAATGGAAGGAGTTGGATATCAGATCTCATGTTATAGGAAGGATCTCAGGTTTGGTATTAGAAGCATTGAGACATCACATCTCATGCTATAGGAAGGGTCTCAGGATTGGAATGGGAAGGAGTTGGATATCAAATCTCATGCTATAGGAAGGGTCTCAGGATTGGAATGGGAAGGAGTTGAATATGACATCTCATGCCGTAGGAAGGGTCTCAGGTTTGGTATAAACATTGAGATATCACATCTCTGCTATCAAAAGGGTCTCAGGATTGGAATGGGAAGGAGTTGGATATCCCATCTCATGTTATAGGAAGAGTCTCAAGTTTGGTATTAGAAGCATTGAGATATCACATCTCATGCTATAGGAAGTGTCTCAGGATTGGAATGGGAAGGACTTGGATATCACATCTCATTCTATAGGTAGGGTCTCAAGTTTGACATTAGAAGCATTGAGATATCACATCTCATGCTATAGGAAGGGTCTGAGGATTGGAATGGGAAGGAGTTGGATATCACATCTCCTGCTATGGGAAGTGTCTCAGGTTTGGTATAAGCAGTGAGATATCACATCTCATGCTATAGGAAGTGTCTCAGGATTGGAATGGGAAGGAGTTGGATATCACATCTCATGTTATAGGAAGGATCTCAGGTTTGGTATAAGCATTGAGATATCACATCTCTGCTATCGGAAGGGTCTCAAGATTGGAATGGGAAGGAGTTGGATATTCCCATCTCATGTTATAGGAAGGGTCTCAGGTTTGGTATTAGAAGCATTGAGATATCACATCTCATGCTATAGGAAGGGTCTCAGGATTGGAATGGGAAGGACTTGGATATCACATCTCATGCTATAGGGAGGGTCTCAAGTTTGATATTAGAAGCTTTGAGATATCACATCTCATGATATCGGAAGGGTCTCGGGATTGGAATGGGAAGGAGTTGGATATCACATCTCATGATAAAGGAAGGGTCTAAGGTTTGGAAGGGGAAGGATTTGGATATCACATCTCATGTTATATTACGGGTCTCAGGTTTGGTATTAGAAGCATTGAGATATCAAGTCTCATAGTATAGGAAGGGTCTCAGAATTGGAATGGGAAGGAGTTGGATATCCCATCTCATGTTATAGGAAGAGTCTCTGGTTTGGTATTAGAATCATTGAGATATCACATCGCATGCTGTAGGAAGGGTCTAAGGATTGGAATGGGATGGACTTGGATATCACATCTCATGTTATAGGTAGGCTCTCAGGTTTGGTATAAGCATTGAGATATCAGATCTCATGCTATAGGAAGGGTCTCAGAATTGGAATGGGAAGGAGTTGGATATCACATCTCAAGCTATAGGAAGGGTCTCAGTATTGGAATGGGAAGGACTTGGATATCACATCTCATGCTATAGGAAGGCTCTCAGGTTTGGAAGGGGAAAGAGTTGGATATCTCATTTCATGTTAGAGGTAGGATCTCAGGTTTGGTATTAGAGGCATTGAGATATCACATCTCATGCTATCAGAAGGGTCTCAGGAATGGAATGGGAAGGAGTTAGATATCACATCTCATGCTAAAGGGAGGGTCTCAGGTTTGGAAGGGGAAGGATTTGGATATCACATCTCATGTTATAGGAAGGATCTCAGGTTTGGTATTAGAAGCATTGAGATATCACATCTCATGCTATCGGAAGGATCTCAGGTTTGGTATTAGAAGCATTGAGATATCACATCTCATGCTATCAGAAGAGTCTCAGGATTGGAATAGGAAGGAGTTGGATATCACATTTCATGCTAAAGGGAGGGTCTCAGGTTTGGAAGGGGAAGGATTTGGATATCACATCTCATGTTATCGGAAGGATCTCACGTTTGGTATTAGAAGTATTGAGATATCATATCTCATGCTATAGGAAGGGTCTCAGGATTGGAATGGGAAGGAGTTGGATATCACATCTCATGCTATAGGGAGGGTCTCAGGATTGGAATGGGAAGGACTTAGATATCACATATCATGCTATAGGGAGGGTCTCAGTTTTGATATTAGAAGCATTGAGATATCACATCTCATGCTATCGGAAGTGTCTCAGGATTGGAATGGGAAGGAGCTGGATATCACATCTCATGCTAAAGGAAGGGTCTCAGGTTTGGAACGGGAAGGATTTGGATATCACATCTCATGTTATAGGAAGGGTCTCAGGTTTGGTATAAGCATTGAGATATCACATCTCTGCTATCGGAAGTGTCTCAGGATTGGAATGGGAAGGAGTTGGATATCCCATCTCATGTTATAGGACAGGTCTCAGGTTTGTTATTAGAATCATTGAGATATCATATTGCATGCTGTAGGAAGGGTCTAAGGGTTGGAATGTGAAGGACTTGGATATCACATCTCATGCTATAGATAGGCTCTTAGGTTTGGAAAGGGAAGGAGTTGGATATCACATTTCATGTTAGAGGAAGGATCTCAGGTTTGGTATTAGAAGCATTGAGATATCACATCTCATGCTATAGGAAGGGTCTCAGGATTGGAATGGGAAGCAGTTGGATATCACATCTCATGCTATAGGAAGGGTCTCAGGTTTGGTATAAGCCTTGAGATATCACATCTCATGCTATAGGACGGGTCTCAGGATTGGAATGGAAGGAGTTGGATATCACATCTCATGTTATAGGAAGGATCTCAGGTTTGGTATTAGAAGCATTGAGACATCACATCTCATGCTATAGGAAGGGTCTCAAGGTTGGAATGGGAAGGAGTTGGATATCACATCTCATCCAATAGGAAGGGTCTCAGGTTTGGAATGGGAAGGAATTCGATATCACATCTCATGTTATAGGAAGGATCTCAGGTTTGGTATTAGAAGCATTGAGATATCACATCTCATGCTATAGGAAGGGTCTCAGGATTGGAATGTGAAGGATTTGGATATCACATCCCATGCTAAAGGAAGGGTCTCAGGTTTGGCAGAAGCATTGAGATATCACGTCGCTGCTATCGGAAGGGTCTCAGGATTGGATTGGGAAGGAGTTGGATATCCCTTCTCATGCTATAGGAAGGGTCTCAGGATTTGAATGGCAAGGAGTTGGATATCACATCTCATGCCATAGGAAGGGACTCAGGTTTGGTATAAGCATTGAGATATCACATCTCTGCTATCGGAAGGGTCTCAGGATTGGATTGGGAAGGAGTTGGATATCCCTTCTCATGCTA
The DNA here is from genome assembly GCF_040938575.1 of Ambystoma mexicanum. Lineage (NCBI taxonomy): Eukaryota > Metazoa > Chordata > Amphibia > Caudata > Ambystomatidae > Ambystoma > Ambystoma mexicanum. The sequence continues at coordinate 156,044 of NW_027182330.1, read as the reverse complement.
TAGGAAGTGTCTCAGGTTGGAATGGGAAGGAGTTGGATATCACATCTCATGTTATAGGAAGGGTCTCAGGATTGGAATGGGAAGGATTTGGATATCACATCTCTTGCTATAGGAAGGGTCTCAGGATTGGAATGGGTAGGAGTTGGATATTACTTTCTTGCTATAGGAAGGGTCTCATGTTTGGAATGGGAAGGAGTTGGATATCACATATGCTATAGTTAGTGTCTCAGGTTTGGAACGGGAAGGAGTTGGATATCACATCTCATGTTATAGGAAGGGTCTCAGGTTTGGTATAAGCATTGAGATATCACATCTCTGCTATCGGAAGCGGCTCAGGATTGGAATGGGAAGGAGTTGGATATCCCATCTCATGTTATAGGAAGAGTCTCTGGTTTGGTATTAGAATTATTGAGATATCACATCGCATGCTGTAGGAAGGGTCTAAGGATTGGAATGGGATAGACTTGGATATCACATCTCATGTTATAGGTAGGCTCTCAGGTTTGGTATAAGCATTGAGATATCACATCTCATGCTATAGGAAGGGTCTCAGGATTGGAATGGGAAGGAATTGGATATCACATCTCATGCTATAGGAAGGGTCTCAGATTTGGTATAAGCATTGAGATATCACATCTCATGCTAAAGGAAGGGTCTCAGGATTGGAATGGGAAGGAGTTGTATATGACATCTCAGGCCATAGGAAGGTTCTCAGGTTTGGTATAAGCATTGAGATATCACATCTCTGCTATCGGAAAGGTCTCAGGATTGGAATGGGAAGGAGTTGGATATCCCATCTCATGTTATAGGAAGGGTCTCAGGTTTGGTATTAGAAGCATAGAGATATCACATCTCATGCTATAGGAAGGGTCTCAGGATTGGAATGGGAAGGACTTGGATGTCACATCTCATGCTATAGGGAGGGTCTCAAGTTTGATATTAGAAGCATTGAGATAACAAATCTCATGATATCGGAAGGGTCTCAGGATTGGAATGGGAAGGAGTTGGATATCACATCTCATGATAAAGGAAGGGTCTAAGGTTTGGAAGGGGAAGGATTTGGATATCACATCTCATGTTATAGGACGGGTCTCAGGTTTAATATTAGAAGCATTGAGATATCAAGTCTCATGGTATAAGAAGGGTCTCAGAATTGGAATGGGAAGGAGTTGGATATCACACCTCAAGCTACAGGAAGGGTCTCAGGATTGGAATGGGAAGGAGTTTGATATCACATCTCATGCCATAGTATGGGTCTCAGGTTTGGTAGAAGCATTGGGATATCACATCTCATGCTATCGGAAGGGTATCAGTATTGGATTTGGAAGAAGTTGGATATCCCATCTCATGCTATAGGAAGGGTCTCAGGTTGGAATGGGAAGGAGTTGGATATCACATTTCGTGTTATAGGAAGGGTCTCAGGATTGGAATGGGAAGGACTTGGATATCATATCTCATGCTATAGGACGGGTCTCAGGTTTGTTATTAGAATCATTGAGATATCATATTGCATGCTGTAGGAAGGGTCTAAGGATTGGAATGGGAAGGACCTGGTTATCACATCTCATGCTATAGAACGGCTCTCAGGTTTGGAAAGGGAAGGAGTTGGATATCACATCTCATGTTATAGGATGGATCTCAGGTTTGGTATTAGAAGTATTGAGATATCACATCTCATGTTATCGGAAGGATCTCAGGTTTGGTATTAGAAGTATTGAGATATCACATCTCATGCTATAGGAAGGGTCTCAGGATTGGAATGGGAAGGAGTTGGATATCACATCTCATGCTAAAGGAAGGGTCTCAGGTTTGGTAGAAGCATTGAGATATCACATCTCATGCTATCGGAAGTGTCTCAGGATTGGAATGGGAAGGAGCTGGATATCACATCTCATGCTAAAGGAAGGGTCTCAGGTTTGGAACGGGAAGGAGTTGGATATCACATCTCATGTTATAGGAAGGGTCTCAGGTTTGGTATAAACATTGAGATATCACATCTCTGCTATCGGAAGTGTCTCAGGATTGGAATGGGAAGGAGTTGGATATCCCTACTCATGTTATAGGACGGGTCTCAGGTTTGTTATTGGAATCATTGAGATATCATATTGCATGCTGTAGGAAGGGTCTAAGGGTTGGAATGTGAAGGACTTGGATATCACATCTCATGCTATAGATAGGCTCTTAGGTTTGGAAAGGGAAGGAGTTGGATCTCACATTTCATGTTAGAGGAAGGATCACAGGTTTGGTATTAGAAGCATTGAGATATCACATCTCATGCTATAGGAAGGGTCTCAGGATTGGAATGGGAAGGAGTTGGATATCACATCTCATGCTATAGGAAGGGTCTCAGGTTTGGTATAAGCATTGAGATATCACATCTCATGCTATAGGAAGGGTCTCAGGATTGGAATGGAAGGAGTTGGATATCAGATCTCATGTTATAGGAAGGATCTCAGGTTTGGTATTAGAAGCATTGAGACATCACATCTCATGCTATAGGAAGGGTCTCAGGATTGGAATGGGAAGGAGTTGGATATCAAATCTCATGCTATAGGAAGGGTCTCAGGATTGGAATGGGAAGGAGTTGAATATGACATCTCATGCCGTAGGAAGGGTCTCAGGTTTGGTATAAACATTGAGATATCACATCTCTGCTATCAAAAGGGTCTCAGGATTGGAATGGGAAGGAGTTGGATATCCCATCTCATGTTATAGGAAGAGTCTCAAGTTTGGTATTAGAAGCATTGAGATATCACATCTCATGCTATAGGAAGTGTCTCAGGATTGGAATGGGAAGGACTTGGATATCACATCTCATTCTATAGGTAGGGTCTCAAGTTTGACATTAGAAGCATTGAGATATCACATCTCATGCTATAGGAAGGGTCTGAGGATTGGAATGGGAAGGAGTTGGATATCACATCTCCTGCTATGGGAAGTGTCTCAGGTTTGGTATAAGCAGTGAGATATCACATCTCATGCTATAGGAAGTGTCTCAGGATTGGAATGGGAAGGAGTTGGATATCACATCTCATGTTATAGGAAGGATCTCAGGTTTGGTATAAGCATTGAGATATCACATCTCTGCTATCGGAAGGGTCTCAAGATTGGAATGGGAAGGAGTTGGATATTCCCATCTCATGTTATAGGAAGGGTCTCAGGTTTGGTATTAGAAGCATTGAGATATCACATCTCATGCTATAGGAAGGGTCTCAGGATTGGAATGGGAAGGACTTGGATATCACATCTCATGCTATAGGGAGGGTCTCAAGTTTGATATTAGAAGCTTTGAGATATCACATCTCATGATATCGGAAGGGTCTCAGGATTGGAATGGGAAGGAGTTGGATATCACATCTCATGATAAAGGAAGGGTCTAAGGTTTGGAAGGGGAAGGATTTGGATATCACATCTCATGTTATATTACGGGTCTCAGGTTTGGTATTAGAAGCATTGAGATATCAAGTCTCATAGTATAGGAAGGGTCTCAGAATTGGAATGGGAAGGAGTTGGATATCCCATCTCATGTTATAGGAAGAGTCTCTGGTTTGGTATTAGAATCATTGAGATATCACATCGCATGCTGTAGGAAGGGTCTAAGGATTGGAATGGGATGGACTTGGATATCACATCTCATGTTATAGGTAGGCTCTCAGGTTTGGTATAAGCATTGAGATATCACATCTCATGCTATAGGAAGGGTCTCAGAATTGGAATGGGAAGGAGTTGGATATCACATCTCAAGCTATAGGAAGGGTCTCAGTATTGGAATGGGAAGGACTTGGATATCACATCTCATGCTATAGGAAGGCTCTCAGGTTTGGAAGGGGAAAGAGTTGGATATCTCATTTCATGTTAGAGGTAGGATCTCAGGTTTGGTATTAGAGGCATTGAGATATCACATCTCATGCTATCAGAAGGGTCTCAGGAATGGAATGGGAAGGAGTTAGATATCACATCTCATGCTAAAGGGAGGGTCTCAGGTTTGGAAGGGGAAGGATTTGGATATCACATCTCATGTTATAGGAAGGATCTCAGGTTTGGTATTAGAAGCATTGAGATATCACATCTCATGCTATCGGAAGGATCTCAGGTTTGGTATTAGAAGCATTGAGATATCACATCTCATGCTATCAGAAGAGTCTCAGGATTGGAATAGGAAGGAGTTGGATATCACATTTCATGCTAAAGGGAGGGTCTCAGGTTTGGAAGGGGAAGGATTTGGATATCACATCTCATGTTATCGGAAGGATCTCACGTTTGGTATTAGAAGTATTGAGATATCATATCTCATGCTATAGGAAGGGTCTCAGGATTGGAATGGGAAGGAGTTGGATATCACATCTCATGCTATAGGGAGGGTCTCAGGATTGGAATGGGAAGGACTTAGATATCACATATCATGCTATAGGGAGGGTCTCAGTTTTGATATTAGAAGCATTGAGATATCACATCTCATGCTATCGGAAGTGTCTCAGGATTGGAATGGGAAGGAGCTGGATATCACATCTCATGCTAAAGGAAGGGTCTCAGGTTTGGAACGGGAAGGATTTGGATATCACATCTCATGTTATAGGAAGGGTCTCAGGTTTGGTATAAGCATTGAGATATCACATCTCTGCTATCGGAAGTGTCTCAGGATTGGAATGGGAAGGAGTTGGATATCCCATCTCATGTTATAGGACGGGTCTCAGGTTTGTTATTAGAATCATTGAGATATCATATTGCATGCTGTAGGAAGGGTCTAAGGGTTGGAATGTGAAGGACTTGGATATCACATCTCATGCTATAGATAGGCTCTTAGGTGTGGAAAGGGAAGGAGTTGGATATCACATTTCATGTTAGAGGAAGGATCTCAGGTTTGGTATTAGAAGCATTGAGATATCACATCTCATGCTATAGGAAGGGTCTCAGGATTGGAATGGGAAGCAGTTGGATATCACATCTCATGCTATAGGAAGGGTCTCAGGTTTGGTATAAGCCTTGAGATATCACATCTCATGCTATAGGACGGGTCTCAGGATTGGAATGGAAGGAGTTGGATATCACATCTCATGTTATAGGAAGGATCTCAGGTTTGGTATTAGAAGCATTGAGACATCACATCTCATGCTATAGGAAGGGTCTCAAGGTTGGAATGGGAAGGAGTTGGGTATCACATCTCATCCAATAGGAAGGGTCTCAGGTTTGGAATGGGAAGGAATTCAATATCACATCTCATGTTATAGGAAGGATCTCAGGTTTGGTATTAGAAGCATTGAGATATCACATCTCATGCTATAGGAAGGGTCTCAGGATTGGAATGTGAAGGATTTGGATATCACATCTCATGCTAAAGGAAGGGTCTCAGGTTTGGTAGAAGCATTGAGATATCACGTCGCTGCTATCGGAAGGGTCTCAGGATTGGATTGGGAAGGAGTTGGATATCCCTTCTCATGCTATAGGAAGGGTCTCAGGATTTGAATGGCAAGGAGTTGGATATCACATCTCATGCCATAGGAAGGGACTCAGGTTTGGTATAAGCATTGAGATATCACATCTCTGCTATCGGAAGGGTCTCAGGATTGGATTGGGAAGGAGTTGGATATCCCTTCTCATGCTATAGGAAGTGTCTCAGGTTGGAATGGGAAGGAGTTGGATATCACATCTCATGTTATAGGAAGGGTCTCAGGATTGGAATGGGAAGGATTTGGATATCACATCTCTTGCTATAGGAAGGGTCTCAGGATTGGAATGGGTAGGAGTTGGATATTACTTTCTTGCTATAGGAAGGGTCTCATGTTTGGAATGGGAAGGAGTTGGATATCACATATGCTATAGTTAGTGTCTCAGGTTTGGAACGGGAAGGAGTTGGATATCACATCTCATGTTATAGGAAGGGTCTCAGGTTTGGTATAAGCATTGAGATATCACATCTCTGCTATCGGAAGCGGCTCAGGATTGGAATGGGAAGGAGTTGGATATCCCATCTCATGTTATAGGAAGAGTCTCTGGTTTGGTATTAGAATTATTGAGATATCACATCGCATGCTGTAGGAAGGGTCTAAGGATTGGAATGGGATAGACTTGGATATCACATCTCATGTTATAGGTAGGCTCTCAGGTTTGGTATAAGCATTGAGATATCACATCTCATGCTATAGGAAGGGTCTCAGGATTGGAATGGGAAGGAATTGGATATCACATCTCATGCTATAGGAAGGGTCTCAGATTTGGTATAAGCATTGAGATATCACATCTCATGCTAAAGGAAGGGTCTCAGGATTGGAATGGGAAGGAGTTGTATATGACATCTCAGGCCATAGGAAGGTTCTCAGGTTTGGTATAAGCATTGAGATATCACATCTCTGCTATCGGAAAGGTCTCAGGATTGGAATGGGAAGGAGTTGGATATCCCATCTCATGTTATAGGAAGGGTCTCAGGTTTGGTATTAGAAGCATAGAGATATCACATCTCATGCTATAGGAAGGGTCTCAGGATTGGAATGGGAAGGACTTGGATGTCACATCTCATGCTATAGGGAGGGTCTCAAGTTTGATATTAGAAGCATTGAGATAACAAATCTCATGATATCGGAAGGGTCTCAGGATTGGAATGGGAAGGAGTTGGATATCACATCTCATGATAAAGGAAGGGTCTAAGGTTTGGAAGGGGAAGGATTTGGATATCACATCTCATGTTATAGGACGGGTCTCAGGTTTAATATTAGAAGCATTGAGATATCAAGTCTCATGGTATAAGAAGGGTCTCAGAATTGGAATGGGAAGGAGTTGGATATCACACCTCAAGCTACAGGAAGGGTCTCAGGATTGGAATGGGAAGGAGTTTGATATCACATCTCATGCCATAGTATGGGTCTCAGGTTTGGTAGAAGCATTGGGATATCACATCTCATGCTATCGGAAGGGTATCAGTATTGGATTTGGAAGAAGTTGGATATCCCATCTCATGTTATAGGAATGGTCTCAGGTTGGAATGGGAAGGAGTTGGATATCACATTTCATGTTATAGAAGGGTCTCAGGATTGGAATGCGAAGGACTTGGATATCATATCTCATGCTATAGGACGGGTCTCAGGTTTGTTATTAGAATCATTGAGATATCATATTGCATGCTATAGGAAGGGTCTCAGGATTGGAATGGGAAGCAGTTGGATATCACATCTCATGCTATAGGAAGGGTCTCAGGTTTGGTATAAGCCTTGAGATATCACATCTCATGCTATAGGACGGGTCTCAGGATTGGAATAGAAGGAGTTGGATATCACATCTCATGTTATAGGAAGGATCTCAGGTTTGGTATTAGAAGCATTGAGACATCACATCTCATGCTATAGGAAGGGTCTCAAGGTTGGAATGGGAAGGAGTTGGATATCACATGTCATCCAATAGGAAGGGTCTCAGGTTTGGAATGGGAAGGAATTGGATATCACATCTCATGTTATAGGAAGGATCTCAGGTTTGGTATTAGAAGCATTGAGATATCACATCTCATGCTATAGGAAGGGTCTCAGGATTGGAATGTGAAGGATTTGGATATCACATCTCATGCTAAAGGAAGGGTCTCAGGTTTGGTAGAAGCATTGAGATATCACGTCGCTGCTATCGGAAGGGTCTCAGGATTGGATTGGGAAGGAGTTGGATATCCCTTCTCATGCTATGGGAAGGGTCTCAGGATTTGAATGGCAAGGAGTTGGATATCACATCTCATGCCATAGGAAGGGTCTCAGGTTTGGTATAAGCATTGAGATATCACATCTCTGCTATCGGAAGGGTCTCAGGATTGGATTGGGAAGGAGTTGGATATCCCTTCTCATGCTATAGGAAGTGTCTCAGGTTGGAATGGGAAGGAGTTGGATATCACATCTCATGTTATAGGAAGGGTCTCAGGATTGGAATGGGAAGGATTTGGATATCACATCTCTTGCTATAGGAAGGGTCTCAGGATTGGAATGGGTAGGAGTTGGATATTACTTTCTTGCTATAGGAAGGGTCTCATGTTTGGAATGGGAAGGAGTTGGATATCACATATGCTATAGTTAGTGTCTCAGGTTTGGAACGGGAAGGAGTTGGATATCACATCTCATGTTATAGGAAGGGTCTCAGGTTTGGTATAAGCATTGAGATATCACATCTCTGCTATCGGAAGCGGCTCAGGATTGGAATGGGAAGGAGTTGGATATCCCATCTCATGTTATAGGAAGAGTCTCTGGTTTGGTATTAGAATTATTGAGATATCACATCGCATGCTGTAGGAAGGGTCTAAGGATTGGAATGGGATAGACTTGGATATCACATCTCATGTTATAGGTAGGCTCTCAGGTTTGGTATAAGCATTGAGATATCACATCTCATGCTATAGGAAGGGTCTCAGGATTGGAATGGGAAGGAATTGGATATCACATCTCATGCTATAGGAAGGGTCACAGATTTGGTATAAGCATTGAGATATCACATCTCATGCTAAAGGAAGGGTCTCAGGATTGGAATGGGAAGGAGTTGTATATGACATCTCAGGCCATAGGAAGGTTCTCAGGTTTGGTATAAGCATTGAGATATCACATCTCTGCTATCGGAAAGGTCTCAGGATTGGAATGGGAAGGAGTTGGATATCCCATCTCATGTTATTGGAAGGGTCTCAGGTTTGGTATTAGAAGCATAGAGATATCACATCTCATGCTATAGGAAGGGTCTCAGGATTGGAATGGGAAGGACTTGGATGTCACATCTCATGCTATAGGGAGGGTCTCAAGTTTGATATTAGAAGCATTGAGATAACAAATCTCATGATATCGGAAGGGTCTCAGGATTGGAATGGGAAGGAGTTGGATATCACATCTCATGATAAAGGAAAGGTCTAAGGTTTGGAAGGGGAAGGATTTGGATATCACATCTCATGTTATAGGACGGGTCTCAGGTTTAATATTAGAAGCATTGAGATATCAAGTCTCATGGTATAAGAAGGGTCTCAGAATTGGAATGGGAAGGAGTTGGATATCACACCTCAAGCTATAGGAAGGGTCTCAGGATTGGAATGGGAAGGAGTTTGATATCACATCTCATGCCATAGTATGGGTCTCAGGTTTGGTAGAAGCATTGGGATATCACATCTCATGCTATCGGAAGGGTATCAGTATTGGATTTGGAAGAAGTTGGATATCCCATCTCATGTTATAGGACGGGTCTCAGGTTTTTTATTAAAATCATTGAGATATCATATTGCATGCTGTAGGAAGGGTCTAAGGATTGGAATGGAAGGAGTTGGATATCACATCTCATGTTAAAGGAAGGATCTCAGGTTTGGTATTAGAAGCATTGAGACATCACATCTCATGCTATAGGAAGGGTCTCAGGATTGGAATGGGATGGAGTTGGATATCACATCTCATGCTATAGGAAGGGTCTCAGGATTGGAATGGGAAGGAGTTGGATATCACATCTCATGTTATAGGAAGGGTCTCAGGTTTGGTATAAACATTGAGATATCACATCTCTACCATCGGAAGTGTCTCAGGATTGGAATGGGAAGGAGTTGGATATCCCATCTCATGTTATAGGACGGGTCTCAGGTTTTTTATTAAAATCATTGAGATATCATATTGCATGCTGTAGGAAGGGTCTAAGGATTGGAATGGGAAGGAGTTGGATATTCCCATCTCATGTTATAGGAAGGGTCTCAGGTTTGGTATTAGAAGCATTGAGATATCACATCTCATGCTATAGGAAGGGTCTCAGGATTGGAATGGGAAGGACTTGGATATCACATCTCATGCTATAGGGAGGGTCTCAAGTTTGATAGAAGCATTGAGATATCACATTTCATGATATCGGAAGGGTCTCAAGATTGGAATGGGAAGGAGTTGGATATCACATCTCATGATAAAGGAAGGGTCTAAGGTTTGGAAGGGGAAGGATTTGGACATCACATCTCATGTTATAGGACGGGTCTCAGGTTTGGTATTAGAAGCATTGAGATATCAAGTCTCATGGTATAGGAAGGGTCTCAGGATTAGAATGGGAAGGAGTTTGATATCACATCTCATGCCATAATATGGGTCTCAGGTTTGGTAGAAGCATTGGGATATCACATCTCATGCTATCGGAAGGGTATCGGGATTGGATTTGGAAGGAGTTGGATATCCCATCTCATGCTATAGGAAGGGTCTCAGGTTGGAATGGGAAGGAGTTGGATATCACATCTCATGTTATAGGAAGGGTCTCAGGATTGGAATGGGAAGGACTTGGATATCACATCTCATGCTATAGGAAGGCTCTCAGGTTTGCAAGGGGAAAGAGTTGGATATCACATTTCATGTTAGATGTAGGATCTCAGGTTTGGTATTAGAAGCATTGAGATATCACATATGCTATCAGAAGGATCTCAGGTTTGGTATAGAAGCATTGAGATATTATATCTTATGCTATCAGAAGGGTCTCAGGATTGGAATGGGATGGAGTTGGATATCACATCTCATGCTATAGGAAGGGTCTCAGGATTGGAATGGGAAGGAGTTGGATATCACATCTCATGTTATAGGAAAGGTCTCAGGTTTGGTATAAACATTGAGATATCACATCTCTACCATCGGAAGTGTCTCAGGATTGGAATGGGAAGGAGTTGGATATCCCATCTCATGTTATAGGACGGGTCTCAGGTTTTTTATTAAAATCATTGAGATATCATATTGCATGCTGTAGGAAGGGTCTAAGGATTGGAATGGGAAGGAGTTGGATATTCCCATCTCTTGTTATAGGAAGGGTCTCAGGTTTGGTATTAGAAGCATTGAGATATCACATCTCATGCTATAGGAAGGGTCTCAGGATTGGAATGGGAAGGACTTGGATATCACATCTCATGCTATAGGGAGGGTCTCAAGTTTGATAGAAGCATTGAGAATTCACATTTCATGATATCGGAAAGGGTCTCAAGATTGGAATGGGAAGGAGTTGGATATCACATCTCATGATAAAGGAAGGGTCTAAGGTTTGGAAGGGGAAGGATTTGGATATCACATCTCATGTTATAGGACGGGTCTCAGGTTTGGTATTAGAAGCATTGAGATATCAAGTCTCATGGTATAGGAAGGGTCTCAGGATTAGAATGGGAAGGAGTTTGATATCACATCTCATGCCATAATATGGGTCTCAGGTTTGGTAGAAGCATTGGGATATCACATCTCATGCTATCGGAAGGGTATCGGGATTGGATTTGGAAGGAGTTGGATATCCCATCTCATGCTATAGGAAGGGTCTCAGGTTGGAATGGGAAGGAGTTGGATATCACATCTCATGTTATAGGAATGGTCTCAGGATTGGAATGGGAAGGACTTGGATATCACATCTCATGCTATAGGAAGGCTCTCAGGTTTGCAAGGGGAAAGAGTTGGATATCACATTTCATGTTAGATGTAGGATCTCAGGTTTGGTATTAGAAGCATTGAGATATCACATATGCTATCAGAAGGATCTCAGGTTTGGTATAGAAGCATTGAGATATCATATCTTATGCTATCAGAAGGGTCTCAGGATTGGAATGGGATGGAGTTGGATATCACATCTCATGCTATAGGAAGGGTCTCAGGATTGGAATGGGAAGGAGTTGGATATCACATCTCATGTTATAGGAAAGGTCTCAGGTTTGGTATAAACATTGAGATATCACATCTCTACCATCGGAAGTGTCTCAGGATTGGAATGGGAAGGAGTTGGATATCCCATCTCATGTTATAGGACGGGTCTCAGGTTTTTTATTAAAATCATTGAGATATCATATTGCATGCTGTAGGAAGGGTCTAAGGATTGGAATGGGAAGGAGTTGGATATTCCCATCTCATGTTATAGGAAGGGTCTCAGGTTTGGTATTAGAAGCATTGAGATATCACATCTCATGCTATAGGAAGGGTCTCAGGATTGGAATGGTAAGGACTTGGATATCACATCTCATGCTATAGGGAGGGTCTCAAGTTTGATAGAAGCATTGAGATATAACATTTCATGATATCGGAAGGGTCTCAAGATTGGAATGGGAAGGAGTTGGATATCACATCTCATGATAAAGGAAGGGTCTAAGGTTTGGAAGGGGAAGGATTTGGATATCACATCTCATGTTATAGGACGGGTCTCAGGTTTGGTATTAGAAGCATTGAGATATCAAGTCTCATGGTATAGGAAGGGTCTCAGGATTAGAATGGGAAGGAGTTTGATATCACATCTCATGCCATAATATGGGTCTCAGGTTTGGTAGAAGCATTGGGATATCACATCTCATGCTATCGGAAGGGTATCGGGATTGGATTTGGAAGGAGTTGGATATCCCATCTCATGCTATAGGAAGGGTCTCAGGTTGGAATGGGAAGGAGTTGGATATCACATCTCATGTTATAGGAAGGGTCTCAGGATTGGAATGGGAAGGACTTGGATATCACATCTCATGCTATAGGAAGGCTCTCAGGTTTGCAAGGGGAAAGAGTTGGATATCACATTTCATGTTAGAGGTAGGATCTCAGGTTTGGTATTAGAAGCATTGAGATATCACATCTCATGCTATCAGAAGGATCTCAGGTTTGGTATAGAAGCATTGAGATATCATATCTTATGCTATCAGAAGGGTCTCAGGATTGGAATGGGAAGGAGTTGGATATCACATCTCATGCTAAAGGGAGGGTCTCAGGTTTGGAAGGGGAAGGATTTGGATATCACATCTCATGTTATAGGATGGATCTCAGGTTTGGTATTAGAAGTATTGAGATATCACATCTCATGTTATCGGAAGGATCTCAGGTTTGGTATTAGAAGTATTGAGATATCACATCTCATGCTATAGGAAGGGTCTCAGGATTGGAATGGGAAGGAGTTGGATATCACATCTCATGCTAAAGGAAGGGTCTCAGGTTTGGTAGAAGCATTGAGATATCACATCTCATGCTATAGGAAGGGTCTCAGGATTGGAATGGGAAGGACTTAGATATCACATATGCTATAGGGAGGGTCTCAGTTTTGATATTAGAAGCATTGAGATATCACATCTTATGCTATCAGAAGTGTCTCAGGATTGGAATGGGAAGGAGCTGGATATCACATCTCATGCTAAAGGAAGGGTCTCAGGTTTGGAACGGGAAGGAGTTGGATATCACATCTCATGTTATAGGAAGGGTCTCAGGTTTGGTATAAACATTGAGATATCACATCTCTGCTATCGGACGTGTCTCAGGATTGGAATGGGAAGGAGTTGGATATCCCATCTCATGTTATAGGACGGGTCTCAGGTTTTTTATTAGAATCATTGAGATATCATATTGCATGCTGTAGGAAGGGTCTAAGGATTGGAATGGGAAGGACTTGGATATCACATCTCATGCTATAGATAGGCTCTCAGGTTTGGAAAGTGAAGGAGTTGGATATCACATTTCATGTTAGAGGAAGGATCTCAGGTTTGGTATAAGCATTGAGATATCACATCTCATGCTATAGGAAGGGTCTCAGGATTGGAATGGAAGGAGTTGGATATCACATCTCATGTTATAGGAAGGATCTCAGGTTTGGTATTAGAAGCATTGAGACATCACATCTCATGCTATAGGAAGGGTCTCAGGATTGGAATGGGAAGGAGTTGAATATGACATCTCATGCCGTAGGAAGGGTCTCAGGTTTGGTATAAACATTGAGATATCACATCTCTGCTATCAAAAGGGTCTCAGGATTGGAATTGGAAGGAGTTGGATATCCCATCTCATGCTATAGGGAGGGTATCAAGTTTGATATTAGAAGCTTTGAGATATCACATCTCATGATATCGGAAGGGTCTCAGGATTGGAATGGGAAGGAGTTGGATATCACATCTCATGATAAAGGAAGGGTCTAAGGTTTGGAAGGGGAAGGATTTGGATATCACATCTCATGTTATATTACGGGTCTCAGGTTTGGTATTAGAAGCATTGAGAAATCAAGTCTCATAGTATAGGAAGGGTCTCAGAATTGGAATGGGAAGGAGTTGGATATCCCATGCCATGTTATAGGAAGAGTCTCTGGTTTGGTATTAGAATCATTGAGATATTCACATCGCATGCTGTAGGAAGGGTCTAAGGATTGGAATGGGATGGACTTGGATATCACATCTCATGCTATAGGTAGGCTCTCAGGTTTGGTATAAGCATTGAGATATCACATCTCATGCTATAGGAAGGGTCTCAGAATTGGAATGGGAAGGAGTTGGATATCACATCTCAAGCTATAGGAAGGGTCTCAGTATTGGAATGGGAAGGACTTGGATATCACATCTCATGCTATAGGAAGGCTCTCAGGTTTGGAAGGGGAAAGAGTTGGATATCTCATTTCATGTTAGAGGTAGGATCTCAGGTTTGGTATTAGAAGCATTGAGATATCACATCTCATGCTATCAGAAGGGTCTCAGGAATGGAATGGGAAGGAGTTAGATATCACATCTCATGCTAAAGGGAGGGTCTCAGGTTTGGAAGGGGAAGGATTTGGATATCACATCTCATGTTATAGGAAGGATCTCAGGTTTGGTATTAGAAGCATTGAGATATCACATCTCATGCTATCGGAAGGATCTCAGGTTTGGTATTAGAAGCATTGAGATATCGCATCTCATGCATCAGAAGAGTCTCAGGATTGGAATAGGAAGGAGTTGGATATCACATTTCATGCTAAAGGGAGGGTCTCAGGTTTGGAAGGGGAAGGATTTGGATATCACATCTCATGTTATCGGAAGGATCTCACGTTTGGTATTAGAAGTATTGAGATATCATATCTCATGCTATAGGAAGGGTCTCAGGATTGGAATGGGAAGGAGTTGGATATCACATCTCATGCTATAGGGAGGGTCTCAGGATTGGAATGGGAAGGACTTAGATATCACATATCATGCTATAGGGAGGGTCTCAGTTTTGATATTAGAAGCATTGAGATATCACATCTCATGCTATCGGAAGTGTCTCAGGATTGGAATGGGAAGGAGCTGGATATCACATCTCATGCTAAAGGAAGGGTCTCAGGTTTGGAACGAGAAGGATTTGGATATCACATCTCATGTTATAGGAAGGGTCTCAGGTTTGGTATAAGCATTGAGATATCACATCTCTGCTATCGGAAGTGTCTCAGGATTGGAATGGGAAGGAGTTGGATATCCCATCTCATGTTATAGGACGGGTCTCAGGTTTGTTATCAGAATCATTGAGATATCATATTGCATGCTGTAGGAAGGGTCTAAAGGTTGGAATGTGATGGACTTGGATATCACATCTCATGCTATAGATAGGCTCTTAGGTTTGGAAAGGGAAGGAGTTGGATATCACATTTCATGTTAGAGGAAGGATCTCAGGTTTGGTATTAGAAGCATTGAGATATCACATCTCATGCTATAGGAAGGGTCTCAGGTTTGGTATAAGCATTGAGATATCACATCTCATGCTATAGGACGGGTCTCAGGATTGGAATGGAAGGAGTTGGATATCACATCTCATGTTATAGGAAGGATCTCAGGTTTGGTATTAGAAGCATTGAGACATCACATCTCATGCTATAGGAAGGGTGTCAGGGTTGGAATAGGAAGGAGTTGGATGTCACATCTCATCCAATAGGAAGGGTCTCAGGTTTGGAATGGGAAGGAATTGGATATCACATCTCATGTTATAGGAAGGATCTCAGGTTTGGTATTAGAAGCATTGAGATATCACATCTCATGCTATAGGAAGGGTCTCAGGATTGGAATGTGAAGGATTTGGATATCACATCTCATGCTAAAGGAAGGGTCTCAGGTTTGGTAGAAGCATTGAGATATCACGTCGCTGCTATCGGAAGGGTCTCAGGATTGGATTGGGAAGGAGTTGGATATCCCTTCTCATGCTATAGGAAGGGTCTCAGGATTTGAATGGCAAGGAGTTGGATATCACATCTCATGCCATAGGAAGGGTCCCAGGTTTGGTATAAGCATTGAGATATCACATCTCTGCTATCGGAAGGGTCTCAGGATTGGATTGGAAAGGAGTTGGATATCCCTTCTCATGCTATAGGAAGTTTCTCAGGTTGGAATGGGAAGGAGTTGGATATCACATCTCATGTTATAGGAAGGGTCTCAGGATTGGAATGGGAAGGATTTGGATATCACATCTCTTGCTATAGGAAGGGTCTCAGGATTGGAATGGGTAGGAGTTGGATATTACTTTCTTGCTATAGGAAGGGTCTCATGTTTGGAATGGGAAGGAGTTGGATATCACATATGCTATAGTTAGTGTCTCAGGTTTGGAACGGGAAGGAGTTGGATATCACATCTCATGTTATAGGAAGGGTCTCAGGTTTGGTATAAGCATTGAGATATCACATCTCTGCTATCGGAAGCGGCTCAGGATTGGAATGGGAAGGAGTTGGATATCCCATCTCATGTTATAGGAAGAGTCTCTGGTTTGGTATTAGAATCATTGAGATATCACATCGCATGCTGTAGGAAGGGTCTAAGGATTGGAATGGGATGGACTTGGATATCACATCTCATGTTATAGGTAGGCTCTCAGGTTTGGTATAAGCATTGAGATATCACATCTCATGCTATAGGAAGGGTCTCAGGATTGGAATGGGAAGGAATTGGATATCACATCTCAGGCTATAGGAAGGGTCTCAGGATTGGAATGGGAAGGAGTTGGATATCACATCTCATGCTATAGGAAGGGTCTCAGGTTTGGTATAAGCATTGAGATATCACATCTCATGCTATAGGAAGGGTCTCAGGATTGGAATGGAAGGAGTTGGATATCACATCTCATGTTATAGGAAGGATCTCAGGTTTGGTATTAGAAGCATTGAGACATCACATCTCATGCTATAGGAAGGGTCTCAGGATTGGAATGGGAAGGAGTTGGATATCAAATCTCATGCTATAGGAAGGGTCTCAGGATTGGAATGGGAAGGAGTTGAATATGACATCTCATGCCGTAGGAAGGGTCTCAGGTTTGGTATAAACATTGAGATATCACATCTCTGCTATCAAAAGGGTCTCAGGATTGGAATTGGAAGGAGTTGGATATCCCATCTCATGTTATAGGAAGAGTCTCAGGTTTGGTATTAGAAGCATTGAGATATCACATCTCATGCTATAGGAAGTGTCTCAGGATTGGAATGGGAAGGACTTGGATATCACATCTCATGCTATAGGTAGGGTCTCAAGTTTGACATTAGAAGCATTGAGATATCACATCTCATGCTATAGGAAGGGTCTGAGGATTGGAATGGGAAGGAGTTGGATATCACATCTCCTGCTATGGGAAGGGTCTCAGGTTTGGTATAAGCAGTGAGATATCACATCTCATGCTATAGGAAGTGTCTCAGGATTGGAATGGGAAGGAGTTGGATATCACATCTCATGTTATAGGAAGGATCTCAGGTGTGGTATAAGCATTGAGATATCACATCTCTGCTATCGGAAGGGTCTCAAGATTGGAATGGGAAGGAGTTGGATATTCCCATCTCATGTTATAGGAAGGGTCTCAGGTTTGGTATTAGAAGCATTGAGATATCACATCTCATGCTATAGGAAGGGTCTCAGGATTGGAATGGGAAGGACTTGGATATCACATCTCATGCTATAGGGAGGGTCTCAAGTTTGATATTAGAAGCTTTGAGATATCACATCTCATGATATCGGAAGGGTCTCAGGATTGGAATGGGAAGGAGTTGGATATCACATCTCATGATAAAGGATGGGTCTAAGGTTTGGAAGGATTTGGATATCACATCTCATGTTATATTACGGGTCTCAGGTTTGGTATTAGAAGCATTGAGATATCAAGTCTCATAGTATAGGAAGGGTCTCAGAATTGGAATGGGAAGGAGTTGGATATCCCATATGTTATAGGAAGAGTCTCTGGTTTGGTATTAGAATCATTGAGATATTCACATCGCATGCTGTAGGAAGGGTCTAAGGATTGGAATGGGATGGACTTGGATATCACATCTCATGCTATAGGTAGGCTCTCAGGTTTGGTATAAGCATTGAGATATCACATCTCATGCTATAGGAAGGGTCTCAGAATTGGAATGGGAAGGAGTTGGATATCACATCTCAAGCTATAGGAAGGGTCTCAGTATTGGAATGGGAAGGACTTGGATATCACATCTCATGCTATAGGAAGGCTCTCAGGTTTGGAAGGGGAAAGAGTTGGATATCTCATTTCATGTTAGAGGTAGGATCTCAGGTTTGGTATTAGAGGCATTGAGATATCACATCTCATGCTATCAGAAGGGTCTCAGGAATGGAATGGGAAGGAGTTAGATATCACATCTCATGCTAAAGGGAGGGTCTCAGGTTTGGAAGGGGAAGGATTTGGATATCACATCTCATGTTATAGGAAGGATCTCAGGTTTGGTATTAGAAGCATTGAGATATCACATCTCGCTATCGGAAGGATCTCAGGTTTGGTATTAGAAGCATTGAGATATCACATCTCATGCTATCAGAAGAGTCTCAGGATTGGAATAGGAAGGAGTTGGATATCACATTTCATGCTAAAGGGAGGGTCTCAGGTTTGGAAGGGGAAGGATTTGGATATCACATCTCATGTTATCGGAAGGATCTCACGTTTGGTATTAGAAGTATTGAGATATCATATCTCATGCTATAGGAAGGGTCTCAGGATTGGAATGGGAAGGAGTTGGATATCACATCTCATGATATAGGGAGGGTCTCAGGATTGGAATGGGAAGGACTTCGATATCACATATCATGCTATAGGGAGGGTCTCAGTTTTGATATTAGAAGCATTGAGATATCACATCTCATGCTATCGGAAGTGTCTCAGGATTGGAATGGGAAGGAGCTGGATATCACATCTCATGCTAAAGGAAGTGTCTCAGGTTTGGAACGAGAAGGATTTGGATATCACATCTCATGTTATAGGAAGGGTCTCAGGTTTGGTATAAGCATTGAGATATCACATCTCTGCTATCGGAAGTGTTTCAGGATTGGAATGGGAAGGAGTTGGATATCCCATCTCATGTTATAGGACGGGTCTCAGGTTTGTTATTAGAATCATTGAGATATCATATTGCATGCTGTAGGAAGGGTCTAAGGGTTGGAATGTGAAGGACTTGGATATCACATCTCATGCTATAGATAGGCTCTTAGGTTTGGTATTAGAAGCATTGAGATATCACATCTCATGCTATAGGAAGGGTCTCAGGATTGGAATGGGAAGCAGTTGGATATCACATCTCATGCTATAGGAAGGGTCTCAGGTTTGGTATAAGCATTGAGATATCACATCTCATGCTATAGGACGGGTCTCAGGATTGGAATGGAAGGAGTTGGATATCACATCTCATGTTATAGGAAGGATCTCAGGTTTGGTATTAGAAGCATTGAGACATCACATCTCATGCTATAGGAAGGGTCTCAGGGTTGGAATGGGAAGGAGTTGGATATCACATCTCATCCAATAGGAAGGGTCTCAGGTTTGGAATGGGAAGGAATTGGATATCACATCTCATGTTATAGGAAGGATCTCAGGTTTGGTAGAAGCATTGAGATATCACGTCGCTGCTATCGGAAGGGTCTCAGGATTGGATTGGGAAGGAGTTGGATATCCCTTCTCATGCTATAGGAAGGGTCTCAGGATTTGAATGGCAAGGAGTTGGATATCACATCTCATGCCATAGGAAGGGTCTCAGGTTTGGATTGGGAAGGAGTTGGATATCCCTTCTCATGCTATAGGAAGTGTCTCAGGTTGGAATGGGAAGAAGTTGGATATAACATCTCATGTTATAGGAAGGGTCTCAGGATTGGAATGGGAAGGATTTGGATATCACATCTCTTGCTATAGGAAGGGTCTCAGGATTGGAATGGGTAGGAGTTGGATATTACTTTCTTGCTATAGGAAGGGTCTCATGTTTGGAATGGGAAGGAGTTGGATATCACATATGCTATAGTTAGTGTCTCAGGTTTGGAACGGGAAGGAGTTGGATATCACATCTCATGTTATAGGAAGGGTCTCAGGTTTGGTATAAGCATTGAGATATCACATCTCTGCTATCGGAAGCGGCTCAGGATTGGAATGGGAAGGAGTTGGATATCCCATCTCATGTTATAGGAAGAGTCTCTGGTTTGGTATTAGAATAATTGAGATATCACATCGCATGCTGTAGGAAGGGTCTAAGGATTGGAATGGGATGGACTTGGATATCACATCTCATGTTATAGGTAGGCTCTCAGGTTTGGTATAAGCATTGAGATATCACATCTCATGCTATAGGAAGGGTCTCAGGATTGGAATGGGAAGGAATTGGATATCACATCTCAGGCTATAGGAAGGGTCTCAGGATTGGAATGGGAAGGAGTTGGATATCACATCTCATGCTATAGGAAGGGTCTCAGGTTTGGTATAAGCATTGATATATCACATCTCATGCTATAGGAAGGATCTCAGGATTGGAATGGAAGGAGTTGGATATCACATCTCATGTTATAGGAAGGATCTCAGGTTTGGTATTAGAAGCATTGAGACATCACAACTCATGCTATAGGAAGGGTCTCAGGATTGGAATGGGAAGGAGTTGGATATCAAATCTCATGCTATAGGAAGGGTCTCAGGATTGGAATGGGAAGGAGTTGAATATGACATCTCATGCCGTAGGAAGGGTCTCAGGTTTGGTATAAACATTGAGATATCACATCTCTGCTATCAAAAGGGTCTCAGGATTGGAATTGGAAGGAGTTGGATATCCCATCTCATGTTATAGGAAGAGTCTCAGGTTTGGTATTAGAAGCATTGAGATATCACATCTCATGCTATAGGAAGTGTCTCAGGATTGGAATGGGAAGGACTTGGATATCACATCTCATGCTATATGTAGGGTCTCAAGTTTGACATTAGAAGCATTGAGATATCACATCTCATGCTATAGGAAGGGTCTGAGGATTGGAATGGGAAGGAGTTGGATATCACATCTCCTGCTATGGGAAGGGTCTCAGGTTTGGTATAAGCAGTGAGATATCACATCTCATGCTATAGGAAGTGTCTCAGGATTGGAATGGGAAGGAGTTGGATATCACATCTCATGTTATAGGAAGGATCTCAGGTGTGGTATAAGCATTGAGATATCACATCTCTGCTATCGGAAGGGTCTCAAGATTGGAATGGGAAGGAGTTGGATATTCCCATCTCATGTTATAGGAAGGGTCTCAGGTTTGGTATTAGAAGCATTGAGATATCACATCTCATGCTATAGGAAGGGTCTCAGGATTGGAATGGGAAGGACTTGGATATCACATCTCATGCTATAGGGAGGGTCTCAAGTTTGATATTAGAAGCTTTGAGATATCACATCTCATGATATCGGAAGGGTCTCAGGATTGGAATGGGAAGGAGTTGGATATCACATCTCATGATAAAGGAAGGGTCTAAGGTTTGGAAGGGGAAGGATTTGGATATCACATCTCATGTTATATTATGGGTCTCAGGTTTGGTATTAGAAGCATTGAGATATCAAGTCTCATAGTATAGGAAGGGTCTCAGAATTGGAATGGGAAGGAGTTGGATATCCCATCTCATGTTATAGGAAGAGTCTCTGGTTTGGTATTAGAATCATTGAGATATTCACATCGCATGCTGTAGGAAGGGTCTAAGGATTGGAATGGGATGGACTTGGATATCACATCTCATGCTATAGGTAGGCTCTCAGGTTTGGTATAAGCATTGAGATATCACATCTCATGCTATAGGAAGGGTCTCAGAATTGGAATGGGAAGGAGTTGGATATCACATCTCAAGCTATAGGAAGGGTCTCAGTATTGGAATGGGAAGGACTTGGATATCACATCTCATGCTATAGGAAGGCTCTCAGGTTTGGAAGGGGAAAGAGTTGGATATCTCATTTCATGTTAGAGGTAGGATCTCAGGTTTGGTATTAGAGGCATTGAGATATCACATCTCATGCTATCAGAAGGGTCTCAGGAATGGAATGGGAAGGAGTTAGATATCACATCTCATGCTAAAGGGAGGGTCTCAGGTTTGGAAGGGGAAGGATTTGGATATCACATCTCATGTTATAGGAAGGATCTCAGGTTTGGTATTAGAAGCATTGAGATATCACATCTCATGCTATCGGAAGGATCTCAGGTTTGGTATTAGAAGCATTGAGATATCACATCTCATGCTATCAGAAGAGTCTCAGGATTGGAATAGGAAGGAGTTGGATATCACATTTCATGCTAAAGGGAGGGTCTCAGGTTTGGAAGGGGAAGGATTTGGATATCATATCTCATGTTATCGGAAGGATCTCACGTTTGGTATTAGAAGTATTGAGATATCATATCTCATGCTATAGGAAGGGTCTCAGGATTGGAATGGGAAGGAGTTGGATATCACATCTCATGCTATAGGGAGGGTCTCAGGATTGGAATGGGAAGGACTTAGATATCACATATCATGCTATAGGGAGGGTCTCAGTTTTGATATTAGAAGCATTGAGATATCACATCTCATGCTATCGGAAGTGTCTCAGGATTGGAATGGGAAGGAGCTGGATATCACATCTCATGCTAAAGGAAGGGTCTCAGGTTTGGAACGAGAAGGATTTGGATATCACATCTCATGTTATAGGAAGGGTCTCAGGTTTGGTATAAGCATTGAGATATCACATCTCTGCTATCGGAAGTGTCTCAGGATTGGAATGGGAAGGAGTTGGATATCCCATCTCATGTTATAGGACGGGTCTCAGGTTTGTTATTAGAATCATTGAGATATCATATTGCATGCTGTAGGAAGGGTCTAAGGGTTGGAATGTGAAGGACTTGGATATCACATCTCATGCTATAGATAGGCTCTTAGGTTTGGAAAGGGAAGGTGTTGGATATCACATTTCATGTTAGAGGAAGGATCTCAGGTTTGGTATTAGAAGCATTGAGATATCACATCTCATGCTATAGGAAGGGTCTCAGGATTGGAATGGGAAGCAGTTGGATATGACATCTCATGCTATAGGAAGGGTCTCAGGTTTGGTATAAGCATTGAGATATCACATCTCATGCTATAGGACGGGTCTCAGGATTGGAATGGAAGGAGTTGGATATCACATCTCATGTTATAGGAAGGATCTCAGGTTTGGTATTAGAAGCATTGAGACATCACATCTCATGCTATAGGAAGGGTCTCAGGGTTGGAATGGGAAGGAGTTGGTTATCACATCTCATCCAATAGGAAGGGTCTCAGGTTTGGAATGGGAAGGAATTGGATATCACATCTCATGTTATAGGAAGGATCTCAGGTTTGGTATTAGAAGCATTGAGATATCACATCTCATGCTATAGGAAGGGTCTCAGGATTGGAATGTGAAGGATTTGGATATCACATCTCATGCTAAAGGAAGGGTCTCAGGTTTGGTAGAAGCATTGAGATATCACGTCGCTGCTATCGGAAGGGTCTCAGGATTGGATTGGGAAGGAGTTGGATATCCCTTCTCATGCTATAGGAAGGGTCTCAGGATTTGAATGGCAAGGAGTTGGATATCACATCTCATGCCATAGGAAGGGTCTCAGGTTTGGTATAAGCATTGAGATATCACATCTCTGCTATCGGAAGGGTCTCAGGATTGGATTGGGAAGGAGTTGGATATCCCTTCTCATGCTATAGGAAGTGTCTCAGGTTGGAATGGGAAGGAGTTGGATATCACATCTCATGTTATAGGAAGGGTCTCAGGATTGGAATGGGAAGGATTTGGATATCACATCTCTTGCTATAGGAAGGGTCTCAGGATTGGAATGGGTAGGAGTTGGATATTATTTTCTTGCTATAGGAAGGGTCTCATGTTTGGAATGGGAAGGAGTTGGATATCACATATGCTATAGTTAGTGTCTCAGGTTTGGAACAGGAAGGAGTTGGATATCACATCTCATGTTATAGGAAGGGTCTCAGGTTTGGTATAAGCATTGAGATATCACATCTCTGCTATCAGAAGCGGCTCAGGATTGGAATGGGAAGGAGTTGGATATCCCATCTCATGTTATAGGAAGAGTCTCTGGTTTGGTATTAGAATCATTGAGATATCACATCGCATGCTGTAGGAAGGGTCTAAGGATTGGAATGGGATGCGCTTGGATATCACATCTCATGTTATAGGTAGGCTCTCAGGTTTGGTATAAGCATTGAGATATCACATCTCATGCTATAGGAAGGGTCTCAGGATTGGAATGGGAAGGAATTGGATATCACATCTCAGGCTATAGGAAGGGTCTCAGGATTGGAATGGGAAGGAGTTGGATATCACATCTCATGCTATAGGAAGGGTCTCAGGTTTGGTATAAGCATTGAGATATCACATCTCATGCTATAGGAAGGGTCTCAGGATTGGAATGGAAGGAGTTGGATATCACATCTCATGTTATAGGAAGGATCTCAGGTTTGGTATTAGAAGCATTGAGACATCACATCTCATGCTATAGGAAGGGTCTCAGGATTGGAATGGGAAGGAGTTGGATATCAAATCTCATGCTATAGGAAGGGTCTCAGGATTGGAATGGGAAGGAGTTGAATATGACATCTCATGCCGTAGGAAGGGTCTCAGGTTTGGTATAAACATTGAGATATCACATCTCTGCTATCAAAAGGGTCTCAGGATTGGAATTGGAAGGAGTTGGATATCCCATCTCATGTTATAGGAAGAGTCTCAGGTTTGGTATTAGAAGCATTGAGATATCACATCTCATGCTATAGGAAGTGTCTCAGGATTGGAATGGGAAGGACTTGGATATCACATCTCATCCTATAGGTAGGGTCTCAAGTTTGACATTAGAAGCATTGAGATATCACATCTCATGCTATAGGAAGGGTCTGAGGATTTGAATGGGAAGGAGTTGGATATCACATCTCCTGCTATGGGAAGGGTCTCAGGTTTGGTATAAGCAGTGAGATATCACATCTCATGCTATAGGAAGTGTCTCAGGATTGGAATGGGAAGGAGTTGGATATCACATCTCATGTTATAGGAAGGATCTCAGGTGTGGTATAAGCATTGAGATATCACATCTCTGCTATCGGAAGGGTCTCAAGATTGGAATGGGAAGGAGTTGGATATTCCCATCTCATGTTATAGGAAGGGTCTCAGGTTTGGTATTAGAAGCATTGAGATATCACATCTCATGCTATAGGAAGGGTCTCAGGATTGGAATGGGAAGGACTTGGTTATCACATCTCATGCTATAGGGAGGGTCTCAAGTTTGATATTAGAAGCTTTGAGATATCACATCTCATGATATCGGAAGGGTCTCAGGATTGGAATGGGAAGGAGTTGGATATCACATCTCATGATAAAGGACGGGTCTAAGGTTTGGAAGGGGAAGGATTTGGATATCACATCTCATGTTATATTACGGGTCTCAGGTTTGGTATTAGAAGCATTGAGATATCAAGTCTCATAGTATAGGAAGGGTCTCAGAATTGGAATGGGAAGGAGTTGGATATCCCATCTCATGTTATAGGAAGAGTCTCTGGTTTGGTATTAGAATCATTGAGATATTCACATCGCATGCTGTAGGAAGGGTCTCAGAATTGGAATGGGAAGGAGTTGGATATCACATCTCAAGCTATAGGAAGGGTCTCAGTATTGGAATGGGAAGGACTTGGATATCACATCTCATGCTATAGGAAGGCTCTCAGGTTTGGAAGGGGAAAGAGTTGGATATCTCATTTCATGTTAGAGGTAGGATCTCAGGTTTGGTATTAGAGGCATTGAGATATCACATCTCATGCTATCAGAAGGGTCTCAGGAATGCAATGGGAAGGAGTTAGATATCACATCTCATGCTAAAGGGAGGGTCTCAGGTTTGGAAGGGGAAGGATTTGGATATCACATCTCATGTTATAGGAAGGATCTCAGGTTTGGTATTAGAAGCATTGAGATATCACATCTCATGCTATCGGAAGGATCTCAGGTTTGGTATTAGAAGCATTGAGATATCACATCTCATGCTATCAGAAGAGTCTCAGGATTGGAATAGGAAGGAGTTGGATATCACATTTCATGCTAAAGGGAGGGTCTCAGGTTTGGAAGGGGAAGGATTTGGATATCACATCTCATGTTATCGGAAGGATCTCACGTTTGGTATTAGAAGTATTGAGATATCATATCTCATGCTATAGGAAGGGTCTCAGGATTGGAATGGGAAGGAGTTGGATATCACATCTCATGATATAGGGAGGGTCTCAGGATTGGAATGGGAAGGACTTAGATATCACATATCATGCTAAAGGAAGGGTCTCAGGTTTGGAACGAGAAGGATTTGGATATCACATCTCATGTTATAGGAAGGGTCTCAGGTTTGGTATAAGCATTGAGATATCACATCTCTGCTATCGGAAGTGTCTCAGGATTGGAATGGGAAGGAGTTGGATATCCCATCTCATGTTATAGGACGGGTCTCAGGTTTGTTATTAGAATCATTGAGATATCATATTGCATGCTGTAGGAAGGGTCTAAGGGTTGGAATGTGAAGGACTTGGATATCACATCTCATGCTATAGATAGGCTCTTAGGTTTGGAAAGGGAAGGAGTTGGATATCATATTTCATGTTAGAGGAAGGATCTCAGGTTTGGTATTAGAAGCATTGAGATATCACATCTCATGCTATAGGAAGGGTCTCAGGATTGGAATGGGAAGCAGTTGGATATCACATCTCATGCTATAGGAAGGGTCTCAGGTTTGGTATAAGCATTGAGATATCACATCCCATGCTATAGGACGGGTCTCAGGATTGGAATGGAAGGAGTTGGATATCACATCTCATGTTATAGGAAGGATCTCAGGTTTGGTATTAGAAGCATTGAGACATCACATCTCATGCTATAGGAAGGGTCTCAGGGTTGGAATGGGAAGGAGTTGGATATCACATCTCATCCAATAGGAAGGGTCTCAGGTTTGGAATGGGAAGGAATTGGATATCACATTTCATGTTATAGGAAGGATCTCAGGTTTGGTATTAGAAGCATTGAGATATCACATCTCATGCTATAGGAAGGGTCTCAGGATTGGAATGTGAAGGATTTGGATATCACATCTCATGCTAAAGGAAGGGTCTCAGGTTTGGTAGAAGCATTGAGATATCACGTCGCTGCTATCGGAAGGGTCTCAGGATTGGATTGGGAAGGAGTTGGATATCCCTTCTCATGCTAGAGGAAGGGTCTCAGGATTTGAATGGCAAGGAGTTGGATATCACATCTCATGCCATAGGAAGGGTCTCAGGTTTGGTATAAGCATTGAGATATCACATCTCTGCTATCGGAAGGGTCTCAGGATTGGATTGGGAAGGAGTTGGATATCCCTTCTCATGCTATAGGAAGTGTCTCAGGTTGGAATGGGAAGGAGTTGGATATCACATCTCATGTTATAGGAAGGGTCTCAGGATTGGAATGGTAAGGATTTGGATATCACATCTCTTGCTATAGGAAGGGTCTCAGGATTGGAATGGGTAGGAGTTGGATATTACTTTCTTGCTATAGGAAGGGTCTCATGTTTGGAATGGGAAGGAGTTGGATATCACATATGCTATAGTTAGTGTCTCAGGTTTGGAACGGGAAGGAGTTGGATATCACATCTCATGTTATAGGAAGGGTCTCAGGTTTGGTATAAGCATTGAGATATCACATCTCTGCTATCGGAATCGGCTCAGGATTGGAATGGGAAGGAGTTGGATATCCCATATCATGTTATAGGAAGAGTCTCTGGTTTGGTATTAGAATCATTGAGATATCACATCGCATGCTGTAGGAAGGGTCTAAGGATTGGAATGGGATGGACTTGGATATCACATCTCATGTTATAGGTAGGCTCTCAGGTTTGGTATAAGCATTGAGATATCACATCTCATGCTATAGGAAGGGTCTCAGGATTGGAATGGGAAGGAATTGGATATCACATCTCAGGCTATAGGAAGGGTCTCAGGATTGGAATGGGAAGGAGTTGGATATCACATCTCATGCTTTAGGAAGGGTCTCAGGTTTGGTATAAGCATTGATATATCACATCTCATGCTATAGGAAGGGTCTCAGGATTGGAATGGAAGGAGTTGGATATCACATCTCATGTTATAGGAAGGATCTCAGGTTTGGTATTAGAAGCATTGAGACATCACATCTCATGCTATAGGAAGGGTCTCAGGATTGGAATGGGAAGGAGTTGGATATCAAATCTCATGCTATAGGAAGGGTCTCAGGATTGGAATGGGTAGGAGTTGAATATGACATCTCATGCCGTAGGAAGGGTCTCAGGTTTGGTATAAACATTGAGATATCACATCTCTGCTATCAAAAGGGTCTCAGGATTGGAATTGGAAGGAGTTGGATATCCCATCTCATGTTATAGGAAGTGTCTCAGGTTTGGTATTAGAAGCATTGAGATATCACATCTCATGCTATAGGAAGTGTCTCAGGATTGGAATGGGAAGGACTTGGATATCACATCTCATGCTATAGGTAGGGTCTCAAGTTTGACATTAGAAGCATTGAGATATCACATCTCATGCTATAGGAAGGGTCTGAGGATTGGAATGGGAAGGAGTTGGATATCACATCTGCTATGGGAAGGGTCTCAGGTATGGTATAAGCAGTGAGATATCACATCTCATGCTATAGGAAGTGTCTCAGGATTGGAATGGGAAGGAGTTGGATATCACATCTCATGTTATAGGAAGGATCTCAGGTGTGGTATAAGCATTGAGATATCACATCTCTGCTATCGGAAGGGTCTGAAGATTGGAATGGGAAGGAGTTGGATATTCCCATCTCATGTTATAGTAAGGGTCTCAGGTTTGGTATTAGAAGCATTGAGATATCACATCTCATGCTATAGGAAGGGTCTCAGGATTGGAATGGGAAGGACTTGGATATCACATCTCATGCTATAGGGAGGGTCTCAAGTTTGATATTAGAAGCTTTGAGATATCACATCTCATGCTATAGGAAGGCTCTCAGGTTTGGAAGGGGAAAGAGTTGGATATCTCATTTCATGTTAGAGGTAGGATCTCAGGTTTGGTATTAGAAGCATTGAGATATCACATCTCATGCTATCAGAAGGGTCTCAGGAATGGAATGGGAAGGAGTTGGATATCACATCTCATGATAAAGGAAGGGTCTAAGGTTTGGAAGGGGAAGGATTTGGATATCACATCTCATGTTATATTACGGGTCTCAGGTTTGGTATTAGAAGCATTGAGATATCAAGTCTCATAGTATAGGAAGGGTCTCAGAATTGGAATGGGAAGGAGTTGGATATCCCATCTCATGTTATAGGAAGAGTCTCTGGTTTGGTATTAGAATCATTGAGATATCACATCGCATGCTGTAGGAAGGGTCTAAGGATTGGAATGGGATGGACTTGGATATCACATCTCATGCTATAGGTAGGCTCTCAGGTTTGGTATAAGCATTGAGATATCACATCTCATGCTATAGGAAGGGTCTCAGAATTGGAATGGGAAGGAGTTGGATATCACATCTCAAGCTATAGGAAGGGTCTCAGTATTGGAATGGGAAGGACTTGGATATCACATCTCATGCTATAGGAAGGCTCTCAGGTTTGGAAGGGGAAAGAGTTGGATATCTCATTTCATGTTAGAGGTAGGATCTCAGGTTTGGTATTAGAGGCATTGAGATATCACATCTCATGCTATCAGAAGGGTCTCAGGAATGGAATGGGAAGGAGTTAGATATCACATCTCATGCTAAAGGGAGGGTCTCAGGTTTGGAAGGGGAAGGATTTGGATATCACATCTCATGTTATAGGAAGGATCTCAGGTTTGGTATTAGAAGCATTGAGATATCACATCTCATGCTATCGGAAGGATCTCAGGTTTGGTATTAGAAGCATTGAGATATCACATCTCATGCTATCAGAAGAGTCTCAGGATTGGAATAGGAAGGAGTTGGATATCACATTTCATGCTAAAGGGAGGGTCTCAGGTTTGGAAGGGGAAGGATTTGGATATCACATCTCATGTTATCGGAAGGATCTCACGTTTGGTATTAGAAGTATTGAGATATCATATCTCATGCTATAGGAAGGGTCTCAGGATTGGAATGGGAAGGAGTTGGATATCACATCTCATGCTATAGGGAGGGTCTCAGGATTGGAATGGGAAGGACTTAGATATCACATATCATGCTATAGGGAGGGTCTCAGTTTTGATATTAGAAGCATTGAGATATCACATCTCATGCTATCGGAAGTGTCTCAGGATTGGAATGGGAAGGAGCTGGATATCACATCTGATGCTAAAGTAAGGGTCTCAGGTTTGGAACGGGAAGGATTTGGATATCACATCTCATGTTATAGGAAGGGTCTCAGGTTTGGTATAAGCATTGAGATATCACATCTCTGCTATCGGAAGTGTCTCAGGATTGGAATGGGAAGGAGTTGGATATCCCATCTCATGTTATAGGACGGGTCTCAGGTTTGTTATTAGAATCATTGAGATATCATATTGCATGCTGTAGGAAGGGTCTAAGGGTTGGAATGTGAAGGACTTGGATATCACATCTCATGCTATAGATAGGCTCTTAGGTTTGGAAAGGGAAGGAGTTGGATATCACATTTCATGTTAGAGGAAGGATCTCAGGTTTGGTATTAGAAGCATTGAGATATCGCATCTCATGCTATAGGAAGGGTCTCAGGATTGGAATGGGAAGCAGTTCGATATCACATCTCATGCTATAGGAAGGGTCTCAGGTTTGGTATAAGCATTGAGATATCACATCTCATGCTATAGGACGGGTCTCAGGATTGGAATGGAAGGAGTTGGATATCACATCTCATGTTATAGGAAGGATCTCAGGTTTGGTATTAGAAGCATTGAGACATCACATCTCATGCTATAGGAAGGGTCTCAGGGTTGGAATGGGAAGGAGTTGGATATCACATCTCATCCAATAGGAAAGGTCTCAGGTTTGGAATGGGAAGGAATTGGATATCACATCTCATGTTATAGGAAGGATCTCAGGTTTGGTATTAGAAGCATTGAGATATCACATCTCATGCTATAGGAAGGGTCTCAGGATTGGAATGTGAAGGATTTGGATATCACATCTCATGCTAAAGGAAGGGTCTCAGGTTTGGTAGAAGCATTGAGATATCACGTCGCTGCTATCGGAAGGGTCTCAGGATTGGATTGGGAAGGAGTTGGATATCCCTTCTCATGCTATAGGAAGTGTCTCAGGTTGGAATGGGAAGGAGTTGGATATCACATCTCATGTTATAGGAAGGGTCTCAGGATTGGAATGGGAAGGATTTGGATATCACATCTCTTGCTATAGGAAGGGTCTCAGGATTGGAATGGGTAGGAGTTGGATATTACTTTCTTGCTATAGGAAGGGTCTCATGTTTGGAATGGGAAGGAGTTGGATATCACATATGCTATAGTTAGTGTCTCAGGTTTGGAACGGGAAGGAGTTGGATATCACATCTCATGTTATAGGAAGGGTCTCAGGTTTGGTATAAGCATTGAGATATCACATCTCTGCTATCGGAAGCGGCTCAGGATTGGAATGGGAAGGAGTTGGATATCCCATCTCATGTTATAGGAAGAGTCTCTGGTTTGGTATTAGAATCATTGAGATATCACATAGCATGCTGTAGGAAGGGTCTAAGGATTGGAATGGGATGGACTTGGATATCACATCTCATGTTATAGGTAGCTTCTCAGGTTTGCTATAAGCATTGAGATATCACATCTCATGCTATAGGAAGGGTCACAGGATTGGAATGGGAAGGAATTGGATATCACATCTCATGCTATAGGAAGGGTCTCAGATTTGGTATAAGCATTGAGATATCACATCTCATGCTAAAGGAAGGGTCTCAGGATTGGAATGGGAAGGAGTTGTATATGACATCTCAGGCCATAGGAAGGTTCTCAGGTTTGGTATAAGCATTGAGATATCACATCTCTGCTATCGGAAAGGTCTCAGGATTGGAATGGGAAGGAGTTGGATATCCCATCTCATGTTATAGGAAGGGTCTCAGGTTTGGTATTAGAAGCATAGAGATATCACATCTCATGCTATAGGAAGGGTCTCAGGATTGGAATGGGAAGGACTTGGATGTCACATCTCATGCTATAGGTAGGGTCTCAAGTTTGATATTAGAAGCATTGAGATAACAAATCTCATGATATCGGAAGGGTCTCAGGATTGGAATGGGAAGGAGTTGGATATCACATCTCATGATAAAGGAAGGGTCTAAGGTTTGGAAGGGGAAGGATTTGGATATCACATCTCATGTTATAGGACGGGTCTCAGGTTTAATATTAGAAGCATTGAGATATCAAGTCTCATGGTATAAGAAGGGTCTCAGAATTGGAATGGGAAGGAGTTGGATATCACACCTCAAGCTATAGGAAGGGTCTCAGGATTGGAATGGGAAGGAGTTTGATATCACATCTCATGCCATAGTATGGGTCTCAGGTTTGGTAGAAGCATTGGGATATCACATCTCATGCTATCGGAAGGGTATCAGTATTGGATTTGGAAGAAGTTGGATATCCCATCTCATGCTATAGGAAGGGTCTCAGGTTGGAATGGGAAGGAGTTGGATATCACATTTCGTGTTATAGGAAGGGTCTCAGGATTGGAATGGGAAGGACTTGGATATCATATCTCATGCTATAGGACGGGTCTCAGGTTTGTTATTAGAATCATTGAGATATCATATTGCATGCTGTAGGAAGGGTCTAAGGATTGGAATGGGAAGGACCTGGTTATCACATCTCATGCTATAGAACGGCTCTCAGGTTTGGAAAGGGAAGGAGTTGGATATCACATCTCATGTTATAGGATGGATCTCAGGTTTGGTATTAGAAGTATTGAGATATCACATCTCATGTTATCGGAAGGATCTCAGGTTTGGTATTAGAAGTATTGAGATATCACATCTCATGCTATAGGAAGGGTCTCAGGATTGGAATGGGAAGGAGTTGTATATCACATCTCATGCTAAAGGAAGGATCTCAGGTTTGGTAGAAGCATTGAGATATCACATCTCATGCTATAGGAAGGGTCTCATGATTGGAATGGGAAGGAGTTGGATATCACATCTCATGCTATAGGGAGGGTCTCGGGATTGGAATGGGAAGGACTTAGATATCACATATCATGCTATAGGGAGGGTCTCAGTTTTGATATTAGAAGCATTGAGATATCACATCTCATGCTATCGGAAGTGTCTCAGGATTGGAATGGGAAGGAGCTGGATATCACATCTCATGCTAAAGGAAGGGTCTCAGGTTTGGAACGGGAAGGATTTGGATATCACATCTCATGTTATAGGAAGGGTCTCAGGTTTGGTATAAGCATTGAGATATCACATCTCTGCTATCGGAAGTGTCTCAGGATTGGAATGGGAAGGAGTTGGATATCCCATCTCATGTTATAGGACGGGTCTCAGGTTTGTTATTAGAATCATTGAGATATCATATTGCATGCTGTAGGAAGGGTCTAAGGGTTGGAATGTGAAGGACTTGGATATCACATCTCATGCTATAGATAGGCTCTTAGGTTTGGAAAGGGAAGGAGTTGGATATCACATTTCATGTTAGAGGAAGGATCTCAGGTTTGGTATTAGAAGCATTGAGATATCACATCTCATGCTATAGGAAGGGTCTCAGGATTGGAATGGGAAGCAGTTGGATATCACATCTCATGCTATAGGAAGGGTCTCAGGTTTGGTATAAGCATTGAGATATCACATCTCATGCTATAGGACGGGTCTCAGGATTGGAATGGAAGGAGTTGGATATCACATCTCATGTTATAGGAAGGATCTCAGGTTTGGTATTAGAAGCATTGAGACATCACATCTCATGCTATAGGAAGGGTCTCAGGGTTGGAATGGGAAGGAGTTGGATATCACATCTCATCCAATAGGAAGGGTCTCAGGTTTGGAATGGGAAGGAATTGGATATCACATCTCATGTTATAGGAAGGATCTCAGGTTTGGTATTAGAAGCATTGAGATATCACATCTCATGCTATAGGAAGGGTCTCAGGATTGGAATGTGAAGGATTTGGATATCACATCTCATGCTAAAGGAAGGGTCTCAGGTTTGGTAGAAGCATTGAGATATCACGTCGCTGTATCGGAAGGGTCTCAGGATTGGATTGGGAAGGAGTTGGATATCCCTTCTCATGCTATAGGAAGGGTCTCAGGATTTGAATGGCAAGGAGTTGGATATCACATCTCATGCCATAGGAAGGGTCTCAGGTTTGGTATAAGCATTGAGATATCACATCTCTGCTATCGGAAGGGTCTCAGGATTGGATTGGGAATGAGTTGGATATCCCTTCTCATGCTATAGGAAGTGTCTCAGGTTGGAATGGGAAGGAGTTGGATATCACATCTCATGTTATAGGAAGGGTCTCAGGATTGGAATGGGAAGGATTTGGATATCACATCTCTTGCTATAGGAAGGGTCTCAGGATTGGAATGGGTAGGAGTTGGATATTACTTTCTTGCTATAGGAAGGGTCTCATGTTTGGAATGGGAAGGAGTTGGATATCACATATGCTATAGTTAGTGTCTCAGGTTTGGAACGGGAAGGAGTTGGATATCACATCTCATGTTATAGGAAGGGTCTCAGGTTTGGTATAAGCATTGAGATATCACATCTCTGCTATCGGAAGCGGCTCAGGATTGGAATGGGAAGGAGTTGGATATCCCATCTCATGTTATAGGAAGAGTCTCTGGTTTGGTATTAGAATCATTGAGATATCACATCGCATGCTGTAGGAAGGGTCTAAGGATTGGAATGGGATGGACTTGGATATCACATCTCATGTTATAGGTAGGCTCTCAGGTTTGCTATAAGCATTGAGATATCACATCTCATGCTATAGGAAGGGTCACAGGATTGGAATGGGAAGGAATTGGATATCACATCTCATGCTATAGGAAGGGTCTCAGATTTGGTATAAGCATTGAGATATCACATCTCATGCTAAAGGAAGGGTCTCAGGATTGGAATGGGAAGGAGTTGTATATGACATCTCAGGCCATAGGAAGGTTCTCAGGTTTGGTATAAGCATTGAGATATCACATCTCTGCTATCGGAAATGTCTCAGGATTGGAATGGGAAGGAGTTGGATATCCCATCTCATGTTATAGGAAGGGTCTCAGGTTTGGTATTAGAAGCATAGAGATATCACATCTCATGCTATAGGAAGGGTCTCAGGATTGGAATGGGAAGGACTTGGATGTCACATCTCATGCTATAGGTAGGGTCTCAAGTTTGATATTAGAAGCATTGAGATAACAAATCTCATGATATCGGAAGGGTCTCAGGATTGGAATGGGAAGGAGTTGGATATCACATCTCATGATAAAGGAAGGGTCTAAGGTTTGGAAGGGGAAGGATTTGGATATCACATCTCATGTTATAGGACGGGTCTCAGGTTTAATATTAGAAGCATTGAGATATCAAGTCTCATGGTATAAGAAGGGTCTCAGAATTGGAATGGGAAGGAGTTGGATATCACACCTCAAGCTATAGGAAGGGTCTCAGGATTGGAATGGGAAGGAGTTTGATATCACATCTCATGCCATAGTATGGGTCTCAGGTTTGGTAGAAACATTGGGATATCACATCTCATGCTATCGGAAGGGTATCAGTATTGGATTTGGAAGAAGTTGTATATCCCATCTCATGCTATAGGAAGGTTCTCAGGTTGGAATGGGAAGGAGTTGGATATCACATTTCGTGTTATAGGAAGGGTCTCAGGATTGGAATGGGAAGGACTTGGATATCATATCTCATGCTATAGGACGGGTCTCAGGTTTGTTATTAGAATCATTGAGATATCATATTGCATGCTGTAGGAAGGGTCTAAGGATTGGAATGGGAAGGACCTGGTTATCACATCTCATGCTATAGAACGGCTCTCAGGTTTGGAAAGGGAAGGATTTGGATATCACATCTCATGTTATAGGATGGATCTCAGGTTTGGTATTAGAAGTATTGAGATATCACATCTCATGTTATCGGAAGGATCTCAGGTTTGGTATTAGAAGTATTGAGATATCACATCTCATGCTATAGGAAGGGTCTCAGGATTGGAATGGGAAGGAGTTGGATATCACATCTCATGCTAAAGGAAGGGTCTCAGGTTTGGTAGAAGCATTGAGATATCACATCTCATGCTATCGGAAGTGTCTCAGGATTGGAATGGGAAGGAGCTGGATATCACATCTCATGCTAAAGGAAGGGTCTCAGGTTTGGAACGGGAAGGAGTTGGATATCACATCTCATGTTATAGGAAGGGTCTCAGGTTTGGTATAAACATTGAGATATCACATCTCTGCTATCGGAAGTGTCTCAGGATTGGAATGGGAAGGAGTTGGATATCCCTACTCATGTTATAGGACGGGTCTCAGGTTTGTTATTGGAATCATTGAGATATCATATTGCATGCTGTAGGAAGGGTCTAAGGGTTGGAATGTGAAGGACTTGGATATCACATCTCATGCTATAGATAGGCTCTTAGGTTTGGAAAGGGAAGGAGTTGGATCTCACATTTCATGTTAGAGGAAGGATCTCAGGTTTGGTATTAGAAGCATTGAGATATCACATCTCATGCTATAGTAAGGGTCTCAGGATTGGAATGGGAAGGAGTTGGATATCACATCTCATGCTATAGGAAGGGTCTCAGGTTTGGTATAAGCATTGAGATATCACATCTCATGCTATAGGAAGGGTCTCAGGATTGGAATGGAAGGAGTTGGATATCAGATCTCATGTTATAGGAAGGATCTCAGGTTTGGTATTAGAAGCATTGAGACATCACATCTCATGCTATAGGAAGGGTCTCAGGATTGGAATGGGAAGGAGTTGGATATCAAATCTCATGCTATAGGAAGGGTCTCAGGATTGGAATGGGAAGGAGTTGAATATGACATCTCATGCCGTAGGAAGGGTCTCAGGTTTGGTATAAACATTGAGATATCACATCTCTGCTATCAAAAGGGTCTCAGGATTGGAATGGGAAGGAGTTGGATATCCCATCTCATGTTATAGGAAGAGTCTCAAGTTTGGTATTAGAAGCATTGAGATATCACATCTCATGCTATAGGAAGTGTCTCAGGATTGGAATGGGAAGGACTTGGATATCACATCTCATTCTATAGGTAGGGTCTCAAGTTTGACATTAGAAGCATTGAGATATCACATCTCATGCTATAGGAAGGGTCTGAGGATTGGAATGGGAAGGAGTTGGATATCACATCTCCTGCTATGGGAAGTGTCTCAGGTTTGGTATAAGCAGTGAGATATCACATCTCATGCTATAGGAAGTGTCTCAGGATTGGAATGGGAAGGACTTGGATATCACATCTCATGTTATAGGAAGGATCTCAGGTTTGGTATAAGCATTGAGATATCACATCTCTGCTATCGGAAGGGTCTCAAGATTGGAATGGGAAGGAGTTGGATATTCCCATCTCATGTTATAGGAAGGGTCTCAGGTTTGGTATTAGAAGCATTGAGATATCACATCTCATGCTATAGGAAGGGTCTCAGGATTGGAATGGGAAGGACTTGGATATCACATCTCATGCTATAGGGAGGGTCTCAAGTTTGATATTAGAAGCTTTGAGATATCACATCTCATGATATCGGAAGGGTCTCAGGATTGGAATGGGAAGGAGTTGGATATCACATCTCATGATAAAGGAAGGGTCTAAGGTTTGGAAGGGGAAGGATTTGGATATCACATCTCATGTTATAGGACGGGTCTCAGGTTTAATATTAGAAGCATTGAGATATCAAGTCTCATGGTATAAGAAGGGTCTCAGAATTGGAATGGGAAGGAGTTGGATATCACACCTCAAGCTATAGGAAGGGTCTCAGGATTGGAATGGGAAGGAGTTTGATATCACATCTCATGCCATAGTATGGGTCTCAGGTTTGGTAGAAGCATTGGGATATCACATCTCATGCTATCGGAAGGGTATCAGTATTGGATTTGGAAGAAGTTGGATATCCCATCTCATGCTATAGGAAGGGTCTCAGGTTGGAATGGGAAGGAGTTGGATATCACATTTCGTGTTATAGGAAGGGTCTCAGGATTGGAATGGGAAGGACTTGGATATCATATCTCATGCTATAGGACGGGTCTCAGGTTTGTTATTAGAATCATTGAGATATCATATTGCATGCTGTAGGAAGGGTCTAAGGATTGGAATGGGAAGGACCTGGTTATCACATCTCATGCTATAGAAAGGCTCTCAGGTTTGGAAAGGGAAGGAGTTGGATATCACATCTCATGTTATAGGATGGATCTCAGGTTTGGTATTAGAAGTATTGAGATATCACATCTCATGTTATCGGAAGGATCTCAGGTTTGGTATTAGAAGTATTGAGATATCACATCTCATGCTATAGGAAGGGTCTCAGGATTGGAATGGGAAGGAGTTGGATATCACATCTCATGCTAAAGGAAGGGTCTCAGGTTTGGTAGAAGCATTGAGATATCACATCTCATGCTATCGGAAGTGTCTCAGGATTGGAATGGGAAGGAGCTGGATATCACATCTCATGCTAAAGGAAGGGTCTCAGGTTTGGAACGGGAAGGAGTTGGATATCACATCTCATGTTATAGGAAGGGTCTCAGGTTTGGTATAAACATTGAGATATCACATCTCTGCTATCGGAAGTGTCTCAGGATTGGAATGGGAAGGAGTTGGATATCCCTACTCATGTTATAGGACGGGTCTCAGGTTTGTTATTGGAATCATTGAGATATCATATTGCATGCTGTAGGAAGGGTCTAAGGGTTGGAATGTGAAGGACTTGGATATCACATCTCATGCTATAGATAGGCTCTTAGGTTTGGAAAGGGAAGGAGTTGGATCTCACATTTCATGTTAGAGGAAGGATCTCAGGTTTGGTATTAGAAGCATTGAGATATCACATCTCATGCTATAGGAAGGGTCTCAGGATTGGAATGGGAAGGAGTTGGATATCACATCTCATGCTATAGGAAGGGTCTCAGGTTTGGTATAAGCATTGAGATATCACATCTCATGCTATAGGAAGGGTCTCAGGATTGGAATGGAAGGAGTTGGATATCAGATCTCATGTTATAGGAAGGATCTCAGGTTTGGTATTAGAAGCATTGAGACATCACATCTCATGCTATAGGAAGGGTCTCAGGATTGGAATGGGAAGGAGTTGGATATCAAATCTCATGCTATAGGAAGGGTCTCAGGATTGGAATGGGAAGGAGTTGAATATGACATCTCATGCCGTAGGAAGGGTCTCAGGTTTGGTATAAACATTGAGATATCACATCTCTGCTATCAAAAGGGTCTCAGGATTGGAATGGGAAGGAGTTGGATATCCCATCTCATGTTATAGGAAGAGTCTCAAGTTTGGTATTAGAAGCATTGAGATATCACATCTCATGCTATAGGAAGTGTCTCAGGATTGGAATGGGAAGGACTTGGATATCACATCTCATTCTATAGGTAGGGTCTCAAGTTTGACATTAGAAGCATTGAGATATCACATCTCATGCTATAGGAAGGGTCTGAGGATTGGAATGGGAAGGAGTTGGATATCACATCTCCTGCTATGGGAAGTGTCTCAGGTTTGGTATAAGCAGTGAGATATCACATCTCATGCTATAGGAAGTGTCTCAGGATTGGAATGGGAAGGAGTTGGATATCACATCTCATGTTATAGGAAGGATCTCAGGTTTGGTATAAGCATTGAGATATCACATCTCTGCTATCGGAAGGGTCTCAAGATTGGAATGGGAAGGAGTTGGATATTCCCATCTCATGTTATAGGAAGGGTCTCAGGTTTGGTATTAGAAGCATTGAGATATCACATCTCATGCTATAGGAAGGGTCTCAGGATTGGAATGGGAAGGACTTGGATATCACATCTCATGCTATAGGGAGGGTCTCAAGTTTGATATTAGAAGCTTTGAGATATCACATCTCATGATATCGGAAGGGTCTCAGGATTGGAATGGGAAGGAGTTGGATATCACATCTCATGATAAAGGAAGGGTCTAAGGTTTGGAAGGGGAAGGATTTTGATATCACATCTCATGTTATATTACGGGTCTCAGGTTTGGTATTAGAAGCATTGAGATATCAAGTCTCATAGTATAGGAAGGGTCTCAGAATTGGAATGGGAAGGAGTTGGATATCCCATCTCATGTTATAGGAAGAGTCTCTGGTTTGGTATTAGAATCATTGAGATATCACATCGCATGCTGTAGGAAGGGTCTAAGGATTGGAATGGGATGGACTTGGATATCACATCTCATGTTATAGGTAGGCTCTCAGGTTTGGTATAAGCATTGAGATATCACATCTCATGCTATAGGAAGGGTCTCAGAATTGGAATGGGAAGGAGTTGGATATCACATCTCAAGCTATAGGAAGGGTCTCAGTATTGGAATGGGAAGGACTTGGATATCACATCTCATGCTATAGGAAGGCTCTCAGGTTTGGAAGGGGAAAGAGTTGGATATCTCATTTCATGTTAGAGGTAGGATCTCAGGTTTGGTATTAGAGGCATTGAGATATCACATCTCATGCTATCAGAAGGGTCTCAGGAATGGAATGGGAAGGAGTTAGATATCACATCTCATGCTAAAGGGAGGGTCTCAGGTTTGGAAGGGGAAGGATTTGGATATCACATCTCATGTTATAGGAAGGATCTCAGGTTTGGTATTAGAAGCATTGAGATATCACATCTCATGCTATCGGAAGGATCTCAGGTTTGGTATTAGAAGCATTGAGATATCACATCTCATGCTATCAGAAGAGTCTCAGGATTGGAATAGGAAGGAGTTGGATATCACATTTCATGCTAAAGGGAGGGTCTCAGGTTTGGAAGGGGAAGGATTTGGATATCACATCTCATGTTATCGGAAGGATCTCACGTTTGGTATTAGAAGTATTGAGATATCATATCTCATGCTATAGGAAGGGTCTCAGGATTGGAATGGGAAGGAGTTGGATATCACATCTCATGCTATAGGGAGGGTCTCAGGATTGGAATGGGAAGGACTTAGATATCACATATCATGCTATAGGGAGGGTCTCAGTTTTGATATTAGAAGCATTGAGATATCACATCTCATGCTATCGGAAGTGTCTCAGGATTGGAATGGGAAGGAGCTGGATATCACATCTCATGCTAAAGGAAGGGTCTCAGGTTTGGAACGGGAAGGATTTGGATATCACATCTCATGTTATAGGAAGGGTCTCAGGTTTGGTATAAGCATTGAGATATCACATCTCTGCTATCGGAAGTGTCTCAGGATTGGAATGGGAAGGAGTTGGATATCCCATCTCATGTTATAGGACGGGTCTCAGGTTTGTTATTAGAATCATTGAGATATCATATTGCATGCTGTAGGAAGGGTCTAAGGGTTGGAATGTGAAGGACTTGGATATCACATCTCATGCTATAGATAGGCTCTTAGGTTTGGAAAGGGAAGGAGTTGGATATCACATTTCATGTTAGAGGAAGGATCTCAGGTTTGGTATTAGAAGCATTGAGATATCACATCTCATGCTATAGGAAGGGTCTCAGGATTGGAATGGGAAGCAGTTGGATATCACATCTCATGCTATAGGAAGGGTCTCAGGTTTGGTATAAGCCTTGAGATATCACATCTCATGCTATAGGACGGGTCTCAGGATTGGAATGGAAGGAGTTGGATATCACATCTCATGTTATAGGAAGGATCTCAGGTTTGGTATTAGAAGCATTGAGACATCACATCTCATGCTATAGGAAGGGTCTCAAGGTTGGAATGGGAAGGAGTTGGATATCACATCTCATCCAATAGGAAGGGTCTCAGGTTTGGAATGGGAAGGAATTCGATATCACATCTCATGTTATAGGAAGGATCTCAGGTTTGGTATTAGAAGCATTGAGATATCACATCTCATGCTATAGGAAGGGTCTCAGGATTGGAATGTGAAGGATTTGGATATCACATCTCATGCTAAAGGAAGGGTCTCAGGTTTGGTAGAAGCATTGAGATATCACGTCGCTGCTATCGGAAGGGTCTCAGGATTGGATTGGGAAGGAGTTGGATATCCCTTCTCATGCTATAGGAAGGGTCTCAGGATTTGAATGGCAAGGAGTTGGATATCACATCTCATGCCATAGGAAGGGACTCAGGTTTGGTATAAGCATTGAGATATCACATCTCTGCTATCGGAAGGGTCTCAGGATTGGATTGGGAAGGAGTTGGATATCCCTTCTCATGCTATAGGAAGTGTCTCAGGTTGGAATGGGAAGGAGTTGGATATCACATCTCATGTTATAGGAAGGGTCTCAGGATTGGAATGGGAAGGATTTGGATATCACATCTCTTGCTATAGGAAGGGTCTCAGGATTGGAATGGGTAGGAGTTGGATATTACTTTCTTGCTATAGGAAGGGTCTCATGTTTGGAATGGGAAGGAGTTGGATATCACATATGCTATAGTTAGTGTCTCAGGTTTGGAACGGGAAGGAGTTGGATATCACATCTCATGTTATAGGAAGGGTCTCAGGTTTGGTATAAGCATTGAGATATCACATCTCTGCTATCGGAAGCGGCTCAGGATTGGAATGGGAAGGAGTTGGATATCCCATCTCATGTTATAGGAAGAGTCTCTGGTTTGGTATTAGAATTATTGAGATATCACATCGCATGCTGTAGGAAGGGTCTAAGGATTGGAATGGGATAGACTTGGATATCACATCTCATGTTATAGGTAGGCTCTCAGGTTTGGTATAAGCATTGAGATATCACATCTCATGCTATAGGAAGGGTCTCAGGATTGGAATGGGAAGGAATTGGATATCACATCTCATGCTATAGGAAGGGTCTCAGATTTGGTATAAGCATTGAGATATCACATCTCATGCTAAAGGAAGGGTCTCAGGATTGGAATGGGAAGGAGTTGTATATGACATCTCAGGCCATATGAAGGTTCTCAGGTTTGGTATAAGCATTGAGATATCACATCTCTGCTATCGGAAAGGTCTCAGGATTGGAATGGGAAGGAGTTGGATATCCCATCTCATGTTATAGGAAGGGTCTCAGGTTTGGTATTAGAAGCATAGAGATATCACATCTCATGCTATAGGAAGGGT
Source organism: Ambystoma mexicanum (assembly GCF_040938575.1). Classification (NCBI taxonomy): domain Eukaryota; kingdom Metazoa; phylum Chordata; class Amphibia; order Caudata; family Ambystomatidae; genus Ambystoma; species Ambystoma mexicanum. The sequence goes on along the minus strand of NW_027182330.1, from coordinate 112,891 downwards.
CTCAGGATTGGAATGGGAAGGACTTGGATGTCACATCTCATGCTATAGGGAGGGTCTCAAGTTTGATATTAGAAGCATTGAGATAACAAATCTCATGATATCGGAAGGGTCTCAGGATTGGAATGGGAAGGAGTTGGATATCACATCTCATGATAAAGGAAGGGTCTAAGGTTTGGAAGGGGAAGGATTTGGATATCACATCTCATGTTATAGCACGGGTCTCAGGTTTAATATTAGAAGCATTGAGATATCAAGTCTCATGGTATAAGAAGGGTCTCAGAATTGGAATGGGAAGGAGTTGGATATCACACCTCAAGCTACAGGAAGGGTCTCAGGATTGGAATGGGAAGGAGTTTGATATCACATCTCATGCCATAGTATGGGTCTCAGGTTTGGTAGAAGCATTGGGATATCACATCTCATGCTATCGGAAGGGTATCAGTATTGGATTTGGAAGAAGTTGGATATCCCATCTCATGCTATAGGAAGGGTCTCAGGTTGGAATGGGAAGGAGTTGGATATCACATTTCGTGTTATAGGAAGGGTCTCAGGATTGGAATGGGAAGGACTTGGATATCATATCTCATGCTATAGGACGGGTCTCAGGTTTGTTATTAGAATCATTGAGATATCATATTGCATGCTGTAGGAAGGGTCTAAGGATTGGAATGGGAAGGACCTGGTTATCACATCTCATGCTATAGAACGGCTCTCAGGTTTGGAAAGGGAAGGAGTTGGATATCACATCTCATGTTATAGGATGGATCTCAGGTTTGGTATTAGAAGTATTGAGATATCACATCTCATGTTATCGGAAGGATCTCAGGTTTGGTATTAGAAGTATTGAGATATCACATCTCATGCTATAGGAAGGGTCTCAGGATTGGAATGGGAAGGAGTTGGATATCACATCTCATGCTAAAGGAAGGGTCTCAGGTTTGGTAGAAGCATTGAGATATCACATCTCATGCTATCGGAAGTGTCTCAGGATTGGAATGGGAAGGAGCTGGATATCACATCTCATGCTAAAGGAAGGGTCTCAGGTTTGGAACGGGAAGGAGTTGGATATCACATCTCATGTTATAGGAAGGGTCTCAGGTTTGGTATAAACATTGAGATATCACATCTCTGCTATCGGAAGTGTCTCAGGATTGGAATGGGAAGGAGTTGGATATCCCTACTCATGTTATAGGACGGGTCTCAGGTTTGTTATTGGAATCATTGAGATATCATATTGCATGCTGTAGGAAGGGTCTAAGGGTTGGAATGTGAAGGACTTGGATATCACATCTCATGCTATAGATAGGCTCTTAGGTTTGGAAAGGGAAGGAGTTGGATCTCACATTTCATGTTAGAGGAAGGATCTCAGGTTTGGTATTAGAAGCATTGAGATATCACATCTCATGCTATAGGAAGGGTCTCAGGATTGGAATGGGAAGGAGTTGGATATCACATCTCATGCTATAGGAAGGGTCTCAGGTTTGGTATAAGCATTGAGATATCACATCTCATGCTATAGGAAGGGTCTCAGGATTGGAATGGAAGGAGTTGGATATCAGATCTCATGTTATAGGAAGGATCTCAGGTTTGGTATTAGAAGCATTGAGACATCACATCTCATGCTATAGGAAGGGTCTCAGGATTGGAATGGGAAGGAGTTGGATATCAAATCTCATGCTATAGGAAGGGTCTCAGGATTGGAATGGGAAGGAGTTGAATATGACATCTCATGCCGTAGGAAGGGTCTCAGGTTTGGTATAAACATTGAGATATCACATCTCTGCTATCAAAAGGGTCTCAGGATTGGAATGGGAAGGAGTTGGATATCCCATCTCATGTTATAGGAAGAGTCTCAAGTTTGGTATTAGAAGCATTGAGATATCACATCTCATGCTATAGGAAGTGTCTCAGGATTGGAATGGGAAGGACTTGGATATCACATCTCATTCTATAGGTAGGGTCTCAAGTTTGACATTAGAAGCATTGAGATATCACATCTCATGCTATAGGAAGGGTCTGAGGATTGGAATGGGAAGGAGTTGGATATCACATCTCCTGCTATGGGAAGTGTCTCAGGTTTGGTATAAGCAGTGAGATATCACATCTCATGCTATAGGAAGTGTCTCAGGATTGGAATGGGAAGGAGTTGGATATCACATCTCATGTTATAGGAAGGATCTCAGGTTTGGTATAAGCATTGAGATATCACATCTCTGCTATCGGAAGGGTCTCAAGATTGGAATGGGAAGGAGTTGGATATTCCCATCTCATGTTATAGGAAGGGTCTCAGGTTTGGTATTAGAAGCATTGAGACATCACATCTCATGCTATAGGAAGGGTCTCAGGATTGGAATGGGAAGGAGTTGGATATCAAATCTCATGCTATAGGAAGGGTCTCAGGATTGGAATGGGTAGGAGTTGAATATGACATCTCATGCCGTAGGAAGGGTCTCAGGTTTGGTATAAACATTGAGATATCACATCTCTGCTATCAAAAGGGTCTCAGGATTGGAATTGGAAGGAGTTGGATATCCCATCTCATGTTATAGGAAGTGTCTCAGGTTTGGTATTAGAAGCATTGAGATATCACATCTCATGCTATAGGAAGTGTCTCAGGATTGGAATGGGAAGGACTTGGATATCACATCTCCTGCTATAGGTAGGGTCTCAAGTTTGACATTAGAAGCATTGAGATATCACATCTCATGCTATAGGAAGGGTCTGAGGATTGGAATGGGAAGGAGTTGGATATCACATCTGCTATGGGAAGGGTCTCAGGTATGGTATAAGCAGTGAGATATCACATCTCATGCTATAGGAAGTGTCTCAGGATTGGAATGGGAAGGAGTTGGATATCACATCTCATGTTATAGGAAGGATCTCAGGTGTGGTATAAGCATTGAGATATCACATCTCTGCTATCGGAAGGGTCTGAAGATTGGAATGGGAAGGAGTTGGATATTCCCATCTCATGTTATAGGAAGGGTCTCAGGTTTGGTATTAGAAGCATTGAGATATCACATCTCATGCTATAGGAAGGGTCTCAGGATTGGAATGGGAAGGACTTGGATATCACATCTCATGCTATAGGGAGGGTCTCAAGTTTGATATTAGAAGCTTTGAGATATCACATCTCATGATATCGGAAGGGTCTCAGGATTGGAATGGGAAGGAGTTGGATATCACATCTCATGATAAAGGAAGGGTCTAAGGTTTGGAAGGGGAAGGATTTGGATATCACATCTCATGTTATATTACGGGTCTCAGGTTTGGTATTAGAAGCATTGAGATATCAAGTCTCATAGTATAGGAAGGGTCTCAGAATTGGAATGGGAAGGAGTTGGATATCCCATCTCATGTTATAGGAAGAGTCTCTGGTTTGGTATTAGAATCATTGAGATATCACATCGCATGCTGTAGGAAGGGTCTAAGGATTGGAATGGGATGGACTTGGATATCACATCTCATGCTATAGGTAGGCTCTCAGGTTTGGTATAAGCATTGAGATATCACATCTCATGCTATAGGAAGGGTCTCAGAATTGGAATGGGAAGGAGTTGGATATCACATCTCAAGCTATAGGAAGGGTCTCAGTATTGGAATGGGAAGGACTTGGATATCACATCTCATGCTATAGGAAGGCTCTCAGGTTTGGAAGGGGAAAGAGTTGGATATTTCATTTCATGTTAGAGGTAGGATCTCAGGTTTGGTATTAGAGGCATTGAGATATCACATCTCATGCTATCAGAAGGGTCTCAGGAATGGAATGGGAAGGGGTTAGATATCACATCTCATGCTAAAGGGAGGGTCTCAGGTTTGGAAGGGGAAGGATTTGGATATCACATCTCATGTTATAGGAAGGATCTCAGGTTTGGTATTAGAAGCATTGAGATATCACATCTCATGCTATCGGAAGGATCTCAGGTTTGGTATTAGAAGCATTGAGATATCACATCTCATGCTATCAGAAGAGTCTCAGGATTGGAATAGGAAGGAGTTGGATATCACATTTCATGCTAAAGGGAGGGTCTCAGGTTTGGAAGGGGAAGGATTTGGATATCACATCTCATGTTATCGGAAGGATCTCACGTTTGGTATTAGAAGTATTGAGATATCATATCTCATGCTATAGGAAGGGTCTCAGGATTGGAATGGGAAGGAGTTGGATATCACATCTCATGCTATAGGGAGGGTCTCAGGATTGGAATGGGAAGGACTTAGATATCACATATCATGCTATAGGGAGGGTCTCAGTTTTGATATTAGAAGCATTGAGATATCACATCTCATGCTATCGGAAGTGTCTCAGGATTGGAATGGGAAGGAGCTGGATATCACATCTCATGCTAAAGGAAGGGTCTCAGGTTTGGAACGGGAAGGATTTGGATATCACATCTCATGTTATAGGAAGGGTCTCAGGTTTGGTATAAGCATTGAGATATCACATCTCTGCTATCGGAAGTGTCTCAGGATTGGAATGGGAAGGAGTTGGATATCCCATCTCATGTTATAGGACGGGTCTCAGGTTTGTTATTAGAATCATTGAGATATCATATTGCATGCTGTAGGAAGGGTCTAAGGGTTGGAATGTGAAGGACTTGGATATCACATCTCATGCTATAGATAGGCTCTTAGGTTTGGAAAGGGAAGGAGTTGGATATCACATTTCATGTTAGAGGAAGGATCTCAGGTTTGGTATTAGAAGCATTGAGATATCGCATCTCATGCTATAGGAAGGGTCTCAGGATTGGAATGGGAAGCAGTTGGATATCACATCTCATGCTATAGGAAGGGTCTCAGGTTTGGTATAAGCATTGAGATTTCACATCTCATGCTATAGGACGGGTCTCAGGATTGGAATGGAAGGAGTTGGATATCACATCTCATGTTATAGGAAGGATCTCAGGTTTGGTATTAGAAGCATTGAGACATCACATCTCATGCTATAGGAAGGGTCTCAGGGTTGGAATGGGAAGGAGTTGGATATCACATCTCATCCAATAGGAAGGGTCTCAGGTTTGGAATGGGAAGGAATTGGATATCACATCTCATGTTATAGGAAGGATCTCAGGTTTGGTATTAGAAGCATTGAGATATCACATCTCATGCTATAGGAAGGGTCTCAGGATTGGAATGTGAAGGATTTGGATATCACATCTCATGCTAAAGGAAGGGTCTCAGGTTTGGTAGAAGCATTGAGATATCACGTCGCTGCTATCGGAAGGGTCTCAGGATTGGATTGGGAAGGAGTTGGATATCCCTTCTCATGCTATAGGAAGGGTCTCAGGATTTGAATGGCAAGGAGTTGGATATCACATCTCATGCCATAGGAAGGGTCTCAGGTTTGGTATAAGCATTGAGATATCACATCTCTGCTATCGGAAGGGTCTCAGGATTGGATTGGGAAGGAGTTGGATATCCCTTCTCATGCTATAGGAAGTGTCTCAGGTTGGAATGGGAAGGAGTTGGATATCACATCTCATGTTATAGGAAGGGTCTCAGGATTGGAATGGGAAGGATTTGGATATCACATCTCTTGCTATAGGAAGGGTCTCAGGATTGGAATGGGTAGGAGTTGGATATTACTTTCTTGCTATAGGAAGGGTCTCATGTTTGGAATGGGAAGGAGTTGGATATCACATATGCTATAGTTAGTGTCTCAGGTTTGGAACGGGAAGGAGTTGGATATCACATCTCATGTTATAGGAAGGGTCTCAGGTTTGGTATAAGCATTGAGATATCACATCTCTGCTATCGGAAGCGGCTCAGGATTGGAATGGGAAGGAGTTGGATATCCCATCTCATGTTATAGGAAGAGTCTCTGGTTTGGTATTAGAATCATTGAGATATCACATAGCATGCTGTAGGAAGGGTCTAAGGATTGGAATGGGATGGACTTGGATATCACATCTCATGTTATAGGTAGCTTCTCAGGTTTGCTATAAGCATTGAGATATCACATCTCATGCTATAGGAAGGGTCACAGGATTGGAATGGGAAGGAATTGGATATCACATCTCATGCTATAGGAAGGGTCTCAGATTTGGTATAAGCATTGAGATATCACATCTCATGCTAAAGGAAGGGTCTCAGGATTGGAATGGGAAGGAGTTGTATATGACATCTCAGGCCATAGGAAGGTTCTCAGGTTTGGTATAAGCATTGAGATATCACATCTCTGCTATCGGAAAGGTCTCAGGATTGGAATGGGAAGGAGTTGGATATCCCATCTCATGTTATAGGAAGGGTCTCAGGTTTGGTATTAGAAGCATAGAGATATCACATCTCATGCTATAGGAAGGGTCTCAGGATTGGAATGGGAAGGACTTGGATGTCACATCTCATGCTATAGGTAGGGTCTCAAGTTTGATATTAGAAGCATTGAGATAACAAATCTCATGATATCGGAAGGGTCTCAGGATTGGAATGGGAAGGAGTTGGATATCACATCTCATGATAAAGGAAGGGTCTAAGGTTTGGAAGGGGAAGGATTTGGATATCACATCTCATGTTATAGGACGGGTCTCAGGTTTAATATTAGAAGCATTGAGATATCAAGTCTCATGGTATAAGAAGGGTCTCAGAATTGGAATGGGAAGGAGTTGGATATCACACCTCAAGCTATAGGAAGGGTCTCAGGATTGGAATGGGAAGGAGTTTGATATCACATCTCATGCCATAGTATGGGTCTCAGGTTTGGTAGAAGCATTGGGATATCACATCTCATGCTATCGGAAGGGTATCAGTATTGGATTTGGAAGAAGTTGGATATCCCATCTCATGCTATAGGAAGGGTCTCAGGTTGGAATGGGAAGGAGTTGGATATCACATTTCGTGTTATAGGAAGGGTCTCAGGATTGGAATGGGAAGGACTTGGATATCATATCTCATGCTATAGGACGGGTCTCAGGTTTGTTATTAGAATCATTGAGATATCATATTGCATGCTGTAGGAAGGGTCTAAGGATTGGAATGGGAAGGACCTGGTTATCACATCTCATGCTATAGAACGGCTCTCAGGTTTGGAAAGGGAAGGAGTTGGATATCACATCTCATGTTATAGGATGGATCTCAGGTTTGGTATTAGAAGTATTGAGATATCACATCTCATGTTATCGGAAGGATCTCAGGTTTGGTATTAGAAGTATTGAGATATCACATCTCATGCTATAGGAAGGGTCTCAGGATTGGAATGGGAAGGAGTTGTATATCACATCTCATGCTAAAGGAAGGGTCTCAGGTTTGGTAGAAGCATTGAGATATCACATCTCATGCTATAGGAAGGGTCTCATGATTGGAATGGGAAGGAGTTGGATATCACATCTCATGCTATAGGGAGGGTCTCGGGATTGGAATGGGAAGGACTTAGATATCACATATCATGCTATAGGGAGGGTCTCAGTTTTGATATTAGAAGCATTGAGATATCACATCTCATGCTATCGGAAGTGTCTCAGGATTGGAATGGGAAGGAGCTGGATATCACATCTCATGTTATAGGAAGGGTCTCAGGTTTGGTGTAAGCATTGAGATATCACATCTCTGCTATCGGAAGTGTCTCAGGTTTGGAACGGGAAGGATTTGGATATCACATCTCATGTTATAGGAAGGGTCTCAGGTTTGGTATAAGCATTGAGATATCACATCTCTGCTATCGGAAGTGTCTCAGGATTGGAATGGGAAGGAGTTGGATATCCCATCTCATGTTATAGGACGGGTCTCAGGTTTGTTATTAGAATCATTGAGATATCATATTGCATGCTGTAGGAAGGGTCTAAGGGTTGGAATGTGAAGGACTTGGATATCACATCTCATGCTATAGATAGGCTCTTAGGTTTGGAAAGGGAAGGAGTTGGATATCACATTTCATGTTAGAGGAAGGATCTCAGGTTTGGTATTAGAAGCATTGAGATATCACATCTCATGCTATAGGAAGGGTCTCAGGATTGGAATGGGAAGCAGTTGGATATCACATCTCATGCTATAGGAAGGGTCTCAGGTTTGGTATAAGCATTGAGATATCACATCTCATGCTATAGGACGGGTCTCAGGATTGGAATGGAAGGAGTTGGATATCACATCTCATGCTAAAGGAAGGGTCTCAGGTTTGGTAGAAGCATTGAGATATCACATCTCATGCTATCGGAAGTGTCTCAGGATTGGAATGGGAAGGAGCTGGATATCACATCTCATGCTAAAGGAAGGGTCTCAGGTTTGGAACGGGAAGGAGTTGGATATCACATCTCATGTTATAGGAAGGGTCTCAGGTTTGGTATAAACATTGAGATATCACATCTCTGCTATCGGAAGTGTCTCAGGATTGGAATGGGAAGGAGTTGGATATCCCTACTCATGTTATAGGACGGGTCTCAGGTTTGTTATTGGAATCATTGAGATATCATATTGCATTCCAATCCTGAGACCCTTCCTATAGCATGAGATGTGATATCTCAATACTTCTAATACCAAACCTGAGATCCTTCCGATAACATGAGATGTGATATCTCAATACTTCTAATACCAAACCTGAGATCCATCCTATAACATGAGATGTGATATCCAACTCCTTCCCTTTCCAAACCTGAGAGCCGTTCTATAGCATGAGATGTGATAACCAGGTCCTTCCCATTCCAATCCTTAGACCCTTCCTACAGCATGCAATATGATATCTCAATGATTCTAATAACAAACCTGAGACCCGTCCTATAGCATGAGATATGATATCCAAGTCCTTCCCATTCCAATCCTGAGACCCTTCCTATAACACGAAATGTGATATCCAACTCCTTCCCATTCCAACCTGAGACCCTTCCTATAGCATGAGATGGGATATCCAACTTCTTCCAAATCCAATACTGATACCCTTCCGATAGCATGAGATGTGATATCCCAATGTTTCTACCAAACCTGAGACCCATACTATGGCATGAGATGTGATATCAAACTCCTTCCCATTCCAATCCTGAGACCCTTCCTATAGCTTGAGGTGTGATATCCAACTCCTTCCCATTCCAATTCTGAGACCCTTCTTATACCATGAGACTTGATATCTCAATGCTTCTAATATTAAACCTGAGACCCGTCCTATAACATGAGATGTGATATCCAAATCCTTCCCCTTCCAAACCTTAGACCCTTCCTTTATCATGAGATGTGATATCCAACTCCTTCCCATTCCAATCCTGAGACCCTTCCGATATCATGAGATTTGTTATCTCAATGCTTCTAATATCAAACTTGAGACCCTACCTATAGCATGAGATGTGACATCCAAGTCCTTCCCATTCCAATCCTGAGACCCTTCCTATAGCATGAGATGTGATATCTCTATGCTTCTAATACCAAACCTGAGACCGTTCCTATAACATGAGATGGGATATCCAACTCCTTCCCATTCCAATCCTGAGACCTTTCCGATAGCAGAGATGTGATATCTCAATGCTTATACCAAACCTGAGAACCTTCCTATGGCCTGAGATGTCATATACAACTCCTTCCCATTCCAATCCTGAGACCCTTCCTTTAGCATGAGATGTGATATCTCAATGCTTATACCAAATCTGAGACCCTTCCTATAGCATGAGATGTGATATCCAATTCCTTCCCATTCCAATCCTGTGACCCTTCCTATAGCATGAGATGTGATATCTCAATGCTTATAGCAAACCTGAGAGCCTACCTATAACATGAGATGTGATATCCAAGTCCATCCCATTCCAATCCTTAGACCCTTCCTACAGCATGCGATGTGATATCTCAATGATTCTAATACCAAACCAGAGACTCTTCCTATAACATGAGATGGGATATCCAACTCCTTCCCATTCCAATCCTGAGCCGCTTCCGATAGCAGAGATGTGATATCTCAATGCTTATACCAAACCTGAGACCCTTCCTATAACATGAGATGTGATATCCAACTCCTTCCCGTTCCAAACCTGAGACACTAACTATAGCATATGTGATATCCAACTCCTTCCCATTCCAAACATGAGACCCTTCCTATAGCAAGAAAGTAATATCCAACTCCTACCCATTCCAATCCTGAGACCCTTCCTATAGCAAGAGATGTGATATCCAAATCCTTCCCATTCCAATCCTGAGACCCTTCCTATAACATGAGATGTGATATCCAACTCCTTCCCATTCCAACCTGAGACACTTCCTATAGCATGAGAAGGGATATCCAACTCATTCCCAATCCAATCCTGAGACCCTTCCGATAGCAGAGATGTGATATCTCAATGCTTATACCAAACCTGAGACCCTTCCTATGGCATGAGATGTGATATCCAACTCCTTGCCATTCAAATCCTGAGACCCTTCCTATAGCATGAGAAGGGATATCCAACTCCTTCCCAATCCAATCCTGAGACCCTTCCGATACAGCGACGTGATATCTCAATGCTTCTACCAAACCTGAGACCCTTCCTTTAGCATGAGATGTGATATCCAAATCCTTCACATTCCAATCCTGAGACCCTTCCTATAGCATGAGATGTGATGTCTCAATGCTTCTAATACCAAACCTGAGATCCTTCCTATAACATGAGATGTGATATCCAACTCCTTCCATTCCAATCCTGAGACCCGTCCTATAGCATGAGATGTGATATCTCAATGCTTATACCAAACCTGAGACCCTTCCTATAGCATGAGATGTGATATCCAACTGCTTCCCATTCCAATCCTGAGACCCTTCCTATAGCATGAGATGTGATATCTCAATGCTTCTAATACCAAACCTGAGATCCTTCCTCTAACATGAAATGTGATATCCAACTCCTTCCCTTTCCAAACCTAAGAGCCTATCTATAGCATGAGATGTGATATCCAAGTCCTTCACATTCCAACCCTTAGACCCTTCCTACAGCATGCAATATGATATCTCAATGATTCTAATAACAAACCTGAGACCCGTCCTATAACATGAGATGGGATATCCAACTCCTTCCCATTCCAATCCTGAGACACTTCCGATAGCAGAGATGTGATATCTCAATGCTTATACCAAACCTGAGACCCTTCCTATAACATGAGATGTGATATCCAAATCCTTCCCGTTCCAAACCTGAGACACTTCCGATAGCAGAGATGTGATATCTCAATGCTTACACCAAACCTGAGACCCTTCCTATAACATGAGATGTGATATCCAGCTCCTTCCCATTCCAATCCTGAGACACTTCCGATAGCATGAGATGTGATATCTCAATGCTTCTAATATCAAAACTGAGACCCTCCCTATAGCATGATATGTGATATCTAAGTCCTTCCCATTCCAATCCCGAGACCCTCCCTATAGCATGAGATGTGATATCCAACTCCTTCCCATTCCAATCATGAGACCCTTCCTATAGCATGAGATGTGATATCTCAATGCTTCTACCAAACCTGAGACCCTTCCTTTAGCATGAGATGTGATATACAACTCCTTCCCATTCCAATCCTGAGACCCTTCCTATAGCATGAGATGTGATATCTCAATACTTCTAATACCAAACCTGAGATCCTTCCGATAACATGAGATGTGATATCTCAATACTTCTAATACCAAACCTGAGATCCATCCTATAACATGAGATGTGATATCCAACTCCTTCCCTTTCCAAACCTGAGAGCCGTTCTATAGCATGAGATGTGATAACCAGGTCCTTCCCATTCCAATCCTTAGACCCTTCCTACAGCATGCAATATGATATCTCAATGATTCTAATAACAAACCTGAGACCCGTCCTATAGCATGAGATATGATATCCAAGTCCTTCCCATTCCAATCCTGAGACCCTTCCTATAACACGAAATGTGATATCCAACTCCTTCCCATTCCAACCTGAGACCCTTCCTATAGCATGAGATGGGATATCCAACTTCTTCCAAATCCAATACTGATACCCTTCCGATAGCATGAGATGTGATATCCCAATGCTTCTACCAAACCTGAGACCCATACTATGGCATGAGATGTGATATCAAACTCCTTCCCATTCCAATCCTGAGACCCTTCCTATAGCTTGAGGTGTGATATCCAACTCCTTCCCATTCCAATTCTGAGACCCTTCTTATACCATGAGACTTGATATCTCAATGCTTCTAATATTAAACCTGAGACCCGTCCTATAACATGAGATGTGATATCCAAATCCTTCCCCTTCCAAACCTTAGACCCTTCCTTTATCATGAGATGTGATATCCAACTCCTTCCCATTCCAATCCTGAGACCCTTCCGATATCATGAGATTTGTTATCTCAATGCTTCTAATATCAAACTTGAGACCCTACCTATAGCATGAGATGTGACATCCAAGTCCTTCCCATTCCAATCCTGAGACCCTTCCTATAGCATGAGATGTGATATCTCTATGCTTCTAATACCAAACCTGAGACCCTTCCTATAACATGAGATGGGATATCCAACTCCTTCCCATTCCAATCCTGAGACCTTTCCGATAGCAGAGATGTGATATCTCAATGCTTATACCAAACCTGAGAACCTTCCTATGGCCTGAGATGTCATATACAACTCCTTCCCATTCCAATCCTGAGACCCTTCCTTTAGCATGAGATGTGATATCTCAATGCTTATACCAAATCTGAGACCCTTCCTATAGCATGAGATGTGATATCCAATTCCTTCCCATTCCAATCCTGTGACCCTTCCTATAGCATGAGATGTGATATCTCAATGCTTATAGCAAACCTGAGAAGCTACCTATAACATGAGATGTGATATCCAAGTCCATCCCATTCCAATCCTTAGACCCTTCCTACAGCATGCTATGTGATATCTCAATGATTCTAATACCAAACCAGAGACTCTTCCTATAACATGAGATGGGATATCCAACTCCTTCCCATTCCAATCCTGAGCCGCTTCCGATAGCAGAGATGTGATATCTCAATGCTTATACCAAACCTGAGACCCTTCCTATAACATGAGATGTGATATCCAACTCCTTCCCGTTCCAAACCTGAGACACTAACTATAGCATATGTGATATCCAACTCCTTCCCATTCCAAACATGAGACCCTTCCTATAGCAAGAAAGTAATATCCAACTCCTACCCATTCCAATCCTGAGACCCTTCCTATAGCAAGAGATGTGATATCCAAATCCTTCCCATTCCAATCCTGAGACCCTTCCTATAACATGAGATGTGATATCCAACTCCTTCCCATTCCAACCTGAGAAACTTCCTATAGCATGAGAAGGGATATCCAACTCCTTCCCAATCCAATCCTGAGACCCTTCCGATAGCAGAGATGTGATATCTCAATGCTTATACCAAACCTGAGACCCTTCCTATGGCATGAGATGTGATATCCAACTCCTTGCCATTCAAATCCTGAGACCCTTCCTATAGCATGAGAAGGGATATCCAACTCCTTCCCAATCCAATCCTGAGACCCTTCCGATAGCAGCGACGTGATATCTCAATGCTTCTACCAAACCTGAGACCCTTCCTTTAGCATGAGATGTGATATCCAAATCCTTCACATTCCAATCCTGAGACCCTTCCTATAGCATGAGATGTGATATCTCAATGCTTCTAATACCAAACCTGAGATCCTTCCTATAACATGAGATGTGATATCCAATTCCTTCCCATTCCAAACCTGAGACCCTTCCTATTGGATGAGATGTGATATCCAACTCCTTCCCATTCCAACCCTGAGACCCTTCCTATAGCATGAGATGTGATGTCTCAATGCTTCTAATACCAAACCTGAGATCCTTCCTATAACATGAGATGTGATATCCAACTCCTTCCATTCCAATCCTGAGACCCGTCCTATAGCATGAGATGTGAAATCTCAATGCTTATACCAAACCTGAGACCCTTCCTATAGCATGAGATGTGATATCCAACTGCTTCCCATTCCAATCCTGAGACCCTTCCTATAGCATGAGATGCGATATCTCAATGCTTCTAATACCAAACCTGAGATCCTTCCTCTAACATGAAATGTGATATCCAACTCCTTCCCTTTCCAAACCTAAGAGCCTATCTATAGCATGAGATGTGATATCCAAGTCCTTCACATTCCAACCCTTAGACCCTTCCTACAGCATGCAATATGATATCTCAATGATTCTAATAACAAACCTGAGACCCGTCCTATAACATGAGATGGGATATCCAACTCCTTCCCATTCCAATCCTGAGACACTTCCGATAGCAGAGATGTGATATCTCAATGCTTATACCAAACCTGAGACCCTTCCTATAACATGAGATGTGATATCCAAATCCTTCCCGTTCCAAACCTGAGACCCTTCCTTTAGCATGAGATGTGATATCCAGCTCCTTCCCATTCCAATCCTGAGACACTTCCGATAGCATGAGATGTGATATCTCAATGCTTCTAATATCAAAACTGAGACCCTCCCTATAGCATGATATGTGATATCTAAGTCCTTCCCATTCCAATCCTGAGACCCTCCCTATAGCATGAGATGTGATATCCAACTCCTTCCCATTCCAATCCTGAGACCCTTCCTATAGCATGAGATATGATATCTCAATACTTCTAATACCAAACGTGAGATCCTTCCGATAACATGAGATGTGATATCCAAATCCTTCCCCTTCCAAACCTGAGACCCTCCCTTTAGCATGAAATGTGATATCCAACTCCTTCCTATTCCAATCCTGAGACTCTTCTGATAGCATGAGATGTGATATCTCAATGCTTCTAATACCAAACCTGAGATCCTTCCGATAGCATGAGATGTGATATCTCAATGCTTCTAATACCAAACCTGAGATCCTTCCTATAACATGAGATGTGATATCCAAATCCTTCCCCTTCCAAACCTGAGACCCTCCCTTTAGCATGAGATGTGATATCTAACCCCTTCCCATTCCATTCCTGAGACCCTTCTGATAGCATGAGATGTGATATCTCAATGCCTCTAATACCAAACCTGAGATCCTACCTCTAACATGAAATGAAATATCCAACTCTTTCCCCTTCCAAACCTGAGAGCCTTCCTATAGCATGAGATGTGATATCCAAGTCCTTCCCATTCCAATACTGAGACCCTTCCTATAGCTTGAGATGTGATATCCAACTCCTTCCCATTCCAATTCTGAGACCCTTCCTATAGCATGAGATGTGATATCTCAATGCTTATACCAAACCTGAGAGCCTACCTATAGCATGAGATGTGATATCCAAGTCCATCCCATTCCAATCCTTAGACCCTTCCTACAGCATGCGATGTGATATCTCAATGATTCTAATACCAAACCAGAGACTCTTCCTATAACATGAGATGGGATATCCAACTCCTTCCCATTCCAATTCTGAGACCCTTCCTATACTATGAGACTTGATATCTCAATGCTTCTAATACCAAACCTGAGACCCGTAATATAACATGAGATGTGATATCCAAATCCTTCCCCTTCCAAACCTTAGACCCTTCCTTTATCATGAGATGTGATATCCAACTCCTTCCCATTCCAATCCTGAGACCCTTCCGATATCATGAGATGTGATATCTCAAAGCTTCTAATATCAAACTTGAGACCCTCCCTATAGCATGAGATGTGATATCCAAGTCCTTCCCATTCCAATCCTGAGACCCTTCCTATAGCATGAGATGTGATATCTCAATGCTTCTAATACCAAACCTGAGACCCTTCCTATAACATGAGATGGGAATATCCAACTCCTTCCCATTCCAATCTTCAGACCCTTCCGATAGCAGAGATGTGATATCTCAATGCTTATACCACACCTGAGATCCTTCCTATAACATGAGATGTGATATCCAACTCCTTCCCATTCCAATCCTGAGACACTTCCTATAGCATGAGATGTGATATCTCACTGCTTATACCATACCTGAGACCCTTCCCATAGCAGATGTGATATCCAACTCCTTCCCATTCCAATCCTCAGACCCTTCCTATAGCATGAGATGTGATATCTCAATGCTTCTAATGTCAAACTTGAGACCCTACCTATAGCAGGAGATGTGATATCCAAGTCCTTCCCATTCCAATCCTGAGACACTTCCTATAGCATGAGATGTGATATCTCAATGCTTCTAATACCAAACCTGAGACACTTCCTATAACATGAGATGGGATATCCAACTCCTTCCAATTCCAATCCTGAGACCCTTTTGATAGCAGAGATGTGATATCTCAATGTTTATACCAAACCTGAGACCCTTCCTACGGCATGAGATGTCATATTCAACTCCTACCCATTCCAATCCTGAGACCCTTCCTATAGCATGAGATTTGATATCCAACTCCTTCCCATTCCAATCCTGAGACCCTTCCTATAGCATGAGATGTGATGTCTCAATGCTTCTAATACCAAACCTGAGACCCTTCCTATAACATGAGATGGGAATATCCAACTCCTTCCCATTCCAATCTTGAGACCCTTCCGATAGCAGAGATGTGATATCTCAATGCTTATACCAAACCTGAGATCCTTCCTATAACATGAGATGTGATATCCAACTCCTTCCCATTCCAATCCTGAGACACTTCCTATAGCATGAGATGTGATATCTCACTGCTTATACCAAACCTGAGACACTTCCCATAGCAGGAGATGTGATATCCAACTCCTTCCCATTCCAATCCTCAGACCCTTCCTATAGCATGAGATGTGATATCTCAATGCTTCTAATGTCAAACTTGAGACCCTACCTATAGAATGAGATGTGATATCCAAGTCCTTCCCATTCCAATCCTGAGACACTTCCTATAGCATGAGATGTGATATCTCAATGCTTCTAATACCAAACTTGAGACTCTTCCTATAACATGAGATGGGATATCCAACTCCTTCCCATTCCAATCCTGAGACCCTTTTGATAGCAGAGATGTGATATCTCAATGTTTATACCAAACCTGAGACCCTTCCTACGGCATGAGATGTCATATTCAACTCCTTCCCATTCCAATCCTGAGACCCTTCCTATAGCATGAGATTTGATATCCAACTCCTTCCCATTCCAATCCTGAGACCCTTCCTATAGCATGAGATGTGATGTCTCAATGCTTCTAATACCAAACCTGAGATCCTTCCTATAACATGAGATCTGATATCCAACTCCTTCCATTCCAATCCTGAGACCCTTCCTATAGCATGAGATGTGATATCTCAATGCTTATACCAAACCTGAGACCCTTCCTATAGCATGAGATGTGATATCCAACTCCTTCCCATTCCAATCCTGAGACCCTTCCTATAGCATGAGATGTGATATCTCAATGCTTCTAATACCAAACCTGAGATCCTTCCTCTAACATGAAATGTGAGATCCAACTCCTTCCCTTTCCAAACCTAAGAGCCTATCTATAGCATGAGATGTGATATCCAAGTCCTTCACATTCCAACCCTTAGACCCTTCCTACAGCATGCAATATGATATCTCAATGATTCCAATAACAAACCTGAGACCCGTCCTATAACATGAGTAGGGATATCCAACTCCTTCCCATTCCAATCCTGAGACACTTCCGATAGCAGAGATGTGATATCTCAATGTTTATACCAAACCTGAGACCCTTCCTATAACATGAGATGTGATATCCAACTCCTTCCCGTTCCAAACCTGAGACCCTTCCTTTAGCATGAGATGTGATATCCAGCTCCTTCCCATTCCAATCCTGAGACACTTCCGATAGCATGAGATGTGATATCTCAATGCTTCTACCAAACCTGAGACCCTTCCTTTAGCATGAGATGTGATATCCAACTCCTTCCCATTCCAATCCTGAGACCCTTCCTATAGCATGAGATGTGATATCTCAATACTTCTAATACCAAACCTGAGATCCTTCCGATAACATGAGATGTGATATCTCAATACTTCTAATACCAAACCTGAGATCCATCCTATAACATGAGATGTGATATCCAACTCCTTCCCTTTCCAAACCTGAGAGCCGTTCTATAGCATGAGATGTGATAACCAGGTCCTTCCCATTCCAATCCTTAGACCCTTCCTACAGCATGCAATATGATATCTCAATGATTCTAATAACAAACCTGAGACCCGTCCTATAGCATGAGATATGATATCCAAGTCCTTCCCATTCCAATCCTGAGACCCTTCCTATAACACGAAATGTGATATCCAACTCCTTCCCATTCCAACCTGAGACCCTTCCTATAGCATGAGATGGGATATCCAACTTCTTCCAAATCCAATACTGATACCCTTCCGATAGCATGAGATGTGATATCCCAATGCTTCTACCAAACCTGAGACCCATACTATGGCATGAGATGTGATATCAAACTCCTTCCCATTCCAATCCTGAGACCCTTCCTGTAGCTTGAGGTGTGATATCCAACTCCTTCCCATTCCAATTCTGAGACCCTTCTTATACCATGAGACTTGATATCTCAATGCTTCTAATATTAAACCTGAGACCCGTCCTATAACATGAGATGTGATATCCAAATCCTTCCCCTTCCAAACCTTAGACCCTTCCTTTATCATGAGATGTGATATCCAACTCCTTCCCATTCCAATCCTGAGACCCTTCCGATATCATGAGATTTGTTATCTCAATGCTTCTAATATCAAACTTGAGACCCTCCCTATAGCATGAGATGTGACATCCAAGTCCTTCCCATTCCAATCCTGAGACCCTTCCTATAGCATGAGATGTGATATCTCTATGCTTCTAATACCAAACCTGAGACCCTTCCTATAACATGAGATGGGATATCCAACTCCTTCCCATTCCAATCCTGAGACCTTTCCGATAGCAGAGATGTGATATCTCAATGCTTATACCAAACCTGAGAACCTTCATATGGCCTGAGATGTCATATACAACTCCTTCCCATTCCAATCCTGAGACCCTTCCTTTAGCATGAGATGTGATATCTCAATGCTTATACCAAATCTGAGACCCTTCCTATAGCATGAGATGTGATATCCAATTCCTTCCCATTCCAATCCTGAGACCCTTCCTATAGCATGAGATGTGATATCTCAATGCTTATACCAAACCTGAGAGCCTACCTATAACATGAGATGTGATATCCAAGTCTATCCCATTCCAATCCTTAGACCCTTCCTACAGCATGCGATGTGATATCTCAATAATTCTAATACCAAACCAGAGACTCTTCCTATAACATGAGATGGGATATCCAACTCCTTCCCATTCCAATCCTGAGCCGCTTCCGATAGCAGAGATGTGATATCTCAATGCTTATACCAAACCTGAGACCCTTCCTATAACATGAGATGTGATATCCAACTCCTTCCCGTTCCAAACCTGAGACACTAACTATAGCATATGTGATATCCAACTCCTTCCCATTCCAAACATGAGACCCTTCCTATAGCAAGAAAGTAATATCCAACTCCTACCCATTCCAATCCTGAGACCCTTCCTATAGCAAGAGATGTGATATCCAAATCCTTCCCATTCCAATCCTGAGACCCTTCCTATAACATGAGATGTGATATCCAACTCCTTCCCATTCCAACCTGAGACACTTCCTATAGCATGAGAAGGGATATCCAACTCCTTCCCAATCCAATCCTGAGACCCTTCCGATAGCAGAGATGTGATATCTCAATGCTTATACCAAACCTGAGTCCCTTCCTATGGCATGAGATGTGATATCCAACTCCTTGCCATTCAAATCCTGAGACCCTTCCTATAGCATGAGAAGGGATATCCAACTCCTTCCCAATCCAATCCTGAGACCCTTCCGATAGCAGCGACGTGATATCTCAATGCTTCTACCAAACCTGAGACCCTTCCTTTAGCATGAGATGTGATATCCAAATCCTTCACATTCCAATCCTGAGACCCTTCCTATAGCATGAGATGTGATATCTCAATGCTTCTAATACCAAACCTGAGATCCTTCCTATAACATGAGATGTGATATCGAATTCCTTCCCATTCCAAACCTGAGACCCTTCCTATTGGATGAGATGTGATATCCAACTCCTTCCCATTCCAACCTTGAGACCCTTCCTATAGCATGAGATGTGATGTCTCAATGCTTCTAATACCAAACCTGAGATCCTTCCTATAACATGAGATGTGATATCCAACTCCTTCCATTCCAATCCTGAGACCCGTCCTATAGCATGAGATGTGATATCTCAAGGCTTATACCAAACCTGAGACCCTTCCTATAGCATGAGATGTGATATCCAACTGCTTCCCATTCCAATCCTGAGACCCTTCCTATAGCATGAGATGTGATATCTCAATGCTTCTAATACCAAACCTGAGATCCTTCCTCTAACATGAAATGTGATATCCAACTCCTTCCCTTTCCAAACCTAAGAGCCTATCTATAGCATGAGATGTGATATCCAAGTCCTTCACATTCCAACCCTTAGACCCTTCCTACAGCATGCAATATGATATCTCAATGATTCTAATAACAAACCTGAGACCCGTCCTATAACATGAGATGGGATATCCAACTCCTTCCCATTCCAATCCTGAGACACTTCCGATAGCAGAGATGTGATATCTCAATGCTTATACCAAACCTGAGACCCTTCCTATAACATGAGATGTGATATCCAAATCCTTCCCGTTCCAAACCTGAGACCCTTCCTTTAGCATGAGATGTGATATCCAGCTCCTTCCCATTCCAATCCTGAGACACTTCCGATAGCATGAGATGTGATATCTCAATGCTTCTAATATCAAAACTGAGACCCTCCCTATAGCATGATATGTGATATCTAAGTCCTTCCCATTCCAATCCTGAGACCCTCCCTATAGCATGAGATGTGATATCCAACTCCTTCCCATTCCAATCCTGAGACCCTTCCTATAGCATGAGATATGATATCTCAATACTTCTAATACCAAACGTGAGATCCTTCCGATAACATGAGATGTGATATCCAAATCCTTCCCCTTCCAAACCTGAGACCCTCCCTTTAGCATGAAATGTGATATCCAACTCCTTCCTATTCCAATCCTGAGACTCTTCTGATAGCATGAGATGTGATATCTCAATGCTTCTAATACCAAACCTGAGATCCTTCCGATAGCATGAGATGTGATATCTCAATGCTTCTAATACCAAACCTGAGATCCTTCCTATAACATGAGATGTGATATCCAAATCCTTCCCCTTCCAAACCTGAGACCCTCCCTTTAGCATGAGATGTGATATCTAACTCCTTCCCATTCCATTCCTGAGACCCTTCTGATAGCATGAGATGTGATATCTCAATGCCTCTAATACCAAACCTGAGATCCTACCTCTAACATGAAATGAGATATCCAACTCTTTCCCCTTCCAAACCTGAGAGCCTTCCTATAGCATGAGATGTGATATCCAAGTCCTTCCCATTCCAATACTGAGACCCTTCCTATAGCTTGAGATGTGATATCCAACTCCTTCCCATTCCAATTCTGAGACCCTTCCTATAGCATGAGATGTGATATCTCAATGCTTATACCAAACCTGAGAGCCTACCTATAACATGAGATGTGATATCCAAGTCCATCCCATTCCAATCCTTAGACCCTTCCTACAGCATGCGATGTGATATCTCAATGATTCTAATACCAAACCAGAGACTCTTCCTATAACATGAGATGGGATATCCAACTCCTTCCCATTCCAATTCTGAGACCCTTCCTATACTATGAGACTTGATATCTCAATGCTTCTAATACCAAACCTGAGACCCGTAATATAACATGAGATGTGATATCAAAATCCTTCCCCTTCCAAACCTTAGACCCTTCCTTTATCATGAGATGTGATATCCAACTCCTTCCCATTCCAATCCTGAGACCCTTCCGATATCATGAGATGTGATATCTCAAAGCTTCTAATATCAAACTTGAGACCCTCCCTATAGCATGAGATGTGATATCCAAGTCCTTCCCATTCCAATCCTGAGACCCTTCCTATAGCATGAGATGTGATATCTCAATGCTTCTAATACCAAACCTGAGACCCTTCCTATAACATGAGATGGGAATATCCAACTCCTTCCCATTCCAATCTTGAGACCCTTCCGATAGCAGAGATGTGATATCTCAATGCTTATACCAAACCTGAGATCCTTCCTATAACATGAGATGTGATATCCAACTCCTTCCCATTCCAATCCTGAGACACTTCCTATAGCATGAGATGTGATATCTCACTGCTTATACCAAACCTGAGACACTTCCCATAGCAGGAGATGTGATATCCAACTCCTTCCCATTCCAATCCTCAGACCCTTCCTATAGCATGAGATGTGATATCTCAATGCTTCTAATGTCAAACTTGAGACCCTACCTATAGAATGAGATGTGATATCCAAGTCCTTCCCATTCCAATCCTGAGACACTTCCTATAGCATGAGATGTGATATCTCAATGCTTCTAATACCAAACTTGAGACTCTTCCTATAACATGAGATGGGATATCCAACTCCTTCCCATTCCAATCCTGAGACCCTTTTGATAGCAGAGATGTGATATCTCAATGTTTATACCAAACCTGAGACCCTTCCTACGGCATGAGATGTCATATTCAACTCCTTCCCATTCCAATCCTGAGACCCTTCCTATAGCATGAGATTTGATATCCAACTCCTTCCCATTCCAATCCTGAGACCCTTCCTATAGCATGAGATGTGATGTCTCAATGCTTCTAATACCAAACCTGAGATCCTTCCTATAACATGAGATCTGATATCCAACTCCTTCCATTCCAATCCTGAGACCCTTCCTATAGCATGAGATGTGATATCTCAATGCTTATACCAAACCTGAGACCCTTCCTATAGCATGAGATGTGATATCCAACTCCTTCCCATTCCAATCCTGAGACCCTTCCTATAGCATGAGATGTGATATCTCAATGCTTCTAATACCAAACCTGAGATCCTTCCTCTAACATGAAATGTGAGATCCAACTCCTTCCCTTTCCAAACCTAAGAGCCTATCTATAGCATGAGATGTGATATCCAAGTCCTTCACATTCCAACCCTTAGACCCTTCCTACAGCATGCAATATGATATCTCAATGATTCCAATAACAAACCTGAGACCCGTCCTATAACATGAGTAGGGATATCCAACTCCTTCCCATTCCAATCCTGAGACACTTCCGATAGCAGAGATGTGATATCTCAATGTTTATACCAAACCTGAGACCCTTCCTATAACATGAGATGTGATATCCAACTCCTTCCCGTTCCAAACCTGAGACCCTTCCTTTAGCATGAGATGTGATATCCAGCTCCTTCCCATTCCAATCCTGAGACACTTCCGATAGCATGAGATGTGATATCTCAATGCTTCTACCAAACCTGAGACCCTTCCTTTAGCATGAGATGTGATATCCAACTCCTTCCCATTCCAATCCTGAGACCCTTCCTATAGCATGAGATGTGATATCTCAATACTTCTAATACCAAACCTGAGATCCTTCCGATAACATGAGATGTGATATCTCAATACTTCTAATACCAAACCTGAGATCCATCCTATAACATGAGATGTGATATCCAACTCCTTCCCTTTCCAAACCTGAGAGCCTTTCTATAGCATGAGATGTGATAACCAGGTCCTTCCCATTCCAATCCTTAGACCCTTCCTACAGCATGCAATATGATATCTCAATGATTCTAATAACAAACCTGAGACCCGTCCTATAGCATGAGATATGATATCCAAGTCCTTCCCATTCCAATCCTGAGACCCTTCCTATAACACGAAATGTGATATCCAACTCCTTCCCATTCCAACCTGAGACCCTTCCTATAGCATGAGATGGGATATCCAACTTCTTCCAAATCCAATACTGATACCCTTCCGATAGCATGAGATGTGATATCCCAATGCTTCTACCAAACCTGAGACCCATACTATGGCATGAGATGTGATATCAAACTCCTTCCCATTCCAATCCTGAGACCCTTCCTATAGCTTGAGGTGTGATATCCAACTCCTTCCCATTCCAATTCTGAGACCCTTCTTATACCATGAGACTTGATATCTCAATGCTTCTAATATTAAACCTGAGACCCGTCCTATAACATGAGATGTGATATCCAAATCCTTCCCCTTCCAAACCTTAGACCCTTCCTTTATCATGAGATGTGATATCCAACTCCTTCCCATTCCAATCCTGAGACCCTTCCGATATCATGAGATGTGATATCTCAAAGCTTCTAATATCAAACTTGAGACCCTCCCTATAGCATGAGATGTGATATCCAAGTCCTTCCCATTCCAATCCTGAGACCCTTCCTATAGCATGAGATGTGATATCTCAATGCTTCTAATACCAAACCTGAGACCCTTCCTATAACATGAGATGGGAATATCCAACTCCTTCCCATTCCAATCTTGAGACCCTTCCGATAGCAGAGATGTGATATCTCAATGCTTATACCAAACCTGAGATCCTTCCTATAACATGAGATGTGATATCCAAGTCCTTCCCATTCCAATCCTGAGACACTTCCTATAGCATGAGATGTGATATCTCACTGCTTATACCAAACCTGAGACACTTCCCATAGCAGGAGATGTGATATCCAACTCCTTCCCATTCCAATCCTCAGACCCTTCCTATAGCATGAGATGTGATATCTCAATGCTTCTAATGTCAAACTTGAGACCCTACCTATAGAATGAGATGTGATATCCAAGTCCTTCCCATTCCAATCCTGAGACACTTCCTATAGCATGAGATGTGATATCTCAATGCTTCTAATACCAAACTTGAGACTCTTCCTATAACATGAGATGGGATATCCAACTCCTTCCCATTCCAATCCTGAGACCCTTTTGATAGCAGAGATGTGATATCTCAATGTTTATACCAAACCTGAGACCCTTCCTACGGCATGAGATGTCATATTCAACTCCTTCCCATTCCAATCCTGAGACCCTTCCTATAGCATGAGATTTGATATCCAACTCCTTCCCATTCCAATCCTGAGACCCTTCCTATAGCATGAGATGTGATGTCTCAATGCTTCTAATACCAAACCTGAGATCCTTCCTATAACATGAGATCTGATATCCAACTCCTTCCATTCCAATCCTGAGACCCTTCCTATAGCATGAGATGTGATATCTCAATGCTTATACCAAACCTGAGACCCTTCCTATAGCATGAGATGTGATATCCAACTCCTTCCCATTCCAATCCTGAGACCCTTCCTATAGCATGAGATGTGATATCTCAATGCTTCTAATACCAAACCTGAGATCCTTCCTCTAACATGAAATGTGAGATCCAACTCCTTCCCTTTCCAAACCTAAGAGCCTATCTATAGCATGAGATGTGATATCCAAGTCCTTCACATTCCAACCCTTAGACCCTTCCTACAGCATGCAATATGATATCTCAATGATTCCAATAACAAACCTGAGACCCGTCCTATAACATGAGTAGGGATATCCAACTCCTTCCCATTCCAATCCTGAGACACTTCCGATAGCAGAGATGTGATATCTCAATGTTTATACCAAACCTGAGACCCTTCCTATAACATGAGATGTGATATCCAACTCCTTCCCGTTCCAAACCTGAGACCCTTCCTTTAGCATGAGATGTGATATCCAGCTCCTTCCCATTCCAATCCTGAGACACTTCCGATAGCATGAGATGTGATATCTCAATGCTTCTACCAAACCTGAGACCCTTCCTTTAGCATGAGATGTGATATCCAACTCCTTCCCATTCCAATCCTGAGACCCTTCCTATAGCATGAGATGTGATATCTCAATACTTCTAATACCAAACCTGAGATCCTTCCGATAACATGAGATGTGATATCTCAATACTTCTAATACCAAACCTGAGATCCATCCTATAACATGAGATGTGATATCCAACTCCTTCCCTTTCCAAACCTGAGAGCCGTTCTATAGCATGAGATGTGATAACCAGGTCCTTCCCATTCCAATCCTTAGACCCTTCCTACAGCATGCAATATGATATCTCAATGATTCTAATAACAAACCTGAGACCCGTCCTATAGCATGAGATATGATATCCAAGTCCTTCCCATTCCAATCCTGAGACCCTTCCTATAACACGAAATGTGATATCCAACTCCTTCCCATTCCAACCTGAGAACCTTCCTATAGCATGAGATGGGATATACAACTTCTTCCAAATCCAATACTGATACCCTTCCGATAGCATGAGATGTGATATCCCAATGTTTCTACCAAACCTGAGACCCATACTATGGCATGAGATGTGATATCAAACTCCTTCCCATTCCAATCCTGAGACCCTTCCTATAGCTTGAGGTGTGATATCCAACTCCTTCCCATTCCAATTCTGAGACCCTTCTTATACCATGAGACTTGATATCTCAATGCTTCTAATATTAAACCTGAGACCCGTCCTATAACATGAGATGTGATATCCAAATCCTTCCCCTTCCAAACCTTAGACCCTTCCTTTATCATGAGATGTGATATCCAACTCCTTCCCATTCCAATCCTGAGACCCTTCCGATATCATGAGATTTGTTATCTCAATGCTTCTAATATCAAACTTGAGACCCTACCTATAGCATGAGATGTGACATCCAAGTCCTTCCCATTCCAATCCTGAGACCCTTCCTATAGCATGAGATGTGATATCTCTATGCTTCTAATACCAAACCTGAGACCCTTCCTATAACATGAGATGGGATATCCAACTCCTTCCCATTCCAATCCTGAGACCTTTCCGATAGCAGAGATGTGATATCTCAATGCTTATACCAAACCTGAGAACCTTCCTATGGCCTGAGATGTCATATACAACTCCTTCCCATTCCAATCCTGAGACCCTTCCTTTAGCATGAGATGTGATATCTCAATGCTTATACCAAATCTGAGACCCTTCCTATAGCATGAGATGTGATATCCAATTCCTTCCCATTCCAATCCTGTGACCCTTCCTATAGCATGAGATGTGATATCTCAATGCTTATAGCAAACCTGAGAAGCTACCTATAACATGAGATGTGATATCCAAGTCCATCCCATTCCAATCCTTAGACCCTTCCTACAGCATGCTATGTGATATCTCAATGATTCTAATACCAAACCAGAGACTCTTCCTATAACATGAGATGGGATATCCAACTCCTTCCCATTCCAATCCTGAGCCGCTTCCGATAGCAGAGATGTGATATCTCAATGCTTATACCAAACCTGAGACCCTTCCTATAACATGAGATGTGATATCCAACTCCTTCCCGTTCCAAACCTGAGACACTAACTATAGCATATGTGATATCCAACTCCTTCCCATTCCAAACATGAGACCCTTCCTATAGCAAGAAAGTAATATCCAACTCCTACCCATTCCAATCCTGAGACCCTTCCTATAGCAAGAGATGTGATATCCAAATCCTTCCCATTCCAATCCTGAGACCCTTCCTATAACATGAGATGTGATATCCAACTCCTTCCCATTCCAACCTGAGACACTTCCTATAGCATGAGAAGGGATATCCAACTCCTTCCCAATCCAATCCTGAGACCCTTCCGATAGCAGCGACGTGATATCTCAATGCTTCTACCAAACCTGAGACCCTTCCTTTAGCATGAGATGTGATATCCAAATCCTTCACATTCCAATCCTGAGACCCTTCCTATAGCATGAGATGTGATATCTCAATGCTTCTAATACCAAACCTGAGATCCTTCCTATAACATGAGATGTGATATCCAATTCCTTCCCATTCCAAACCTGAGACCTTTCCTATTGGATGAGATGTGATATCCAACTCCTTCCCATTCCAACCCTGAGACCCTTCCTATAGCATGAGATGTGATGTCTCAATGCTTCTAATACCAAACCTGAGATCCTTCCTATAACATGAGATGTGATATCCAACTCCTTCCATTCCAATCCTGAGACCCGTCCTATAGCATGAGATGTGATATCTCAATGCTTATACCAAACCTGAGACCCTTCCTATAGCATGAGATGTGATATCGAACTGCTTCCCATTCCAATCCTGAGACCCTTCCTATAGCATGAGATGCGATATCTCAATGCTTCTAATACCAAACCTGAGATCCTTCCTCTAACATGAAATGTGATATCCAACTCCTTCCCTTTCCAAACCTAAGAGCCTATCTATAGCATGAGATGTGATATCCAAGTCCTTCACATTCCAACCCTTAGACCCTTCCTACAGCATGCAATATGATATCTCAATGATTCTAATAACAAACCTGAGACCCGTCCTATAACATGAGATGGGATATCCAACTCCTTCCCATTCCAATCCTGAGACACTTCCGATAGCAGAGATGTGATATCTCAATGCTTATACCAAACCTGAGACCCTTCCTATAACATGAGATGTGATATCCAAATCCTTCCCGTTCCAAACCTGAGACCCTTCCTTTAGCATCAGATGTGATATCCAGCTCCTTCCCATTCCAATCCTGAGACACTTCCGATAGCATGAGATGTGATATCTCAATGCTTCTAATATCAAAACTGAGACCCTCCCTATAGCATGATATGTGATATCTAAGTCCTTCCCATTCCAATCCTGAGACCCTCCCTATAGCATGAGATGTGATATCCAACTCCTTCCCATTCCAATCCTGAGACCCTTCCTATAGCATGAGATATGATATCTCAATACTTCTAATACCAAACGTGAGATCCTTCCGATAACATGAGATGTGATATCCAAATCCTTCCCCTTCCAAACCTGAGACCCTCCCTTTAGCATGAAATGTGATATCCAACTCCTTCCTATTCCAATCCTGAGACTCTTCTGATAGCATGAGATGTGATATCTCAATGCTTCTAATACCAAACCTGAGATCCTTCCGATAGCATGAGATGTGATATCTCAATGCTTCTAATACCAAACCTGAGATCCTTCCTATAACATGAGATGTGATATCCAAATCCTTCCCCTTCCAAACCTGAGACCCTCCCTTTAGCATGAGATGTGATATCTAACTCCTTCCCATTCCATTCCTGAGACCCTTCTGATAGCATGAGATGTGATATCTCAATGCCTCTAATACCAAACCTGAGATCCTACCTCTAACATGAAATGAGATATCCAACTCTTTCCCCTTCCAAACCTGAGAGCCTTCCTATAGCATGAGATGTGATATCCAAGTCCTTCCCATTCCAATACTGAGACCCTTCCTATAGCTTGAGATGTGATATCCAACTCCTTCCCATTCCAATTCTGAGACCCTTCCTATAGCATGAGATGTGATATCTCAATGCTTATACCAAACCTGAGAGCCTACCTATAGCATGAGATGTGATATCCAAGTCCATCCCATTCCAATCCTTAGACCCTTCCTACAGCATGCGATGTGATATCTCAATGATTCTAATACCAAACCAGAGACTCTTCCTATAACATGAGATGGGATATCCAACTCCTTCCCATTCCAATTCTGAGACCCTTCCTATACTATGAGACTTGATATCTCAATGCTTCTAATACCAAACCTGAGACCCGTAATATAACATGAGATGTGATATCCAAATCCTTCCCCTTCCAAACCTTAGACCCTTCCTTTATCATGAGATGTGATATCCAACTCCTTCCCATTCCATTCCTGAGACCCTTCTGATAGCATGAGATGTGATATCTCAATGCTTCTAATACCAAACCTGAGATCCTACCTCTAACATGAAATGAGATATCCAACTCTTTCCCCTTCCAAACCTGAGAGCCTTCCTATAGCATGAGATGTGATATCTCAAAGCTTCTAATATCAAACTTGAGACCCTCCCTATAGCATGAGATGTGATATCCAAGTCCTTCCCATTCCAATCCTGAGACCCTTCCTATAGCATGAGATGTGATATCTCAATGCTTCTAATACCAAACCTGAGACCCTTCCTATAACATGAGATGGGAATATCCAACTCCTTCCCATTCCAATCTTCAGACCCTTCCGATAGCAGAGATGTGATATCTCAATGCTTATACCACACCTGAGATCCTTCCTATAACATGAGATGTGATATCCAACTCCTTCCCATTCCAATCCTGAGACACTTCCTATAGCATGAGATGTGATATCTCACTGCTTATACCATACCTGAGACCCTTCCCATAGCAGATGTGATATCCAACTCCTTCCCATTCCAATCCTCAGACCCTTCCTATAGCATGAGATGTGATATCTCAATGCTTCTAATGTCAAACTTGAGACCCTACCTATAGCATGAGATGTGATATCCAAGTCCTTCCCATTCCAATCCTGAGACACTTCCTATAGCATGAGATGTGATATCTCAATGCTTCTAATACCAAACCTGAGACACTTCCTATAACATGAGATGGGATATCCAACTCCTTCCAATTCCAATCCTGAGACCCTTTTGATAGCAGAGATGTGATATCTCAATGTTTATACCAAACCTGAGACCCTTCCTACGGCATGAGATGTCATATTCAACTCCTACCCATTCCAATCCTGAGACCCTTCCTATAGCATGAGATTTGATATCCAACTCCTTCCCATTCCAATCCTGAGACCCTTCCTATAGCATGAGATGTGATGTCTCAATGCTTCTAATACCAAACCTGAGATCCTTCCTATAACATGAGATGTGATATCCAACTCCTTCCATTCCAATCCTGAGACCCTTCCTATAGCATGAGATGTGATATATCAATGCTTATACCAAACCTGAGACCCTTCCTAAAGCATGAGATGTGATATCCAACTCCTTCCCATTCCAATCCTGAGACCCTTCCTATAGCCTGAGATGTGATATCCAATTCCTTCCCATTCCAATCCTGAGACCCTTCCTATAGCATGAGATGTGATATCTCAATGCTTATACCAAACCTGAGAGCCTACCTATAACATGAGATGTGATATCCAAGTCCATCCCATTCCAATCCTTAGACCCTTCCTACAGCATACGATGTGATATCTCAATGATTCTAATACCAAACCAGAGACTCTTCCTATAACATGATATGGGATATCCAACTCCTTCCCATTCCAATCCTGAGCCGCTTCCGATAGCAGAGATGTGATATCTCAATGCTTATACCAAACCTGAGACCCTTCCTATAACATGAGATGTGATATCCAACTCCTTCCCGTTCCAAACCTGAGACACTAACTATAGCATATGTGATATCCAACTCCTTCCCATTCCAAACATGAGACCCTTCCTATAGCAAGAAAGTAATATCCAACTCCTACCCATTCCAATCCTGAGACCCTTCCTATAGCAAGAGATGTGATATCCAAATCCTTACCATTCCAATCCTGAGACCCTTCCTATAACATGAGATGTGATATCCAACTCCTTCCCATTCCAACCTGAGACACTTCCTATAGCATGAGAAGGGATATCCAACTCCTTCCCAATCCAATCCTGAGACCCTTCCGATAGCAGAGATGTGATATCTCAATGCTTATACCAAACCTGAGACCCTTCCTATGGCATGAGATGTGATATCCAACTCCTTGCCATTCAAATCCTGAGACCCTTCCTCTAGCATGAGAAGGGATATCCAACTCCTTCCCAATCCAATCCTGAGACCCTTCCGATAGCAGCGACGTGATATCTCAATGCTTCTACCAAACCTGAGACCCTTCCTTTAGCATGAGATGTGATATCCAAATCCTTCACATTCCAATCCTGAGACCCTTCCTATAGCATGAGATGTGATATCTCAATGCTTCTAATACCAAACCTGAGATCCTTCCTATAACATGAAATGTGATATCCAATTCCTTCCCATTCCAAACCTGAGACCCTTCCTATTGGATGAGATGTGATATCCAACTCCTTCCCATTCCAACCCTGAGACCCTTCCTATAGCATGAGATGTGATGTCTCAATGCTTCTAATACCAAACCTGAGATCCTTCCTATAACATGAGATGTGATATCCAACTCCTTCCATTCCAATCCTGAGACCCGTCCTATAGCATGGGATGTGATATCTCAATGCTTATACCAAACCTGAGACCCTTCCTATAGCATGAGATGTGATATCCAACTGCTTCCCATTCCAATCCTGAGACCCTTCCTATAGCATGAGATGTGATATCTCAATGCTTCTAATACCAAACCTGAGATCCTTCCTCTAACATGAAATATGATATCCAACTCCTTCCCTTTCCAAACCTAAGAGCCTATCTATAGCATGAGATGTGATATCCAAGTCCTTCACATTCCAACCCTTAGACCCTTCCTACAGCATGCAATATGATATCTCAATGATTCTAATAACAAACCTGAGACCCGTCCTATAACATGAGATGGGATATCCAACTCCTTCCCATTCCAATCCTGAGACACTTCCGATAGCAGAGATGTGATATCTCAATGCTTATACCAAACCTGAGACCCTTCCTATAACATGAGATGTGATATCCAAATCCTTCTCGTTCCAAACCTGAGACCCTTCCTTTAGCATGATATGTGATATCTAAGTCCTTCCCATTCCAATCCTGAGACCCTCCCTATATCATGAGATGTGATATCCAACTCCTTCCCATTCCAATCCTGAGACCCTTCCTATAGCATGAGATATGATATCTCAATACTTCTAATACCAAACGTGAGATCCTTCCGATAACATGAGATGTGATATCCAAATCCTTCCCCTTCCAAACCTGAGACCCTCCCTTTAGCATGAAATGTGATATCCAACTCCTTCCTATTCCAATCCTGAGACTCTTCTGATAGCATGAGATGTGATATCTCAATGCTTCTAATACCAAACCTGAGATCCTTCCGATAGCATGAGATGTGATATCTCAATGCTTCTAATACCAAACCTGAGATCCTTCCTATAACATGAGATGTGATATCCAAATCCTTCCCCTTCCAAACCTGAGACCCTCCCTTTAGCATGAGATGTGATATCTAACTCCTTCCCATTGCATTCCTGAGACCCTTCTGATAGCATGAGATGTGATATCTCAATGCCTCTAATACCAAACCTGAGATCCTACCTCTAACATGAAATGAGATATCCAACTCTTTCCCCTTCCAAACCTGAGAGCCTTCCTATAGCATGAGATGTGATATCCAAGTCCTTCCCATTCCAATACTGAGACCCTTCCTATAGCTTGAGATGTGATATCCAACTCCTTCCCATTCCAATTCTGAGACCCTTCCTACAGCATGCGATGTGAATATCTCAATGATTCTAATACCAAACCAGAGACTCTTCCTATAACATGAGATGGGATATCCAACTCCTTCCCATTCCAATTCTGAGACCCTTCCTATACTATGAGACTTGATATCTCAATGCTTCTAATACCAAACCTGAGACCCGTAATATAACATGAGATGTGATATCCAAATCCTTCCCCTTCCAAACCTTAGACCCGTCCTTTATCATGAGATGTGATATCCAACTCCTTCCCATTCCAATCCTGAGACCCTTCCGATATCATGAGATGTGATATCTCAAAGCTTCTAATATCAAACTTGAGACCCTCCCTATAGCATGAGATGTGATAACCAAGTCCTTCCCATTCCAATCCTGAGACCCTTCCTATAGCATGAGATGTGATATCTCAATGCTTCTAATACCAAACCTGAGACCCTTCCTATAACATGAGATGGGAATATCCAACTCCTTCCCATTCCAATCTTGAGACCCTTCCGATAGCAGAGATGTGATATCTCAATGCTTATACCACACCTGAGATCCTTCCTATAACATGAGATGTGATATCTGTTAGGAAAGATTTCGTTATTGTAGGGAACTTTCCTTCCATGTGGCAACCCCTAAACTTTTTGCTATTGTTTTCAACCTGTTTTCTTGACTTTGCCAGAGAAGTGCAGCCTTCTGCTGTACTCCTCTGGGCTTTCGCTCCTTTCTTACGGGGAAACTGACATGCCCTTAAGACAGTCAGTACCGGGGAACGCTGTTTCCCGTAGTTTCTTTTATCGTGTCGCCATTTTAGTGCAACACGACACAAGAGGGCACTGTAAGCTAAGTTACAGCTCTCTTGGGTCTCTAGCCTTCTACAGACCCTAGACACTCTTGTAGGATGGTTTTTGGATCGGTGCAGGTCATTCAGGGACTGGGCTGGTGGCAGCGATCATTTGGTTTATTTTGAGCTCCTTTTGCCGTTCTGAGCACGTTTTTGCCGCGAACACAAAAGGGTGGCCCGGCTACACAAAATGGCCGGACCACGAGGCTCCTTTGTCTAGTCCACTGTCCGTCTTGCTCCCTTTACCTTCCCCCGGGTCAGGCGACCCGGGGCCTTCCTTATTTGGGCATGTAGTTTCCCGCGAAACACGGTTGCGTTCGCGGGCTTCTACATGTCGTTTGAGTGCCCCCAGGATGTGGGATGG
Source organism: Ambystoma mexicanum (assembly GCF_040938575.1). NCBI lineage: Eukaryota > Metazoa > Chordata > Amphibia > Caudata > Ambystomatidae > Ambystoma > Ambystoma mexicanum. The sequence goes on along the minus strand of NW_027182330.1, from coordinate 78,592 downwards.
GCTGTCTGGTCCCAATACACATCCTGGGTGCCAGAGAGTCTAGGGTGGTGTGAATGCCTGGGACCACCGTGGTCCGTGATTGGTCCACGTATGGTATGTGTGTTGATGAGCGGATCTCCCATTGGCTCCCCTCCGTTTTGGCGCGAAGGGAACCGTGGATAAGAGGGAGCTGGAAACACCACTACCATGTCGATCTCCTGAGTTCTTACGAACCCAGGGATACAGGAGCCAAGTATCCTGCGAACACGAGGCTGGACCGAGGAATCACTGGTGACCCCCTGAAGAACTTCTGCTCCTCATTGCTGTCGTCCGGTGAAGCCCTTTCCACCTAAGATCGAACAAGAAGGCCTGTACTGGCGCTTCGACCTATTGGAATAGCAGGACCAGCTATTCCCGGCACCTTCATCAACTCCTGCTGTAAGCCTTCGGAAGTGTCTCTGGGCCATCCAGTTGACTGACCAGCTTACTAAGGAGGCCTGCTCTGTAATCGCCGACAGGTTGGGTGGTATTCTGAGTCCGGGGCATGCTCACACGCTTCGTTTGCTTAGCAGTCCTAAGCTAGAGGTGAGCGGTGCTCGTTTGGCTTGAATACACCCGGCCGTTCCGTTGCCCTGCGGTGGCGACAAAACTGTGCTTGTTTCTTCGATCGGGACGTCTTTTTACTCTGCACGACGACGAGACGTTCCCTGCTCTTCAGAACCTGCCAGAAGCTGCATCTATCGAGGAGAAGCTCGGGCCTGCTTGCTTCGGGGACCGGTGAGTAGATTAGCTAGGATCTGGTCGCCCTCCTGCAGTGCCCTTTGCTTTTCCCCGCTGTGAATACAGCACCCCTTGTCCGTACTCGCGCCCTGCTTCTGCCTCACAGTGGAGGCTGCGCTAGAGTCGCGGACCGTGTTCTCCTTCATTAGAGCTCCCTACAGAGCTGTTCAACGTCCTCCGAAGAGCTTCACCTTCTGCCCATTGGCACCGGCGTGTGCAGGTACTTTTGAGCGCTAGGCTCCACTCTTCGTAGGGATTGGACTACCATCTAGTTAGGGGCCTCAGAAGGCGGACATATCACACGCATTGGTTCGCACTGCCTGTTTTCCTTCCCCTGCAGGTGGATAACATATTTCGTGCTGCTAATGCTGTGAAACTGTGTATTCTGTATATATATTGGGTGGATAGTGTATGTGTTGGTTCAATATCGTTGTATATTGCTGCTTTTACTGTAGTTATTAGTTTCAAGGCCTTATAATAAATGTGTATCTATTTTTGATATAAACAACTGTTTGGAGTAGTTTGTAAGCGCTCTTGCTTTGTGTGCTCATTGCGGGCTTTCAGTCACCCTCACCCCTCTTGAGACCTAGTCTTGACCGCCGCGATCGCTACCTTGATTGGTCTGGCTTGTCCAGAGGTTACCCTGTTCCAAGTAATTAGGTTGGCCTTCTGAACCTCTGCGCCACCAGGACAGAGTTCAGAAATCCGTCTTAACAAATTGGTGTACAGCGGTGGGATACGACTGAAGGTATCCAGTGTTGCGCACGAGCTAAGGCGTTTTCAGGTTATTCCAACCAGGACACGCAGTAAAGTATTGAATATAACGTTAAAAAGGCCATAGTCCTATCGACAGTATGGAAACGAATACTTTATTAACCTTAAATGCTTCGAAATCTGAAACATTGAAGAAGATGTGTGCGGAGAGAGGGGTTTCCTCTCAAGGCACTAAATTGGAAATGATCCAGAGAATCGTGGCGTGGCAAGAAGCGCAGCTTGACGCTATAACTTCCGAGGACAGTGCAGAAGGTGGTGGGGCTGCTCTCACTGGCAGAACCGACGGTTCTGCCGCTGCACTGATCCATCACGACCACGAGGACAGGGAGGATGTAATGTCTAACGTTTCCTCTGCCAGTGTTGATGGGGAGGCTATGCTTGAATTCAAGAAGCAAGAGCTGCGGTTTAGGCAGCAGGAGCTTGAATTCAGCATAGCCAAACTGAAAATCGACCAGGCAGAAAAACAAAAAGACAGGGATCACCAGTTGGAACTGGCCAAGCTTCAGTTCGCAAATGGGTCCAAGGGTCCTGGACATGGTTCTGGGGCTTCCTCTCATCCACGGTTTCCAAAAGATCTGCTCAGTGTGTATGAGGAACGAAATGACATTATGGACTGGTTAAATGCGTTTGAGTATGCATGCGAGGTTCAAGAGGTTGATAATGCGGATAAGATTGCATGGTTACTCAGCAGACTGCCCCATTCTGGTTGCAGTGCCATTATGGAAATGTCGAAGGCTGAGCGCGCTGATTTTGCAATGTTGAAGCAGACTCTCATTTTAAAGTTTGGGAAGACTCCGACCCAATATTTGAAAAGGTTTAGAGAGTATAAGAAAAAGGAAGGTGGTACTTGGGTGTCGTATGTAGCTGAGTCCCTGAAAAACTTGACTGGCTGGGTTGAAGGTTATAAGGTTTCTACCTTCGAAGGCATGATCAATCTGGTCATGCTGGAACACATTTTTGCTTCTTCTTCCCCGGAGCTTAAGCAGCATTTGGCCGATTCGAAGGAGATAGATCCTAAGAAGCTGGCCATTGCAGCAGATTTATGGGTGTCACATCGAGTGTCCCATAAGGACAAAACTCATCCTGGTAAGCAGGAGGAAGGGAAAAAGTCCAAAGATGTGGAGGGTGGGGAATCTGCTAAATCTTCTTCCCATAAGGGCCACAAAAAGAAAAATAAGGGTAAGCCATCCGAGAACTCACAGGGTAGTGGAGGTTCGCCTCCGAAACAGAACTCTGGTTATAATAAGCCTCCCTACGTAAACAGACCCAATGGGGCTTGTTTTTCTTGTGGAGCAACTGACCATGTGAAGGGGGATCCCCGTTGTAAGGTTAGACCTTTGGGGGTCCACTCCGCTAATCTGGCCTTCTCCTCCTACGAGGAAGAAGAGATTACAGGAGCATCCTTCTCCTCAGACTCATTTCCCAGCGGAATAGAGGCTGAGGTAGTTTTAGTGTCCCTGGGTTCCTGGGAGCCTAAAGTCGCAGAGGCGTATGCTAGGATTCCGGATAATACCAAGCACTACTTTAAAGACAGTGTGCTGATCAATGGAGTGGATACTCCAGCTCTTAGGGATAGTGGGTGCAGTCGAACTGTAGTGGATTCTACCTTGGTAGACTCAGAGGAAGTTGCCAGAGCTACTCTGATGCCCACTAAGTTGGCTGACGGCCCCCTCCGTATGTTTCCCGTGATCCCTGTTAATCTAACTTTAAATGGTACAGCAGTTAGGATTCCAGTGAGCATTCAGAGAAACGTCCCGGGAAAGGTCTTGTTGGGCAATGATCTCAGAGCTCTAGGGCTCGTAGGAGACACTGCCGAAAGACCCTACACACGGTCTCAAGCACGGGCAGCATTGGCCAAGTCCAATACGCCGCCCCAGCCGAAGGGGAAACCCAAGGCGAAAGGAGTCAACAAGTCCCGACGGGGGAAAGAGAATATTCCCCCGAACTCGCCTACCACTGCGGTGGAGGGAGTTGGTCAATCGCCCGAGCCTGACGAGGAGGTGGCGATGCCTGAAGTGTTCGACCCCAACGACCATCCTGAACTAAAAGACTTGTTAGTTGAAGGAGGTCCTGATAGGGACGACTTCAGTAAGGGCCAACGTGAGTGCCCATCTCTGGAAGGCCTAAGGAGACAGGCCTGCTCCCAGCTTGAGGGTGAACCTCCTGGGAAGCATCGGATTTATTGGGAAGGTGGACTCCTGTACAGTGAGCCCACAGAGTCTACAGAAGGAGACCATAGGAGGTTGGTGGTTCCCCTTTCTGTTAGACCCTTCCTCCTGCAGTTGGCGCATGAAGTTCCCCTTGCTGGTCACCTTGGAATGAAGAGGACCAAGCAAAGGTTATCTATGCACTTCTACTGGCCCAAGATGGGGGTGCAAGTAGAAAGTCACTGCAGGAGTTGTGCCTCCTGCCAGTTGTCTTGTAAGGTTGGCGCGACAATCCAAGCTCCGTTGGTACCGCTCCCAGTTGTGGGGGTACCATTTGAAAGGGTAGGGATCGACATCGTTGGTCCCCTTGACCCGCAAACATCCTCAGGCAATAGGTTTATCCTGGTGCTGGTCGACCATGCAACCAGGTATCCTGAGGCCATCCCATTAAAGACTGTAACTGCCAAGTCAGTTGCAAAAGCGTTACTCGGCATATTTACTAGGGTTGGCTTCCCTAAAGAAGTTGTGTCAGATCGTGGCAGCAACTTTATGTCGAAGTATATGCAGGCTATGTGGAAAGAATGTGGGGTCACCTACAAGTTCTCTTCTGCATACCACCCCCAGACCAATGGTCTGGTGGAGCGTTTCAACAGAACGCTAAAGAGCATGATTGGGGCTCTGGAGGAGCCCCAGAGGAGGAAATGGGACCTTCTTTTACCATGCTTGTTGTTTGCCTACAGAGAGGTACCACAGGAGGGTGTTGGCTTCAGCCCCTTCGAACTTCTGTTCGGTCATCCCGTACGGGGACCCTTAGCCATCGTCAAAGAGGGATGGGAGATGCCCACTCCCCCTGTTACTACCAATGTAGTTGACTATGTGCTAGGGCTCAGAAAACGGATGGTACTCCTGATGGGCTTGGCTAGTGAAAAGTTGAAGGCCGGACAAGCGCTGGTGAAACATTGGTACGACCAGAAAGCTTCCTTAATTCACTTTACCCCTGGTCAGCAAGTCCTGATCATGAACCCTATAAGGCCTCGCGCTTTACAGGACAAATGGTCAGGCCCTTACACAGTGGTGGAGCCCCTGGGTGAGGTGAACTATTTAGTGGACCTTGGAAGGCCTGGACAGGCTCCAAAAGTGTTCCACGTAAATAGGCTGAAGGCTTTCGTCCCAAGAGTCGAAATCGCAGCACTGCTACTGGCGTCAGACGTTGAGGAAGAGGAGTCAGAACCTCTTCCCGACCTGTTCCAAAGCGGTCCTTCAGATAGCTCCGTTGAGGGTGTCCGAGTGGCCCCTCACCTGACTTCTGATCAGCAGGCTGAGGTGAAAAGTTTGCTTAGGCAGTTTTCCCCCCTGTTTTCACAGTCGCCTGGTTTGACACCTTGGTGCAAACATAACATTGACACAGGAGACAGTGTACCTACCAAAAGTAGGGGATACAGGATGTCGGATAAAGTACGGTCTTATATTAAGACCGAGGTCAACAAGATGTTAGACCTTGGGGTGATTGAACCCTCTAGTAGTCCTTGGTCCAGTCCTGTGGTTCTGGTTCCAAAAGCAGGCACTTCTGAATTGAGGTTCTGCGTGGATTACAGGGCTCTGAATGCTGTCACCAAGACAGACGCTCACCCCTTGCCTCGAACTGACGAGCTGGTGGATACCTTGGGTGCCTCCAAGTACCTCAGCACGTTTGACCTGACTGCGGGCTATTGGCAAATAGCTTTAGCAGAACATGCCAAGGAGAAGACAGCATTTTCAACTCCCGACGGGCTTTACCAATTCCGGGTAATGCCGTTCGGATTGAAGAATGCACCTGCCACTTTCCAGAGGCTTGTGAATCATGTGTTGAATGGGTTGGACGAATTCTGTCTTGCATATCTGGACGATATAGCAGTTTTCAGTGCCACCTGGGAAGACCATGTGAAACACCTCGGGATTGTGCTCCAGGCTCTTCAGAAAGCCCACTTGACCATAAAGGCGAGTAAATGCCAGATTGGACAAGGCTCAGTGGTTTACCTTGGGCATGAAGTAGGTGGAGGAAGGATACAGCCTCTCCCCAGTAAAGTACAAGCAGTACAAGACTGGCCTACCCCCACTACACAAACCCAAGTGAGAGCCTTCTTAGGACTCACGGGTTATTACCGCAATTTTATGGCAGACTATGGCACCATAGCTGCTCCTCTGACTGCCCTCACAACTCCGAAGAAACCCAAGAAGGTAACTTGGACTGACGAGTGTGAGAAGGCCTTCAATGGCTTGAAAGACTCCTTGTGCCAGGCCCCTGTGCTCAGGGCCCCTGATTATCAAAGACCTTTTATCGTGCAGACGGATGCCTCTGACACTGGGATAGGAGCTGTACTATCACAAGTAGATGAGAAGGGTAAGGAACACCCTATCGGTTTTATTAGTCGCCAGCTTAAGGACAGAGAGCTCAGATGGTCCACGGTAGAGAAAGAATGTTTCTCTGTTGTGTGGGCCCTAAGGAAGCTGCGGCCCTACCTCTATGGGACCCACTTCACTGTGCAGACTGACCATAAGCCGTTAAAGTGGCTAATGAACATGAAGGGGGAGAATCCAAAGTTGCTTAGGTGGTCCATAAGTCTACAAGGCTTCGACTTCACTATTGAGCATAGGCCAGGTGTCCAACATAGCAATGCTGATGGGTTGTCCCGAATGTTTTACCGACCTGAACAAGAGACTCATCCAGGGGTGGATTAGTTCCCCCTGTCCATAGTCTGGGAGGGGCGAGTGTTAGGAAAGATTTCGTTATTGTAGGGAACTTTCCTTCCATGTGGCAACCCCTAAACTTTTTGCTATTGTTTTCAACCTGTTTTCTTGACTTTGCCAGAGAAGTGCAGCCTTCTGCTGTACTCCTCTGGGCTTTCGCTCCTTTCTTACGGGGAAACTGACATGCCCTTAAGACAGTCAGTACCGGGGAACGCTGTTTCCCGTAGTTTCTTTTATCGTGTCGCCATTTTAGTGCAACACGACACAAGAGGGCACTGTAAGCTAAGTTACAGCTCTCTTGGGTCTCTAGCCTTCTACAGACCCTAGACACTCTTGTAGGATGGTTTTTGGATCGGTGCAGGTCATTCAGGGACTGGGCTGGTGGCAGCGATCATTTGGTTTATTTTGAGCTCCTTTTGCCGTTCTGAGCACGTTTTTGCCGCGAACACAAAAGGGTGGCCCGGCTACACAAAATGGCCGGACCACGAGGCTCCTTTGTCTAGTCCACTGTCCGTCTTGCTCCCTTTACCTTCCCCCGGGTCAGGCGACCCGGGGCCTTCCTTATTTGGGCATGTAGTTTCCCGCGAAACACGGTTGCGTTCGCGGGCTTCTACATGTCGTTTGAGTGCCCCCAGGATGTGGGATGGGCTGTCTGGTCCCAATACACATCCTGGGTGCCAGAGAGTCTAGGGTGGTGTGAATGCCTGGGACCACCGTGGTCCGTGATTGGTCCACGTATGGTATGTGTGTTGATGAGCGGATCTCCCATTGGCTCCCCTCCGTTTTGGCGCGAAGGGAACCGTGGATAAGAGGGAGCTGGAAACACCACTACCATGTCGATCTCCTGAGTTCTTACGAACCCAGGGATACAGGAGCCAAGTATCCTGCGAACACGAGGCTGGACCGAGGAATCACTGGTGACCCCCTGAAGAACTTCTGCTCCTCATTGCTGTCGTCCGGTGAAGCCCTTTCCACCTAAGATCGAACAAGAAGGCCTGTACTGGCGCTTCGACCTATTGGAATAGCAGGACCAGCTATTCCCGGCACCTTCATCAACTCCTGCTGTAAGCCTTCGGAAGTGTCTCTGGGCCATCCAGTTGACTGACCAGCTTACTAAGGAGGCCTGCTCTGTAATCGCCGACAGGTTGGGTGGTATTCTGAGTCCGGGGCATGCTCACACGCTTCGTTTGCTTAGCAGTCCTAAGCTAGAGGTGAGCGGTGCTCGTTTGGCTTGAATACACCCGGCCGTTCCGTTGCCCTGCGGTGGCGACAAAACTGTGCTTGTTTCTTCGATCGGGACGTCTTTTTACTCTGCACGACGACGAGACGTTCCCTGCTCTTCAGAACCTGCCAGAAGCTGCATCTATCGAGGAGAAGCTCGGGCCTGCTTGCTTCGGGGACCGGTGAGTAGATTAGCTAGGATCTGGTCGCCCTCCTGCAGTGCCCTTTGCTTTTCCCCGCTGTGAATACAGCACCCCTTGTCCGTACTCGCGCCCTGCTTCTGCCTCACAGTGGAGGCTGCGCTAGAGTCGCGGACCGTGTTCTCCTTCATTAGAGCTCCCTACAGAGCTGTTCAACGTCCTCCGAAGAGCTTCACCTTCTGCCCATTGGCACCGGCGTGTGCAGGTACTTTTGAGCGCTAGGCTCCACTCTTCGTAGGGATTGGACTACCATCTAGTTAGGGGCCTCAGAAGGCGGACATATCACACGCATTGGTTCGCACTGCCTGTTTTCCTTCCCCTGCAGGTGGATAACATATTTCGTGCTGCTAATGCTGTGAAACTGTGTATTCTGTATATATATTGGGTGGATAGTGTATGTGTTGGTTCAATATCGTTGTATATTGCTGCTTTTACTGTAGTTATTAGTTTCAAGGCCTTATAATAAATGTGTATCTATTTTTGATATAAACAACTGTTTGGAGTAGTTTGTAAGCGCTCTTGCTTTGTGTGCTCATTGCGGGCTTTCAGTCACCCTCACCCCTCTTGAGACCTAGTCTTGACCGCCGCGATCGCTACCTTGATTGGTCTGGCTTGTCCAGAGGTTACCCTGTTCCAAGTAATTAGGTTGGCCTTCTGAACCTCTGCGCCACCAGGACAGAGTTCAGAAATCCGTCTTAACAATATCCAACTCCTTCCCATTCCAATCCTGAGACACTTCCTATAGCATGAGATGTGATATCTCACTGCTTATACCAAACCTGAGACCCTTCCCATAGCAGGAGATGTGATATCCAACTCCTTCCCATTCAAATCCTCAGACCCTTCCTATAGCATGAGATGTGATATCTCAATGCTTCTAATGTCAAACTTGAGACCCTACCTATAGGATGAGATGTGATATCCAAGTCCTTCCCATTCCAATCCTGAGACACTTCCTATAGCATGAGATGTGATATCTCAATGCTTCTAATACCAAACCTGAGACTCTTCCTATAACATGAGATGGGATATCCAACTCCTTCCAATTCCAATCCTGAGACCCTTTTGATAGCAGAGATGTGATATCTCAATGTTTATACCAAACCTGAGACCCTTCCTACGGCATGAGATGTCATATTCAACTCCTTCCCATTCCAATCCTGAGACCCTTCCTATAGCATGAGATTTGATATCCAACTCCTTCCCATTCCAATCCTGAGACCCTTCCTATAGCATGAGATGTGATGTCTCAATGCTTCTAATACCAAACCTGAGATCCTTCCTATAACATGAGATGTGATATCCAACTCCTTCCATTCCAATCCTGAGACCCTTCCTATAGCATGAGATGTGATATCTCAATGCTTATACCAAACCTGAGACCCTTCCTATAGCATGAGATGTGATATCCAACTCCTTCCCATTCCAATCCTGAGACCCTTCCTATAGCCTGAGATGTGATATCCAATTCCTTCCCATTCCAATCCTGAGACCCTTCCTATAGCATGAGATGTGATATCTCAATGCTTATACCAAACCTGAGAGCCTACCTATAACATGAGATGTGATATCCAAGCGCATCCCATTCCAATCCTTAGACCCTTCCTACAGCATGCGATGTGATATCTCAATGATTCTAATACCAAACCAGAGACTCTTCCTATAACATGAGATGGGATATCCAACTCCTTCCCATTCCAATCCTGAGCCGCTTCTGATAGCAGAGATGTGATATCTCAATGCTTATACCAAACCTGAGACCCTTCCTATAACATGAGATGTGATATCCAACTCCTTCCTGTTCCAGACCTGAGACACTAACTATAGCATATGTGATATCCAACTCCTTCCCATTCCAAACATGAGACCCTTCCTATAGCAAGAAAATAATATCCAACTCCTACCCATTCCAATCCTGAGACCCTTCCTATAGCAAGAGATGTGATATCCAAATCCTTCCCATTCCAATCCTGAGACCCTTCCTATAACATGAGATGTGATATCCAACTCCTTCCCATTCCAACCTGAGACACTTCCTATAGCATGAGAAGGGATATCCAACTCCTTCCCAATCCAATCCTGAGACCCTTCCGATAGCAGAGATGTGATATCTCAATGCTTATACCAAACCTGAGACCCTTCCTATGGCATGAGATGTGATATCCAACTCCTTGCCATTCAAATCCTGAGACCCTTCCTATAGCATGAGAAGGGATATCCAACTCCTTCCCAATCCAATCCTGAGACCCTTCCGATAGCAGCGACGTGATATCTCAATGCTTCTACCAAACCTGAGACCCTTCCTTTAGCATGAGATGTGATATCCAAATCCTTCACATTCCAATCCTGAGACCCTTCCTATAGCATGAGATGTGATATCTCAATGCTTCTAATACCAAACCTGAGATCCTTCCTATAACATGAGATGTGATATCCAATTCCTTCCCATTCCAAACCTGAGACCCTTCCTATTGGATGAGATGTGATAACCAACTCCTTCCCATTCCAACCCTGAGACCCTTCCTATAGCATGAGATGTGATGTCTCAATGCTTCTAATACCAAACCTGAGATCCTTCCTATAACATGAGATGTGATATCCAACTCCTTCCATTCCAATCCTGAGACCCGTCCTATAGCATGAGATGTGATATCTCAATGCTTATACCAAACCCGAGACCCTTCCTATAGCATGAGATGTCATATCCAACTGCTTCCCATTCCAATCCTGAGACCCTTCCTATAGCATGAGATGTGATATCTCAATGCTTCTAATACCAAACCTGAGATCCTTCCTCTAACATGAAATGTGATATCCAACACCTTCCCTTTCCAAACCTAAGAGCCTATCTATAGCATGAGATGTGATATCCAAGTCCTTCACATTCCAACCCTTAGACCCTTCCTACAGCATGCAATATGATATCTCAATGATTCTAATAACAAACCTGAGACCCGTCCTATAACATGAGATGGGATATCCAACTCCTTCCCATTCCAATCCTGAGACACTTCCGATAGCAGAGATGTGATATCTCAATGCTTATACCAAACCTGAGACCCTTCCTATAACATGAGATGTGATATCCAAATCCTTCTCGTTCCAAACCTGAGACCCTTCCTTTAGCATGAGATGTGATATCCAGCTCCTTCCCATTCCAATCCTGAGACACTTCCGATAGCATGAGATGTGATATCTCAATGCTTCTAATATCAAAACTGAGACCCTCCCTATAGCATGATATGTGATATCTAAGTCCTTCCCATTCCAATCCTGAGACCCTCCCTATAGCATGAGATGTGATATCCAACTCCTTCCCATTCCAATCCTGAGACCCTTCCTATAGCATGAGATATGATATCTCAATACTTCTAATACCAAACGTGAGATCCTTCCGATAACATGAGATATGATATCCAAATCCTTCCCCTTCCAAACCTGAGACCCTCCCTTTAGCATGAAATGTGATATCCAACTCCTTCCTATTCCAATCCTGAGACTCTTCTGATAGCATGAGATGTGATATCTCAATGCTTCTAATACCAAACCTGAGATCCTTCCGATAGCATGAGATGTGATATCTCAATGCTTCTAATACCAAACCTGAGATCCTTCCTATAACATGAGATGTGATATCCAAATCCTTCCCCTTCCAAACCTGAGACCCTCCCTTTAGCATGAGATGTGATATCTAACTCCTTCCCATTCCATTCCTGAGACCCTTCTGATAGCATGAGATGTGATATCTCAATGCCTCTAATACCAAACCTGAGATCCTACCTCTAACATGAAATGAGATATCCAACTCTTTCCCCTTCCAAACCTGAGAGCCTTCCTATAGCATGAGATGTGATATCCAAGTCCTTCCCATTCCAATACTGAGACCCTTCCTATAGCTTGAGATGTGATATCCAACTCCTTCCCATTCCAATTCTGAGACCCTTCCTATAGCATGAGATGTGATATCTCAATGCTTATACCAAACCTGAGAGCCTACCTATAGCATGAGATGTGATATCCAAGTCCATCCCATTCCAATCCTTAGACCCTTCCTACAGCATGCGATGTGAATATCTCAATGATTCTAATACCAAACCAGAGACTCTTCCTATAACATGAGATGGGATATCCAACTCCTTCCCATTCCAATTCTGAGACCCTTCCTATACTATGAGACTTGATATCTCAATGCTTCTAATACCAAACCTGAGACCCATAATATAACATGAGATGTGATATCCAAATCCTTCCCCTTCCAAACCTTAGACCCTTCCTTTATCATGAGATGTGATATCCAACTCCTTCCCATTCCAATCCTGAGACCCTTCCGATATCATGAGATGTGATATCTCAAAGCTTCTAATATCAAACTTGAGACCCTCCCTATAGCATGAGATGTGATATCCAAGTCCTTCCCATTCCAATCCTGAGACCCTTCCTATAGCATGAGATGTGATATCTCAATGCTTCTAATACCAAACCTGAGACCCTTCCTATAACATGAGATGGGAATATCCAACTCCTTCCCATTCCAATCTTGAGACCCTTCCGATAGCAGAGATGTGATATCTCAATGCTTATACCACACCTGAGATCCTTCCTATAACATGAGATGTGATATCCAACTCCTTCCCATTCCAATCCTGAGACACTTCCTATAGCATGAGATGTGATATCTCACTGCTTATACCAAACCTGAGACCCTTCCCATAGCAGGAGATGTGATATCCAACTCCTTCCCATTCCAATCCTCAGACCCTTCCTATAGCATGAGATGTGATATCTCAATGCTTCTAATGTCAAACTTGAGACCCTACATATAGCATGAGATGTGATATCCAAGTCCTTCCCATTCCAATCCTGAGACACTTCCTATAGCATGAGATGTGATATCTCAATGCTTCTAATACCAAACCTGAGACTCTTCCTATAACATGAGATGGGATATCCAACTCCTTCCAATTCCAATCCTGAGACCCTTTTGATAGCAGAGATGTGATATCTCAATGTTTATACCAAACCTGAGACCCTTCCTACGGCATGAGATGTCATATTCAACTCCTTCCCATTCCAATCCTGAGACCCTTCCTATAGCATGAGATTTGATATCCAACTCCTTCCCATTCCAATCCTGAGACCCTTCCTATAGCATGAGTTGTGATGTCTCAATGCTTCTAATACCAAACCTGAGATCCTTCCTATAACATGAGATGTGATATCCAACTCCTTCCATTCCAATCCTGAGATCCTTCCTATAGCATGAGATGTGATATATCAATGCTTATACCAAACCTGAGACCCTTCCTATAGCATGAGATGTGATATCCAACTCCTTCCCATTCCAATCCTGAGACCCTTCCTATAGCCTGAGATGTGATATCCAATTCCTTCCCATTCCAATCCTGAGACCCTTCCTATAGCATGAGATGTGATATCTCAATGCTTATACCAAACCTGAGAGCCTACCTATAACATGAGATGTGATATCCAAGTCCATCCCATTCCAATCCTTAGACCCTTCCTACAGCATGCGATGTGATATCTCAATTATTCTAATACCAAACCAGAGACTCTTCCTATAACATGAGATGGGATATCCAACTCCTTCCCATTCCAATCCTGAGCCGCTTCCGATAGCAGAGATGTGATATCTCAATGCTTATACCAAACCTGAGACCCTTCCTATAACATGAGATGTGATATCCAACTCCTTCCCGTTCCAAACCTGAGACACTAACTATAGCATATGTGATATCCAACTCCTTCCCATTCCAAACATGAGACCCTTCCTATAGCAAGAAAGTAATATCCAACTCCTACCCATTCCAATCCTGAGACCCTTCCTATAGCAAGAGATGTGATATCCAAATCCTTCCCATTCCAATCCTGAGACCCTTCCTATAACATGAGATGTTATATCCAACTTCTTCCCATTCCAACCTGAGACACTTCCTATAGCATGAGAAGGGATATCCAACTCCTTCCCAATCCAAACCTGAGACCCTTCCTATGGCATGAGATGTGATATCCAACTCCTTGCCATTCAAATCCTGAGACCCTTCCTATAGCATGAGAAGGGATATCCAACTCCTTCCCAATCCAATCCTGAGACCCTTCCGATAGCAGCGACGTGATATCTCAATGCTTCTACCAAACCTGAGATCCTTCCTATAACATGAGATGTGATATCCAATTCCTTCCCATTCCAAACCTGAGACCCTTCCTATTGGATGAGATGTGATATCCAACTCCTTCCCATTCCAACCCTGAGACCCTTCCTATAGCATGAGATGTGATGTCTCAATGCTTCTAATACCAAACCTGAGATCCTTCCTATAACATGAGATGTGATATCCAACTCCTTCCATTCCAATCCTGAGACCCGTCCTATAGCATGAGATGTGATATCTCAATGCTTATACCAAACCTGAGACCCTTCCTATAGCATGAGATGTGATATCCAACTGCTTCCCATTCCAATCCTGAGACCCTTCCTATAGCATGAGATGTGATATCTCAATGCTTCTAATACCAAACCTAAGAGCCTATCTATAGCATGAGATGTGATATCCAAGTCCTTCACATTCCAACCCTTAGACCCTTCCTACAGCATGCAATATGATATCTCAATGATTCTAATAACAAACCTGAGACCCGTCCTATAACATGAGATGGGATATCCAACTCCTTCCCATTCCAATCCTGAAACACTTCCGATAGCAGAGATGTGATATCTCAATGCTTATACCAAACCTGAGACCCTTCCTATAACATGAGATGTGATATCCAAATCCTTCTCGTTCCAAACCTGAGACCCTTCCTTTAGCATGAGATGTGATATCCAGCTCCTTCCCATTCCAATCCTGAGACACTTCCGATAGCATGAGATGTGATATCTCAATGCTTCTAATATCAAAACTGAGACCCTCCCTATAGCATGATATGTGATATCGAAGTCCTTCCCATTCCAATCCTGAGACCCTCCCTATATCATGAGATGTGATATCCAACTCCTTCCCATTCCAATCCTGAGACCCTTCCTATAGCATGAGATATGATATCTCAATACTTCTAATACCAAACGTGAGATCCTTCCGATAACATGAGATGTGATATCCAAATCCTTCCCCTTCCAAACCTGAGACCCTCCCTTTAGCATGAAATGTGATATCCAACTCCTTCCTATTCCAATCCTGAGACTCTTCTGATAGCATGAGATGTGATATCTCAATGCTTCTAATACCAAACCTGAGATCCTTCCGATAGCGAGATGTGATATCTCAATGCTTCTAATACCAAACCTGAGATCCTTCCTATAACATGAGATGTGATATCCAAATCCTTCCCCTTCCAAACCTGAGACCCTCCCTTTAGCATGAGATGTGATATCTAACTCCTTCCCATTCCATTCCTGAGACCCTTCTGATAGCATGAGATGTGATATCTCAATGCCTCTAATACCAAACCTGAGATCCTACCTCTAACATGAAATGAGATATCCAACTCTTTCCCCTTCCAAACCTGAGAGCCTTCCTATAGCATGAGATGTGATATCCAAGTCCTTCCCATTCCAATACTGAGACCCTTCCTATAGCTTGAGATGTGATATCCAACTCCTTCCCATTCCAATTCTGAGACCCTTCCTATAGCATGAGATGTGATATCTCAATGCTTATACCAAACCTGAGAGCCTACCTATAGCATGAGATGTGATATCCAAGTCCATCCCATTCCAATCCTTAGACCCTTCCTACAGCATGCGATGTGAATATCTCAATGATTCTAATACCAAACCAGAGACTCTTCCTATAACATATGGGATATCCAACTCCTTCCCATTCCAATTCTGAGACCCTTCCTATACTATGAGACTTGATATCTCAATGCTTCTAATACCAAACCTGAGACCCGTAATATAACATGAGATGTGATATCCAAATCCTTCCAAACCTTAGACCCATCCTTTATCATGAGATGTGATATCCAACTCCTTCCCATTCCAATCCTGAGACCCTTCCGATATCATGAGATGTGATATCTCAAAGCTTCTAATATCAAACTTGAGACCCTCCCTATAGCATGAGATGTGATATCCAAGTCCTTCCCATTCCAATCCTGAGACCCTTCCTATAGCATGAGATGTGATATCTCAATGCTTCTAATACCAAACCTGAGACCCTTCCTATAACATGAGATGGGAATATCCAACTCCTTCCCATTCCAATCTTGAGACCCTTCCGATAGCAGAGATGTGATATGTCAATGCTTATACCACACCTGAGATCCTTCCTATAACATGAGATGTGATATCCAACTCCTTCCCATTCCAATCCTGAGACACTTCCTATAGCATGAGATGTGATATCTCACTGCTTATACCAAACCTGAGACCCTTCCCATAGCAGGAGATGTGATATCCAACTCCTTCCCATTCCAATCCTCAGACCCTTCCTATAGCATGAGATGTGATATCTCAATGCTTCTAATGTCAAACTTGAGACCCTACCTATAGCATGAGATGTGATATCCAAGTCCTTCCCATTCCAATCCTGAGACACTTCCTATAGCATGAGATGTGATATCTCAATGCTTCTAATACCAAACCTGAGACTCTTCCTATAACATGAGATGGGATATCCAACTCCTTCCAATTCCAATCCTGAGACCCTTTTGATAGCAGAGATGTGATATCTCAATGTTTATACCAAACCTGAGACCCTTCCTACGGCATGAGATGTCATATTCAACTCCTTCCCATTCCAATCCTGAGACCCTTCCTATAGCATGAGATTTGATATCCAACTCCTTCCCATTCCAATCCTGAGACCCTTCCTATAGCATGAGATGTGATGTCTCAATGCTTCTAATACCAAACCTGAGATCCTTCCTATAACATGAGATGTGATATCCAACTCCTTCCATTCCAATCCTGAGACCCTTCCTATAGCATGAGATGTGATATCTCAATGCTTATACCAAACCTGAGACCCTTCCTATAGCATGAGATGTGATATCCAACTCCTTCCCATTCCAATCCTGAGACCCTTCCTATAGCCTGAGATGTGATATCCAATTCCTTCCCATTCCAATCCTGAGACCCTTCCTATAGCATGAGATGTGATATCTCAATGCTTATACCAAACCTGAGAGCCTACCTATAACATGAGATGTGATATCCAAGTCCATCCCATTCCAATCCTTAGACCCTTCCTACAGCATGCGATGTGATATCTCAATGATTCTAATACCAAACCAGAGACTCTTCCTATAACATGAGATGGGATATCCAACTCCTTCCCATTCCAATCCTGAGCCGCTTCCGATAGCAGAGATGTGATATCTCAATGCTTATACCAAACCTGAGACCCTTCCTATAACATGAGATGTGATATCCAACTCCTTCCCGTTCCAAACCTGAGACACTAACTATAGCATATGTGATATCCAACTCCTTCCCATTCCAAACATGAGACCCTTCCTATAGCAAGAAAGTAATATCCAACTCCTACCCATTCCAATCCTGAGACCCTTCCTATAGCAAGAGATGTGATATCCAAATCCTTCCCATTCCAATCCTGAGACCCTTCCTATAACATGAGATGTGATATCCAACTCCTTCCCATTCCAACCTGAGAAACTTCCTATAGCATGAGAAGGGATATCCAACTCCTTTCCAATCCAATCCTGAGACCCTTCCGATAGCAGAGATGTGATATCTCAATGCTTATACCAAACCTGGGACCCTTCCTATGGCATGAGATGTGATATCCAACTCCTTGCCATTCAAATCCTGAGACCCTTCCTATAGCATGAGAAGGGATATCCAACTCCTTCCCAATCCAATCCTGAGACCCTTCCGATAGCAGCGACGTGATATCTCAATGCTTCTACCAAACCTGAGACCCTTCCTTTAGCATGAGATGTGATATCCAAATCCTTCACATTCCAATCCTGAGACCCTTCCTATAGCATGAGATGTGATATCTCAATGCTTCTAATACCAAACCTGAGATCCTTCCTATAACATGAGATGTGATATCCAATTCCTTCCCATTCCAAACCTGAGACCCTTCCTATTGGATGAGATGTGACATCCAACTCCTTCCTATTCCAACCCTGACACCCTTCCTATAGCATGAGATGTGATGTCTCAATGCTTCTAATACCAAACCTGAGATCCTTCCTATAACATGAGATGTGATATCCAACTCCTTCCATTCCAATCCTGAGACCCGTCCTATAGCATGAGATGTGATATCTCAATGCTTATACCAAACCTGAGACCCTTCCTATAGCATGAGATGTGATATCTCAATGCTTCTAATACCAAACCTGAGATCCTTCCTCTAACATGAAATGTGATATCCAACTCCTTCCCTTTCCAAACCTAAGAGCCTATCTATAGCATGAGATGTGATATCCAAGTCCATCACATTCCAACCTTTAGACCCTTCCTACAGCATGCAATATGATATCTCAATGATTCTGATAACAAACCTGAGACCCGTCCTATAACATGAGATGGGATATCCAACTCCTTCCCATTCCAATCCTGAGACACTTCCGATAGCAGAGATGTGATATCTCAATGCTTATACCAAACCTGAGACCCTTCCTATAACATGAGATGTGATATCCAAATCCTTCTCGTTCCAAACCTGAGACCCTTCCTTTAGCATGAGATGTGATATCCAGCTCCTTCCCATTCCAATCCTGAGACACTTCCGATAGCATGAGATGTGATATCTCAATGCTTCTAATATCAAAACTGAGACCCTCCCTATAGCATGATATGTGATATCTAAGTCCTTCCCATTCCAATCCTGAGACCCTCCCTATAGCATGAGATGTGATATCCAACTCCTTCCCATTCCAATCCTGAGACCCTTCCTATAGCATGAGATATGATATCTCAATACTTCTAATACCAAACGTGAGATCCTTCCGATAACATGAGATGTGATATCCAAATCCTTCCCCTTCCAAACCTGAGACCCTCCCTTTAGCATGAAATGTGATATCCAACTCCTTCCTATTCCAATCCTGAGACTCTTCTGATGCATGAGATGCGATATCTCAATGCTTCTAATACCAAACCTGAGATCCTTCCGATAGCATGAGATGTGATATCTCAATGCTTCTAATACCAAACCTGAGATCCTTCCTATAACATGAGATGTGATATCCAAATCCTTCCCCTTCCAAACCTGAGACCCTCCCTTTAGCATGAGATGTGATATCTAACTCCTTCCCATTCCATTCCTGAGACCCTTCTGATAGCATGAGATGTGATATCTCAATGCTTCTAATACCAAACCTGAGATCCTACCTCTAACATGAAATGAGATATCCAACTCTTTCCCCTTCCAAACCTGAGAGCCTTCCTATAGCATGAGATGTGATATCCAAGTCCTTCCCATTCCAATACTGAGACCCTTCCTATAGCTTGAGATGTGATATCCAACTCCTTCCCATTCCAATTCTGAGACCCTTCCTATAGCATGAGATGTGATATCTCAATGCTTATACCAAACCTGAGAGCCTACCTATAGCATGAGATGTGATATCCAAGTCCATCCCATTCCAATCCTTAGACCCTTCCTACAGCATGCGATGTGAATATCTCAATGATTCTAATACCAAACCAGAGACTCTTCCTATAACATGGCATGGGATATCCAACTCCTTCCCATTCCAATTCTGAGACCCTTCCTATACTATGAGACTTGATTTCTCAATGCTTCTAATACCAAACCTGAGACCCGTAATATAACATGAGATGTGATATCCAAATCCTTCCCCTTCCAAACCTTAGACCCTTCCTTTATCATGAGATGTGATATCCAACTCCTTCCCATTCCAATCCTGAGACCCTTCCGATATCATGAGATGTGATATCTCAAAGCTTCTAATATCAAACTTGATACCCTCCCTATAGCATGAGATGGGATATCCAACTCCTTCCAATTCCAATCCTGAGACCCTTTTGATAGCAGAGATGTGATATCTCAATGTTTATACCAAACCTGAGACCCTTCCTACGGCATGAGATGTCATATTCAACTCCTTCCCATTCCAATCCTGAGACCCTTCCTATAGCATGAGATGTGATGTCTCAATGCTTCTAATACCAAACCTGAGATCCTTCCTATAACATGAGATGTGATATCCAACTCCTTCCATTCCAATCCTGAGACCCTTCCTATAGCATGAGATGTGATATCTCAATGCTTATACCAAACCTGAGATCCTTCCTCTAACATGAAATGTGATATCCAACTCCTTCACTTTCCAAACCTGAGAGCCTATCTATAGCATGAGATGTGATATCCAAGTCCTTCCCATTCCAATCCTTAGACCCTTCCTACAGCATGCAATATGATATCTCAATGATTCTAATAAAAAACCTGAGACCCGTCCTATAACATGAGATGGGATATCCAACTCCTTCCCATTCCAATCCTGAGACACGTCCGATAGCAGAGATGTGATATCTCAATGTTTATACCAAACCTGAGACCCTTCCTATAACATGAGATGTGATATCCAACTCCTTCCCGTTCCAAACCTGAGACCCTTCCTTTAGCATGAGATGTGATATCCAGCTCCTTCCCATTCCAATCCTGAGACACTTCTGATAGCATAAGATGTGATATCTCAATGCTTCTAATATCAAAACTGAGACCCTCCCTATAGCATATGTGATATCTAATTCCTTCCCATTCCAATCCTGAGACCCTTCCTATAGCATGAGATGTGATATCTCAATGCTTCTACCAAACCTGAGACCCTTCCTTTAGCATGAGATGTGATATCCAACTCCTTCCCATTCCAATCCTGAGACCCTTCCTATAGCATGAGATGTGATATCTCAATACTTCTAATACCAAACCTGAGATCCTTCCGATAACATGAGATGTGATATCTCAATACTTCTAATACCAAACCTGAGATCCATCCTATAACATGAGATGTGATATCCAAATCCTTCCCATTCCAATCCTGAGACCCTTCTGATAGCATAAGATATGATATCTCAATGCTTCTATACCAAACCTGAGATCCTTCTGATAGCATGAGATGTGATATCTCAATGCTTCTAATACCAAACCTGAGATCCTACCTCTAACATGAAATGTGATATCCAACTCTTTCCCCTTGCAAACCTGAGAGCCTTCCTATAGCATGAGATGTGATATCCAAGTCCTTCCCATTCCAATCCTGAGACCCTTCCTATAACATGAGATGTGATATCCAACTCCTTCCCATTCCAACCTGAGACCCTTCCTATAGCATGAGATGGGATATCCAACTCCTTCCAAATCCAATCCCGATACCCTTCCGATAGCATGAGATGTGATATCCCAATGCTTCTACCAAACCTGAGACCCATATTATGGCATGAGATGTGATATCAAACTCCTTCCCATTCTAATCCTGAGACCCTTCCTATACCATGAGACTTGATATCTCAATGCTTCTAATACCAAACCTGAGACCCGTCCTATAACATGAGATGTGATATCCAAATCCTTCCCCTTCCAAACCTTAGACCCTTCCTTTATCATGAGATGTGATATCCAACTCCTTCCCATTCCAATCTTGAGACCCTTCCGATATCATGAAATGTTATATCTCAATGCTTCTATCAAACTTGAGACCCTCCCTATAGCATGAGATGTGATATCCAAGTCCTTACCATTCCAATCCTGAGACCCTTCCTATAGCATGAGATGTGATATCTCAATGCTTCTAATACCAAACCTGAGACCCTTCCTATAACATGAGATGGGAATATCCAACTCCTTCCCATTCCAATCCTTAGACCCTTCCTACAGCATGCAATATGATATCTCAATGATTTTAATAAAAAACCTGAGACCCGTCCTATAACATGAGATGGGATATCCAACTCCTTCCCATTCCAATCCTGAGACACTTCCGATGGTAGAGATGTGATATCTCAATGTTTATACCAAACCTGAGACCTTTCCTATAACATGAGATGTGATATCCAACTCCTTCCCATTCCAATCCTGAGACCCTTCCTATAGCATGAGATGTGATATCCAACTCCATCCCATTCCAATCCTGAGACCCTTCTGATAGCATAAGATATGATATCTCAATGCTTCTATACCAAACCTGAGATCCTTCTGATAGCATATGTGATATCTCAATGCTTCTAATACCAAACCTGAGATCCTACATCTAACATGAAATGTGATATCCAACTCTTTCCCCTTGCAAACCTGAGAGCCTTCCTATAGCATGAGATGTGATATCCAAGTCCTTCCCATTCCAATCCTGAGACCATTCCTATAACATGAGATGTGATATCCAACTCCTTCCCATTCCAACCTGAGACCCTTCCTATAGCATGAGATGGGATATCCAACTCCTTCCAAATCCAATCCCGATACCCTTCCGATAGCATGAGATGTGATATCCCAATGCTTCTACCAAACCTGAGACCCATATTATGGCATGAGATGTGATATCAAACTCCTTCCCATTCTAATCCTGAGACCCTTCCTATACCATGAGACTTGATATCTCAATGCTTCTAATACCAAACCTGAGACCCGTCCTATAACATGAGATGTGATATCCAAATCCTTCCCCTTCCAAACCTTAGACCCTTCCTTTATCATGAGATGTGATATCCAACTCCTTCCCATTCCAATCTTGAGACCCTTTCCGATATCATGAAATGTGAATTCTCAATGCTTCTATCAAACTTGAGACCCTCCCTATAGCATGAGATGTGATATCCAAGTCCTTCCCATTCCAATCCTGAGACCCTTCCTATAGCATGAGATGTGATATCTCAATGCTTCTAATACCAAACCTGAGACCCTTCCTATAACAAGAGATGGGAATATCCAACTCCTTCCCATTCCAATCCTTAGACCCTTCCTACAGCATGCAATATGATATCTCAATGATTTTAATAAAAAACCTGAGACCCGTCCTATAACATGAGATGGGATATCCAACTCCTTCCCATTCCAATCCTGAGACACTTCCGATGGTAGAGATGTGATATCTCAATGTTTATACCAAACCTGAGACCTTTCCTATAACATGAGATGTGATATCCAACTCCTTCCCATTCCAATCCTGAGACCCTTCCTATAGCATGAGATGTGATATCCAACTCCATCCCATTCCAATCCTGAGACCCTTCTGATAGCATAAGATATAATATCTCAATGCTTCTATACCAAACCTGAGATCCTTCTGATAGCATATGTGATATCTCAATGCTTCTAATACCAAACCTGAGATCCTACATCTAACATGAAATGTGATATCCAACTCTTTCCCCTTGCAAACCTGAGAGCCTTCCTATAGCATGAGATGTGATATCCAAGTCCTTCCCATTCCAATCCTGAGACCCTTCCTATAACATGAGATGTGATATCCAACTCCTTCCCATTCCAACCTGAGACCCTTCCTATAGCATGAGATGGGATATCCAACTCCTTCCAAATCCAATCCCGATACCCTTCCGATAGCATGAGATGTGATATCCCAATGCTTCTACCAAACCTGAGACCCATATTATGGCATGAGATGTGATATCAAACTCCTTCCCATTCTAATCCTGAGACCCTTCCTATACCATGAGACTTGATATCTCAATGCTTCTAATACCAAACCTGAGACCCGTCCTATAACATGAGATGTGATGTCCAAATCCTTCCCCTTCCAAACCTTAGACCCTTCCTTTATCATGAGATGTGATATCCAACTCCTTCCCATTCCAATCTTGAGACCCTTCCGATATCATGAAATGTGATATCTCAATGCTTCTATCAAACTTGAGACCCTCCCTATAGCATGAGATGTGATATCCAAGTCCTTCCCATTCCAATCCTGAGACCCTTCCTATAGCATGAGATGTGATATCTCAATGCTTCTAATACCAAACCTGAGACCCTTCCTATAACATGAGATGGGAATATCCAACTCCTTCCCATTCCAATCCTTAGACCCTTCCTACAGCATGCAATATGATATCTCAATGATTTTAATAAAAAACCTGAGACCCGTCCTATAACATGAGATGGGATATCCAACTCCTTCCCATTCCAATCCTGAGACACTTCCGATGGTAGAGATGTGATATCTCAATGTTTATACCAAACCTGAGACCCTTCCTATAACATGAGATGTGATATCCAACTCCTTCCCATTCCAATCCTGAGACCCTTCCTATAGCATGAGATGTGATATCCAACTCCATCCCATTCCAATCCTGAGACCCTTCCTATAGCATGAGATGTGATGTCTCAATGCTTCTAATATCAAACCTGAGATCCTTCCTTTAACATGAGATGTGATATCCAACTCCTTCCATTCCAATCCTTAGACCCTTCCTACAGCATGCAATATGATATCTCAATGATTTTAATAAAAAACCTGAGACCCGTCCTATAACATGAGATGGGATATCCAACTTCTTCCAAATCCAATACTGATACCCTTCCGATAGCATGAGATGTGATATCCCAATGCTTCTACCAAACCTGAGACCCATACTATGGCATGAGATGTGATATCAAACTCCTTCCCATTCCAATCCTGAGACCCTTCCTATAGCTTGAGGTGTGATATCCAACTCCTTCCCATTCCAATTCTGAGACCCTTCTTATACCATGAGACTTGATATCTCAATGCTTCTAATATTAAACCTGAGACCCGTCCTATAACATGAGATGTGATATCCAAATCCTTCCCCTTCCAAACCTTAGACCTTTCCTTTATCATGAGATGTGATATCCAACTCCTTCCCATTCCAATCCTGAGACCCTTCCGATATCATGAGATTTGTTATCTCAATGCTTCTAATATCAAACTTGAGACCCTCCCTATAGCATGAGATGTGACATCCAAGTCCTTCCCATTCCAATCCTGAGACCCTTCCTATAGCATGAGATGTGATATCTCTATGCTTCTAATACCAAACCTGAGACCCTTCCAATAACATGAGATGGGATATCCAACTCCTTCCCATTCCAATCCTGAGACCTTTCCGATAGCAGAGATGTGATATCTCAATGCTTATACCAAACCTGAGAACCTTCCTATGGCCTGAGATGTCATATACAACTCCTTCCCATTCCAATCCTGAGACCCTTCCTTTAGCATGAGATGTGATATCTCAATGCTTATACCAAATCTGTGACCCTTCCTATAGCATGAGATGTGATATCCAATTCCTTCCCATTCCAATCCTGAGACCCTTCCTATAGCATGAGATGTGATATCTCAATGCTTATACCAAACCTGAGAGCCTACCTATAACATGAGATGTGATATCCAAGTCTATCCCATTCCAATCCTTAGACCCTTCCTACAGCATGCGATGTGATATCTCAATAATTCTAATACCAAACCAGAGACTCTTCCTATAACATGAGATGGGATATCCAACTCCTTCCCATTCCAATCCTGAGCCGCTTCCGATAGCAGAGATGTGATATCTCAATGCTTATACCAAACCTGAGACCCTTCCTATAACATGAGATGTGATATCCAACTCCTTCCCGTTCCAAACCTGAGACACTAACTATAGCATATGTGATATCCAACTCCTTCCCATTCCAAACATGAGACCCTTCCTATAGCAAGAAAGTAATATCCAACTCCTACCCATTCCAATCCTGAGACCCTTCCTATAGCAAGAGATGTGATATCCAAATCCTTCCCATTCCAATCCTGAGACCCTTCCTATAACATGAGATGTGATATCCAACTCCTTCCCATTCCAACCTGAGACACTTCCTATAGCATGAGAAGGGATATCCAACTCCTTCCCAATCCAATCCTGAGACCCTTCCGATAGCAGAGATGTGATATCTCAATGCTTATACCAAACCTGAGACCCTTCCTATGGCATGAGATGTGATATCCAACTCCTTGCCATTCAAATCCTGAGACCCTTCCCATAGCATGAGAAGGGATATCCAACTCCTTCCCAATCCAATCCTGAGACCCTTCCGATAGCAGCGACGTGATATCTCAATGCTTCTACCAAACCTGAGACCCTTCCTTTAGCATGAGATGTGATATCCAAATCCTTCACATTCCAATCCTGAGACCCTTCCTATAGCATGAGATGTGATATCTCAATGCTTCTAATACCAAACCTGAGATCCTTCCTATAACATGAGATGTGATATCCAATTCCTTCCCATTCCAAACCTGAGACCCTTCCTATTGGATGACATGTGATATCCAACTCCTTCCCATTCCAACCTTGAGACCCTTCCTATAGCATGAGATGTGATGTCTCAATGCTTCTAATACCAAACCTGAGATCCTTCCTATAACATGAGATGTGATATCCAACTCCTTCTATTCCAATCCTGAGACCCGTCCTATAGCATGAGATGTGATATCTCAAGGCTTATACCAAACCTGAGACCCTTCCTATAGCATGAGATGTGATATCCAACTGCTTCCCATTCCAATCCTGAGACCCTTCCTATAGCATGCAATATGATATCTCAATGATTCTAATAACAAACCTGAGACCCGTCCTATAGCATGAGATATGATATCCAAGTCCTTCGCATTCCAATCCTGAGACCCTTCTATAACATGAAATGTGATATCCAACTCCTTCCCATTCCAACCTGAGACCATTCCTATAACATGAGATGGGATATCCAACTTCTTCCAAATCCAATACTGATACCCTTCCGATAGCATGAGATGTGATATCCCAATGCTTCTACCAAACCTGAGACCCATACTATGGCATGAGATGTGATATCAAACTCCTTCCCATTCCAATCCTGAGACCCTTCCTGTAGCTTGAGGTGTGATATCCAACTCCTTCCCATTCCAATTCTGAGACCCTTCTTATACCATGAGACTTGATATCTCAATGCTTCTAATATTAAACCTGAGACCCGTCCTATAACATGAGATGTGATATCCAAATCCTTCCCCTTCCAAACCTTAGACCCTTCCTTTATCATGAGATGTGATATCCAACTCCTTCCCATTCCAATCCTGAGACCCTTCCGATATCATGAGATTTGTTATCTCAATGCTTCTAATATCAAACTTGAGACCCTCCCTATAGCATGAGATGTGACATCCAAGTCCTTCCCATTCCAATCCTGAGACCCTTCCTATAGCATGAGATGTGATATCTCTATGCTTCTAATACCAAACCTGAGACCCTTCCTATAACATGAGATGGGATATCCAACTCCTTCCCATTCCAATCCTGAGACCTTTCCGATAGCAGAGATGTGATATCTCAATGCTTATACCAAACCTGAGAACCTTCCTATGGCCTGAGATGTCATATACAACTCCTTCCCATTCCAATCCTGAGACCCTTCCTTTAGCATGAGATGTGATATCTCAATGCTTATACCAAATCTGAGACCCTTCCTATAGCATGAGATGTGATATCCAATTCCTTCCCATTCCAATCCTGAGACCCTTCCTATAGCATGAGATGTGATATCTCAATGCTTATACCAAACCTGAGAGCCTACCTATAACATGAGATGTGATATCCAAGTCTATCCCATTCCAATCCTTAGACCCTTCCTACAGCATGCGATGTGATATCTCAATAATTCTAATACCAAACCAGAGACTCTTCCTATAACATGAGATGGGATATCCAACTCCTTCCCATTCCAATCCTGAGCCGCTTCCGATAGCAGAGATGTGATATCTCAATGCTTATACCAAACCTGAGACCCTTCCTATAACATGAGATGTGATATCCAACTCCTTCCCGTTCCAAACCTGAGACACTAACTATAGCATATGTGATATCCAACTCCTTCCCATTCCAAACATGAGACCCTTCCTATAGCAAGAAAGTAATATCCAACTCCTACCCATTCCAATCCTGAGACCCTTCCTATAGCAAGAGATGTGATATCCAAATCCTTCCCATTCCAATCCTGAGACCCTTCCTATAACATGAGATGTGATATCCAACTCCTTCCCATTCCAACCTGAGACACTTCCTATAGCATGAGAAGGGATATCCAACTCCTTCCCAATCCAATCCTGAGACCCTTCCGATAGCAGAGATGTGATATCTCAATGCTTATACCAAACCTGAGTCCCTTCCTATGGCATGAGATGTGATATCCAACTCCTTGCCATTCAAATCCTGAGACCCTTCCTATAGCATGAGAAGGGATATCCAACTCCTTCCCAATCCAATCCTGAGACCCTTCCGATAGCAGCGACGTGATATCTCAATGCTTCTACCAAACCTGAGACCCTTCCTTTAGCATGAGATGTGATATCCAAATCCTTCACATTCCAATCCTGAGACCCTTCCTATAGCATGAGATGTGATATCTCAATGCTTCTAATACCAAACCTGAGATCCTTCCTATAACATGAGATGTGATATTGAATTCCTTCCCATTCCAAACCTGAGACCCTTCCTATTGGATGAGATGTGATACCCAACTCCTTCCCATTCCAACCTTGAGACCCTTCCTATAGCATGAGATGTGATGTCTCAATGCTTCTAATACCAAACCTGAGATCCTTCCTATAACATGAGATGTGATATCCAACTCCTTCCATTCCAATCCTGAGACCCGTCCTATAGCATGAGATGTGATATCTCAAGGCTTATACCAAACCTGAGACCCTTCCTATAGCATGAGATGTGATATCCAACTGCTTCCCATTCCAATCCTGAGACCCTTCCTATAGCATGAGATGTGATATCTCAATGCTTCTAATACCAAACCTGAGATCCTTCCTCTAACATGAAATGTGATATCCAACTCCTTCCCTTTCCACACCTAAGAGCCTATCTATAGCATGAGATGTGATATCCAAGTCCTTCACATTCCAACCCTTAGACCCTTCCTACAGCATGCAATATGATATCTCAATGATTCTAATAACAAACCTGAGACCCGTCCTATAACATGAGATGGGATATCCAACTCCTTCCCATTCCAATCCTGAGACACTTCCGATAGCAGAGATGTGATATCTCAATGCTTATACCAAACCTGAGACCCTTCCTATAACATGAGATGTGATATCCAAATCCTTCCCGTTCCAAACCTGAGACCCTTCCTTTAGCATGAGATGTGATATCCAGCTCCTTCCCATTCCAATCCTGAGACACTTCCGATAGCATGAGATGTGATATCTCAATGCTTCTAATATCAAAACTGAGACCCTCCCTATAGCATGATATGTGATATCTAAGTCCTTCCCATTCCAATCCTGAGACCCTCCCTATAGCATGAGATGTGATATCCAACTCCTTCCCATTCCAATCCTGAGACCCTTCCTATAGCATGAGATATGATATCTCAATACTTCTAATACCAAACGTGAGATCCTTCCGATAACATGAGATGTGATATCCAAATCCTTCCCCTTCCAAACCTGAGACCCTCCCTTTAGCATGAAATGTGATATCCAACTCCTTCCTATTCCAATCCTGAGACTCTTCTGATAGCATGAGATGTGATATCTCAATGCTTCTAATACCAAACCTGAGATCCTTCCGATAGCATGAGATGTGATATCTCAATGCTTCTAATACCAAACCTGAGATCCTTCCTATAACATGAGATGTGATATCCAAATCCTTCCCCTTCCAAACCTGAGACCCTCCCTTTAGCATGAGATGTGATATCTAACTCCTTCCCATTCCATTCCTGAGACCCTTCTGATAGCATGAGATGTGATATCTCAATGCCTCTAATACCAAACCTGAGATCCTACCTCTAACATGAAATGAGATATCCAACTCTTTCCCCTTCCAAACCTGAGAGCCTTCCTATAGCATGAGATGTGATATCCAAGTCCTTCCCATTCCAATACTGAGACCCTTCCTATAGCTTGAGATGTGATATCCAACTCCTTCCCATTCCAATTCTGAGACCCTTCCTATAGCATGAGATGTGATATCTCAATGCTTATACCAAACCTGAGAGCCTACCTATAACATGAGATGTGATATCCAAGTCCATCCCATTCCAATCCTTAGACCCTTCCTACAGCATGCGATGTGATATCTCAATGATTCTAATACCAAACCAGAGACTCTTCCTATAACATGAGATGGGATATCCAACTCCTTCCCATTCCAATTCTGAGACCCTTCCTATACTATGAGACTTGATATCTCAATGCTTCTAATACCAAACCTGAGACCCGTAATATAACATGAGATGTGATATCCAAATCCTTCCCCTTCCAAACCTTAGACCCTTCCTTTATCATGAGATGTGATATCCAACTCCTTCCCATTCCAATCCTGAGACCCTTCCGATATCATGAGATGTGATATCTCAAAGCTTCTAATATCAAACTTGAGACCCTCCCTATAGCATGAGATGTGATATCCAAGTCCTTCCCATTCCAATCCTGAGACCCTTCCTATAGCATGAGATGTGATATCTCAATGCTTCTAATACCAAACCTGAGACCCTTCCTATAACATGAGATGGGAATATCCAACTCCTTCCCATTCCAATCTTGAGACCCTTCCGATAGCAGAGATGTGATATCTCAATGCTTATACCAAACCTGAGATCCTTCCTATAACATGAGATGTGATATCCAACTCCTTCCCATTCCAATCCTGAGACACTTCCTATAGCATGAGATGTGATATCTCACTGCTTATACCAAACCTGAGACACTTCCCATAGCAGGAGATGTGATATCCAACTCCTTCCCATTCCAATCCTCAGACCCTTCCTATAGCATGAGATGTGATATCTCAATGCTTCTAATGTCAAACTTGAGACCCTACCTATAGAATGAGATGTGATATCTAAGTCCTTCCCATTCCAATCCTGAGACACTTCCTATAGCATGAGATGTGATATCTCAATGCTTCTAATACCAAACTTGAGACTCTTCCTATAACATGAGATGGGATATCCAACTCCTTCCCATTCCAATCCTGAGACCCTTTTGATAGCAGAGATGTGATATCTCAATGTTTATACCAAACCTGAGACCCTTCCTACGGCATGAGATGTCATATTCAACTCCTTCCCATTCCAATCCTGAGACCCTTCCTATAGCATGAGATTTGATATCCAACTCCTTCCCATTCCAATCCTGAGACCCTTCCTATAGCATGAGATGTGATGTCTCAATGCTTCTAATACCAAACCTGAGATCCTTCCTATAACATGAGATCTGATATCCAACTCCTTCCATTCCAATCCTGAGACCCTTCCTATAGCATGAGATGTGATATCTCAATGCTTATACCAAACCTGAGACCCTTCCTATAGCATGAGATGTGATATCCAACTCCTTCCCATTCCAATCCTGAGACCCTTCCTATAGCATGAGATGTGATATCTCAATGCTTCTAATACCAAACCTGTGATCCTTCCTCTAACATGAAATGTGAGATCCAACTCCTTCCCTTTCCAAACCTAAGAGCCTATCTATAGCATGAGATGTGATATCCAAGTCCTTCACATTCCAACCCTTAGACCCTTCCTACAGCATGCAATATGATATCTCAATGATTCCAATAACAAACCTGAGACCCGTCCTATAACATGAGTAGGGATATCCAACTCCTTCCCATTCCAATCCTGAGACACTTCCGATAGCAGAGATGTGATATCTCAATGTTTATACCAAACCTGAGACCCTTCCTATAACATGAGATGTGATATCCAACTCCTTCCCGTTCCAAACCTGAGACCCTTCCTTTAGCATGAGATGTGATATCCAGCTCCTTCCCATTCCAATCCTGAGACACTTCCGATAGCATGAGATGTGATATCTCAATGCTTCTACCAAACCTGAGACCCTTCCTTTAGCATGAGATGTGATATCCAACTCCTTCCCATTCCAATCCTGAGACCCTTCCTATAGCATGAGATGTGATATCTCAATACTTCTAATACCAAACCTGAGATCCTTCCGATAACATGAGATGTGATATCTCAATACTTCTAATACCAAACCTGAGATCCATCCTATAACATGAGATGTGATATCCAACTCCTTCCCTTTCCAAACCTGAGAGCCGTTCTATAGCATGAGATGTGATAACCAGGTCCTTCCCATTCCAATCCTTAGACCCTTCCTACAGCATGCAATATGATATCTCAATGATTCTAATAACAAACCTGAGACCCGTCCTATAGCATGAGATATGATATCCAAGTCCTTCCCATTCCAATCCTGAGACCCTTCCTATAACACGAAATGTGATATCCAACTCCTTCCCATTCCAACCTGAGACCCTTCCTATAGCATGAGATGGGATATCCAACTTCTTCCAAATCCAATACTGATACCCTTCCGATAGCATGAGATGTGATATCCCAATGCTTCTACCAAACCTGAGACCCATACTATGGCATGAGATGTGATATCAAACTCCTTCCCATTCCAATCCTGAGACCCTTCCTGTAGCTTGAGGTGTGATATCCAACTCCTTCCCATTCCAATTCTGAGACCCTTCTTATACCATGAGACTTGATATCTCAATGCTTCTAATATTAAACCTGAGACCCGTCCTATAACATGAGATGTGATATCCAAATCCTTCCCCTTCCAAACCTTAGACCCTTCCTTTATCATGAGATGTGATATCCAACTCCTTCCCATTCCAATCCTGAGACCCTTCCGATATCATGAGATTTGTTATCTCAATGCTTCTAATATCAAACTTGAGACCCTCCCTATAGCATGAGATGTGACATCCAAGTCCTTCCCATTCCAATCCTGAGACCCTTCCTATAGCATGAGATGTGATATCTCTATGCTTCTAATACCAAACCTGAGACCCTTCCTATAACATGAGATGGGATATCCAACTCCTTCCCATTCCAATCCTGAGACCTTTCCGATAGCAGAGATGTGATATCTCAATGCTTATACCAAACCTGAGAACCTTCCTATGGCCTGAGATGTCATATACAACTCCTTCCCATTCCAATCCTGAGACCCTTCCTTTAGCATGAGATGTGATATCTCAATGCTTATACCAAATCTGAGACCCTTCCTATAGCATGAGATGTGATATCCAATTCCTTCCCATTCCAATCCTGAGACCCTTCCTATAGCATGAGATGTGATATCTCAATGCTTATACCAAACCTGAGAGCCTACCTATAACATGAGATGTGATATCCAAGTCTATCCCATTCCAATCCTTAGACCCTTCCTACAGCATGCGATGTGATATCTCAATAATTCTAATACCAAACCAGAGACTCTTCCTATAACATGAGATGGGATATCCAACTCCTTCCCATTCCAATCCTGAGCCGCTTCCGATAGCAGAGATGTGATATCTCAATGCTTATACCAAACCTGAGACCCTTCCTATAACATGAGATGTGATATCCAACTCCTTCCCGTTCCAAACCTGAGACACTAACTATAGCATATGTGATATCCAACTCCTTCCCATTCCAAACATGAGACCCTTCCTATAGCAAGAAAGTAATATCCAACTCCTACCCATTCCAATCCTGAGACCCTTCCTATAGCAAGAGATGTGATATCCAAATCCTTCCCATTCCAATCCTGAGACCCTTCCTATAACATGAGATGTGATATCCAACTCCTTCCCATTCCAACCTGAGACACTTCCTATAGCATGAGAAGGGATATCCAACTCCTTCCCAATCCAATCCTGAGACCCTTCCGATAGCAGAGATGTGATATCTCAATGCTTATACCAAACCTGAGTCCCTTCCTATGGCATGAGATGTGATATCCAACTCCTTGCCATTCAAATCCTGAGACCCTTCCTATAGCATGAGAAGGGATATCCAACTCCTTCCCAATCCAATCCTGAGACCCTTCCGATAGCAGCGACGTGATATCTCAATGCTTCTGCCAAACCTGAGACCCTTCCTTTAGCATGGGATGTGATATCCAAATCCTTCACATTCCAATCCTGAGACCCTTCCTATAGCATGAGATGTGATATCTCAATGCTTCTAATACCAAACCTGAGATCCTTCCTATAACATGAGATGTGATATCGAATTCCTTCCCATTCCAAACCTGAGACCCTTCCTATTGGATGAGATGTGATATCCAACTCCTTCCCATTCCAACCTTGAGACCCTTCCTATAGCATGAGATGTGATGTCTCAATGCTTCTAATACCAAACCTGAGATCCTTCCTATAACATGAGATGTGATATCCAACTCCTTCCATTCCAATCCTGAGACCCGTCCTATAGCATGAGATGTGATATCTCAAGGCTTATACCAAACCTGAGACCCTTCCTATAGCATGAGATGTGATATCCAACTGCTTCCCATTCCAATCCTGAGACCCTTCCTATAGCATGAGATGTGATATCTCAATGCTTCTAATACCAAACCTGAGATCCTTCCTCTAACATGAAATGTGATATCCAACTCCTTCCCTTTCCAAACCTAAGAGCCTATCTATAGCATGAGATGTGATATCCAAGTCCTTCACATTCCAACCCTTAGACCCTTCCTACAGCATGCAATATGATATCTCAATGATTCTAATAACAAACCTGAGACCTGTCCTATAACATGAGATGGGATATCCAACTCCTTCCCATTCCAATCCTG
The DNA here is from genome assembly GCF_040938575.1 of Ambystoma mexicanum. Taxonomy (NCBI): domain Eukaryota; kingdom Metazoa; phylum Chordata; class Amphibia; order Caudata; family Ambystomatidae; genus Ambystoma; species Ambystoma mexicanum. Next base: position 44,181 of record NW_027182330.1, on the reverse strand, counting down.
AGACACTTCCGATAGCAGAGATGTGATATCTCAATGCTTATACCAAACCTGAGACCCTTCCTATAACATGAGATGTGATATCCAAATCCTTCCCGTTCCAAACCTGAGACCCTTCCTTTAGCATGAGATGTGATATCCAGCTCCTTCCCATTCCAATCCTGAGACACTTCCGATAGCATGAGATGTGATATCTCAATGCTTCTAATATCAAAACTGAGACCCTCCCTATAGCATGATATGTGATATCTAAGTCCTTCCCATTCCAATCCTGAGACCCTCCCTATAGCATGAGATGTGATATCCAACTCCTTCCCATTCCAATCCTGAGACCCTTCCTATAGCATGAGATATGATATCTCAATACTTCTAATACCAAACGTGAGATCCTTCCGATAACATGAGATGTGATATCCAAATCCTTCCCCTTCCAAACCTGAGACCCTCCCTTTAGCATGAAATGTGATATCCAACTCCTTCCTATTCCAATCCTGAGACTCTTCTGATAGCATGAGATGTGATATCTCAATGCTTCTAATACCAAACCTGAGATCCTTCCGATAGCATGAGATGTGATATCTCAATGCTTCTAATACCAAACCTGAGATCCTTCCTATAACATGAGATGTGATATCCAAATCCTTCCCCTTCCAAACCTGAGACCCTCCCTTTAGCATGAGATGTGATATCTAACTCCTTCCCATTCCATTCCTGAGACCCTTCTGATAGCATGAGATGTGATATCTCAATGCCTCTAATACCAAACCTGAGATCCTACCTCTAACATGAAATGAGATATCCAACTCTTTCCCCTTCCAAACCTGAGAGCCTTCCTATAGCATGAGATGTGATATCCAAGTCCTTCCCATTCCAATACTGAGACCCTTCCTATAGCTTGAGATGTGATATCCAACTCCTTCCCATTCCAATTCTGAGACCCTTCCTATAGCATGAGATCTGATATCTCAATGCTTATACCAAACCTGAGAGCCTACCTATAACATGAGATGTGATATCCAAGTCCATCCCATTCCAATCCTTAGACCCTTCCTACAGCATGCGATGTGATATCTCAATGATTCTAATACCAAACCAGAGACTCTTCCTATAACATGAGATGGGATATCCAACTCCTTCCCATTCCAATTCTGAGACCCTTCCTATACTATGAGACTTGATATCTCAATGCTTCTAATACCAAACCTGAGACCCGTAATATAACATGAGATGTGATATCCAAATCCTTCCCCTTCCAAACCTTAGACCCTTCCTTTATCATGAGATGTGATATCCAACTCCTTCCCATTCCAATCCCGAGACCCTTCCGATATCATGAGATGTGATATCTCAAAGCTTCTAATATCAAACTTGAGACCCTCCCTATAGCATGAGATGTGATATCCAAGTCCTTCCCATTCCAATCCTGAGACCCTTCCTATAGCATGAGATGTGATATCTCAATGCTTCTAATACCAAACCTGAGACCCTTCCTATAACATGAGATGGGAATATCCAACTCCTTCCCATTCCAATCTTGAGACCCTTCCGATAGCAGAGATGTGATATCTCAATGCTTATACCAAACCTGAGATCCTTCCTATAACATGAGATGTGATATCCAACTCCTTCCCATTCCAATCCTGAGACACTTCCTATAGCATGAGATGTGATATCTCACTGCTTATACCAAACCTGAGACACTTCCCATAGCAGGAGATGTGATATCCAACTCCTTCCCATTCCAATCCTCAGACCCTTCCTATAGCATGAGATGTGATATCTCAATGCTTCTAATGTCAAACTTGAGACCCTACCTATAGAATGAGATGTGATATCCAAGTCCTTCCCATTCCAATCCTGAGACACTTCCTATAGCATGAGATGTGATATCTCAATGCTTCTAATACCAAACTTGAGACTCTTCCTATAACATGAGATGGGATATCCAACTCCTTCCCATTCCAATCCTGAGACCCTTTTGATAGCAGAGATGTGATATCTCAATGTTTATACCAAACCTGAGACCCTTCCTACGGCATGAGATGTCATATTCAACTCCTTCCCATTCCAATCCTGAGACCCTTCCTATAGCATGAGATTTGATATCCAACTCCTTCCCATTCCAATCCTGAGACCCTTCCTATAGCATGAGATGTGATGTCTCAATGCTTCTAATACCAAACCTGAGATCCTTCCTATAACATGAGATCTGATATCCAACTCCTTCCATTCCAATCCTGAGACCCTTCCTATAGCATGAGATGTGATATCTCAATGCTTATACCAAACCTGAGACCCTTCCTATAGCATGAGATGTGATATCCAACTCCTTCCCATTCCAATCCTGAGACCCTTCCTATAGCATGAGATGTGATATCTCAATGCTTCTAATACCAAACCTGAGATCCTTCCTCTAACATGAAATGTGAGATCCAACTCCTTCCCTTTCCAAACCTAAGAGCCTATCTATAGCATGAGATGTGATATCCAAGTCCTTCACATTCCAACCCTTAGACCCTTCCTACAGCATGCAATATGATATCTCAATGATTCCAATAACAAACCTGAGACCCGTCCTATAACATGAGTAGGGATATCCAACTCCTTCCCATTCCAATCCTGAGACACTTCCGATAGCAGAGATGTGATATCTCAATGTTTATACCAAACCTGAGACCCTTCCTATAACATGAGATGTGATATCCAACTCCTTCCCGTTCCAAACCTGAGACCCTTCCTTTAGCATGAGATGTGATATCCAGCTCCTTCCCATTCCAATCCTGAGACACTTCCGATAGCATGAGATGTGATATCTCAATGCTTCTACCAAACCTGAGACCCTTCCTTTAGCATGAGATGTGATATCCAACTCCTTCCCATTCCAATCCTGAGACCCTTCCTATAGCATGAGATGTGATATCTCAATACTTCTAATACCAAACCTGAGATCCTTCCGATAACATGAGATGTGATATCTCAATACTTCTAATACCAAACCTGAGATCCATCCTATAACATGAGATGTGATATCCAACTCCTTCCCTTTCCAAACCTGAGAGCCGTTCTATAGCATGAGATGTGATAACCAGGTCCTTCCCATTCCAATCCTTAGACCCTTCCTACAGCATGCAATATGATATCTCAATGATTCTAATAACAAACCTGAGACCCGTCCTATAGCATGAGATATGATATCCAAGTCCTTCCCATTCCAATCCTGAGACCCTTCCTATAACACGAAATGTGATATCCAACTCCTTCCCATTCCAAACTGAGACCCTTCCTATAGCATGAGATGGGATATCCAACTTCTTCCAAATCCAATACTGATACCCTTCCGATAGCATGAGATGTGATATCCCAATGCTTCTACCAAACCTGAGACCCATACTATGGCATGAGATGTGATATCAAACTCCTTCCCATTCCAATCCTGAGACCCTTCCTATAGCTTGAGGTGTGATATCCAACTCCTTCCCATTCCAATTCTGAGACCCTTCTTATACCATGAGACTTGATATCTCAATGCTTCTAATATTAAACCTGAGACCCGTCCTATAACATGAGATGTGATATCCAAATCCTTCCCCTTCCAAACCTTAGACCCTTCCTTTATCATGAGATGTGATATCCAACTCCTTCCCATTCCAATCCTGAGACCCTTCCGATATCATGAGATGTGATATCTCAAAGCTTCTAATATCAAACTTGAGACCCTCCCTATAGCATGAGATGTGATATCCAAGTCCTTCCCATTCCAATCCTGAGACCCTTCCTATAGCATGAGATGTGATATCTCAATGCTTCTAATACCAAACCTGAGACCCTTCCTATAACATGAGATGGGAATATCCAACTCCTTCCCATTCCAATCTTGAGACCCTTCCGATAGCAGAGATGTGATATCTCAATGCTTATACCAAACCTGAGATCCTTCCTATAACATGAGATGTGATATCCAAGTCCTTCCCATTCCAATCCTGAGACACTTCCTATAGCATGAGATGTGATATCTCACTGCTTATACCAAACCTGAGACACTTCCCATAGCAGGAGATGTGATATCCAACTCCTTCCCATTCCAATCCTCAGACCCTTCCTATAGCATGAGATGTGATATCTCAATGCTTCTAATGTCAAACTTGAGACCCTACCTATAGAATGAGATGTGATATCCAAGTCCTTCCCATTCCAATCCTGAGACACTTCCTATAGCATGAGATGTGATATCTCAATGCTTCTAATACCAAACTTGAGACTCTTCCTATAACATGAGATGGGATATCCAACTCCTTCCCATTCCAATCCTGAGACCCTTTTGATAGCAGAGATGTGATATCTCAATGTTTATACCAAACCTGAGACCCTTCCTACGGCATGAGATGTCATATTCAACTCCTTCCCATTCCAATCCTGAGACCCTTCCTATAGCATGAGATTTGATATCCAACTCCTTCCCATTCCAATCCTGAGACCCTTCCTATAGCATGAGATGTGATGTCTCAATGCTTCTAATACCAAACCTGAGATCCTTCCTATAACATGAGATCTGATATCCAACTCCTTCCATTCCAATCCTGAGACCCTTCCTATAGCATGAGATGTGATATCTCAATGCTTATACCAAACCTGAGACCCTTCCTATAGCATGAGATGTGATATCCAACTCCTTCCCATTCCAATCCTGAGACCCTTCCTATAGCATGAGATGTGATATCTCAATGCTTCTAATACCAAACCTGAGATCCTTCCTCTAACATGAAATGTGAGATCCAACTCCTTCCCTTTCCAAACCTAAGAGCCTATCTATAGCATGAGATGTGATATCCAAGTCCTTCACATTCCAACCCTTAGACCCTTCCTACAGCATGCAATATGATATCTCAATGATTCCAATAACAAACCTGAGACCCGTCCTATAACATGAGTAGGGATATCCAACTCCTTCCCATTCCAATCCTGAGACACTTCCGATAGCAGAGATGTGATATCTCAATGTTTATACCAAACCTGAGACCCTTCCTATAACATGAGATGTGATATCCAACTCCTTCCCGTTCCAAACCTGAGACCCTTCCTTTAGCATGAGATGTGATATCCAGCTCCTTCCCATTCCAATCCTGAGACACTTCCGATAGCATGAGATGTGATATCTCAATGCTTCTACCAAACCTGAGACCCTTCCTTTAGCATGAGATGTGATATCCAACTCCTTCCCATTCCAATCCTGAGACCCTTCCTATAGCATGAGATGTGATATCTCAATACTTCTAATACCAAACCTGAGATCCTTCCGATAACATGAGATGTGATATCTCAATACTTCTAATACCAAACCTGAGATCCATCCTATAACATGAGATGTGATATCCAACTCCTTCCCTTTCCAAACCTGAGAGCCGTTCTATAGCATGAGATGTGATAACCAGGTCCTTCCCATTCCAATCCTTAGACCCTTCCTACAGCATGCAATATGATATCTCAATGATTCTAATAACAAACCTGAGACCCGTCCTATAGCATGAGATATGATATCCAAGTCCTTCCCATTCCAATCCTGAGACCCTTCCTATAACACGAAATGTGATATCCAACTCCTTCCCATTCCAACCTGAGACCCTTCCTATAGCATGAGATGGGATATCCAACTTCTTCCAAATCCAATACTGATACCCTTCCGATAGCATGAGATGTGATATCCCAATGTTTCTACCAAACCTGAGACCCATACTATGGCATGAGATGTGATATCAAACTCCTTCCCATTCCAATCCTGAGACCCTTCCTATAGCTTGAGGTGTGATATCCAACTCCTTCCCATTCCAATTCTGAGACCCTTCTTATACCATGAGACTTGATATCTCAATGCTTCTAATATTAAACCTGAGACCCGTCCTATAACATGAGATGTGATATCCAAATCCTTCCCCTTCCAAACCTTAGACCCTTCCTTTATCATGAGATGTGATATCCAACTCCTTCCCATTCCAATCCTGAGACCCTTCCGATATCATGAGATTTGTTATCTCAATGCTTCTAATATCAAACTTGAGACCCTACCTATAGCATGAGATGTGACATCCAAGTCCTTCCCATTCCAATCCTGAGACCCTTCCTATAGCATGAGATGTGATATCTCTATGCTTCTAATACCAAACCTGAGACCCTTCCTATAACATGAGATGGGATATCCAACTCCTTCCCATTCCAATCCTGAGACCTTTCCGATAGCAGAGATGTGATATCTCAATGCTTATACCAAACCTGAGAACCTTCCTATGGCCTGAGATGTCATATACAACTCCTTCCCATTCCAATCCTGAGACCCTTCCTTTAGCATGAGATGTGATATCTCAATGCTTATACCAAATCTGAGACCCTTCCTATAGCATGAGATGTGATATCCAATTCCTTCCCATTCCAATCCTGTGACCCTTCCTATAGCATGAGATGTGATATCTCAATGCTTATAGCAAACCTGAGAGCCTACCTATAACATGAGATGTGATATCCAAGTCCATCCCATTCCAATCCTTAGACCCTTCCTACAGCATGCGATGTGATATCTCAATGATTCTAATACCAAACCAGAGACTCTTCCTATAACATGAGATGGGATATCCAACTCCTTCCCATTCCAATCCTGAGCCGCTTCCGATAGCAGAGATGTGATATCTCAATGCTTATACCAAACCTGAGACCCTTCCTATAACATGAGATGTGATATCCAACTCCTTCCCATTCCAAACCTGAGACACTAACTATAGCATATGTGATATCCAACTCCTTCCCATTCCAAACATGAGACCCTTCCTATAGCAAGAAAGTAATATCCAACTCCTACCCATTCCAATCCTGAGACCCTTCCTATAGCAAGAGATGTGATATCCAAATCCTTCCCATTCCAATCCTGAGACCCTTCCTATAACATGAGATGTGATATCCAACTCCTTCCCATTCCAACCTGAGACACTTCCTATAGCATGAGAAGGGATATCCAACTCATTCCCAATCCAATCCTGAGACCCTTCCGATAGCAGAGATGTGATATCTCAATGCTTATACCAAACCTGAGACCCTTCCTATGGCATGAGATGTGATATCCAACTCCTTGCCATTCAAATCCTGAGACCCTTCCTATAGCATGAGAAGGGATATCCAACTCCTTCCCAATCCAATCCTGAGACCCTTCCGATACAGCGACGTGATATCTCAATGCTTCTACCAAACCTGAGACCCTTCCTTTAGCATGAGATGTGATATCCAAATCCTTCACATTCCAATCCTGAGACCCTTCCTATAGCATGAGATGTGATATCTCAATGCTTCTAATACCAAACCTGAGATCCTTCCTATAACATGAGATGTGATATCCAATTCCTTCCCATTCCAAACCTGAGACCCTTCCTATTGGATGAGATGTGATATCCAACTCCTTCCCATTCCAACCCTGAGACCCTTCCTATAGCATGAGATGTGATGTCTCAATGCTTCTAATACCAAACCTGAGATCCTTCCTATAACATGAGATGTGATATCCAACTCCTTCCATTCCAATCCTGAGACCCGTCCTATAGCATGAGATGTGATATCTCAATGCTTATACCAAACCTGAGACCCTTCCTATAGCATGAGATGTGATATCCAACTGCTTCCCATTCCAATCCTGAGACCCTTCCTATAGCATGAGATGTGATATCTCAATGCTTCTAATACCAAACCTGAGATCCTTCCTCTAACATGAAATGTGATATCCAACTCCTTCCCTTTCCAAACCTAAGAGCCTATCTATAGCATGAGATGTGATATCCAAGTCCTTCACATTCCAACCCTTAGACCCTTCCTACAGCATGCAATATGATATCTCAATGATTCTAATAACAAACCTGAGACCCGTCCTATAACATGAGATGGGATATCCAACTCCTTCCCATTCCAATCCTGAGACACTTCCGATAGCAGAGATGTGATATCTCAATGCTTATACCAAACCTGAGACCCTTCCTATAACATGAGATGTGATATCCAAATCCTTCCCGTTCCAAACCTGAGACCCTTCCTTTAGCATGAGATGTGATATCCAGCTCCTTCCCATTCCAATCCTGAGACACTTCCGATAGCATGAGATGTGATATCTCAATGCTTCTAATATCAAAACTGAGACCCTCCCTATAGCATGATATGTGATATCTAAGTCCTTCCCATTCCAATCCCGAGACCCTCCCTATAGCATGAGATGTGATATCCAACTCCTTCCCATTCCAATCATGAGACCCTTCCTATAGCATGAGATGTGATATCTCAATGCTTCTACCAAACCTGAGACCCTTCCTTTAGCATGAGATGTGATATACAACTCCTTCCCATTCCAATCCTGAGACCCTTCCGATATCATGAGATGTGATATCTCAAAGCTTCTAATATCAAACTTGAGACCCTCCCTATAGCATGAGATGTGATATCCAAGTCCTTCCCATTCCAATCCTGAGACCCTTCCTATAGCATGAGATGTGATATCTCAATGCTTCTAATACCAAACCTGAGACCCTTCCTATAACATGAGATGGGAATATCCAACTCCTTCCCATTCCAATCTTGAGACCCTTCCGATAGCAGAGATGTGATATCTCAATGCTTATACCAAACCTGAGATCCTTCCTATAACATGAGATGTGATATCCAAGTCCTTCCCATTCCAATCCTGAGACACTTCCTATAGCATGAGATGTGATATCTCACTGCTTATACCAAACCTGAGACACTTCCCATAGCAGGAGATGTGATATCCAACTCCTTCCCATTCCAATCCTCAGACCCTTCCTATAGCATGAGATGTGATATCTCAATGCTTCTAATGTCAAACTTGAGACCCTACCTATAGAATGAGATGTGATATCCAAGTCCTTCCCATTCCAATCCTGAGACACTTCCTATAGCATGAGATGTGATATCTCAATGCTTCTAATACCAAACTTGAGACTCTTCCTATAACATGAGATGGGATATCCAACTCCTTCCCATTCCAATCCTGAGACCCTTTTGATAGCAGAGATGTGATATCTCAATGTTTATACCAAACCTGAGACCCTTCCTACGGCATGAGATGTCATATTCAACTCCTTCCCATTCCAATCCTGAGACCCTTCCTATAGCATGAGATTTGATATCCAACTCCTTCCCATTCCAATCCTGAGACCCTTCCTATAGCATGAGATGTGATGTCTCAATGCTTCTAATACCAAACCTGAGATCCTTCCTATAACATGAGATCTGATATCCAACTCCTTCCATTCCAATCCTGAGACCCTTCCTATAGCATGAGATGTGATATCTCAATGCTTATACCAAACCTGAGACCCTTCCTATAGCATGAGATGTGATATCCAACTCCTTCCCATTCCAATCCTGAGACCCTTCCTATAGCATGAGATGTGATATCTCAATGCTTCTAATACCAAACCTGAGATCCTTCCTCTAACATGAAATGTGAGATCCAACTCCTTCCCTTTCCAAACCTAAGAGCCTATCTATAGCATGAGATGTGATATCCAAGTCCTTCACATTCCAACCCTTAGACCCTTCCTACAGCATGCAATATGATATCTCAATGATTCCAATAACAAACCTGAGACCCGTCCTATAACATGAGTAGGGATATCCAACTCCTTCCCATTCCAATCCTGAGACACTTCCGATAGCAGAGATGTGATATCTCAATGTTTATACCAAACCTGAGACCCTTCCTATAACATGAGATGTGATATCCAACTCCTTCCCGTTCCAAACCTGAGACCCTTCCTTTAGCATGAGATGTGATATCCAGCTCCTTCCCATTCCAATCCTGAGACACTTCCGATAGCATGAGATGTGATATCTCAATGCTTCTACCAAACCTGAGACCCTTCCTTTAGCATGAGATGTGATATCCAACTCCTTCCCATTCCAATCCTGAGACCCTTCCTATAGCATGAGATGTGATATCTCAATACTTCTAATACCAAACCTGAGATCCTTCTGATAACATGAGATGTGATATCTCAATACTTCTAATACCAAACCTGAGATCCATCCTATAACATGAGATGTGATATCCAACTCCTTCCCTTTCCAAACCTGAGAGCCGTTCTATAGCATGAGATGTGATAACCAGGTCCTTCCCATTCCAATCCTTAGACCCTTCCTACAGCATGCAATATGATATCTCAATGATTCTAATAACAAACCTGAGACCCGTCCTATAGCATGAGATATGATATCCAAGTCCTTCCCATTCCAATCCTGAGACCCTTCCTATAACACGAAATGTGATATCCAACTCCTTCCCATTCCAACCTGAGACCCTTCCTATAGCATGAGATGGGATATCCAACTTCTTCCAAATCCAATACTGATACCCTTCCGATAGCATGAGATGTGATATCCCAATGTTTCTACCAAACCTGAGACCCATACTATGGCATGAGATGTGATATCAAACTCCTTCCCATTCCAATCCTGAGACCCTTCCTATAGCTTGAGGTGTGATATCCAACTCCTTCCCATTCCAATTCTGAGACCCTTCTTATACCATGAGACTTGATATCTCAATGCTTCTAATATTAAACCTGAGACCCGTCCTATAACATGAGATGTGATATCCAAATCCTTCCCCTTCCAAACCTTAGACCCTTCCTTTATCATGAGATGTGATATCCAACTCCTTCCCATTCCAATCCTGAGACCCTTCCGATATCATGAGATTTGTTATCTCAATGCTTCTAATATCAAACTTGAGACCCTACCTATAGCATGAGATGTGACATCCAAGTCCTTCCCATTCCAATCCTGAGACCCTTCCTATAGCATGAGATGTGATATCTCTATGCTTCTAATACCAAACCTGAGACCCTTCCTATAACATGAGATGGGATATCCAACTCCTTCCCATTCCAATCCTGAGACCTTTCCGATAGCAGAGATGTGATATCTCAATGCTTATACCAAACCTGAGAACCTTCCTATGGCCTGAGATGTCATATACAACTCCTTCCCATTCCAATCCTGAGACCCTTCCTTTAGCATGAGATGTGATATCTCAATGCTTATACCAAATCTGAGACCCTTCCTATAGCATGAGATGTGATATCCAATTCCTTCCCATTCCAATCCTGTGACCCTTCCTATAGCATGAGATGTGATATCTCAATGCTTATAGCAAACCTGAGAGCCTACCTATAACATGAGATGTGATATCCAAGTCCATCCCATTCCAATCCTTAGACCCTTCCTACAGCATGCGATGTGATATCTCAATGATTCTAATACCAAACCAGAGACTCTTCCTATAACATGAGATGGGATATCCAACTCCTTCCCATTCCAATCCTGAGCCGCTTCCGATAGCAGAGATGTGATATCTCAATGCTTATACCAAACCTGAGACCCTTCCTATAACATGAGATGTGATATCCAACTCCTTCCCGTTCCAAACCTGAGACACTAACTATAGCATATGTGATATCCAACTCCTTCCCATTCCAAACATGAGACCCTTCCTATAGCAAGAAAGTAATATCCAACTCCTACCCATTCCAATCCTGAGACCCTTCCTATAGCAAGAGATGTGATATCCAAATCCTTCCCATTCCAATCCTGAGACCCTTCCTATAACATGAGATGTGATATCCAACTCCTTCCCATTCCAACCTGAGACACTTCCAATAGCATGAGAAGGGATATCCAACTCATTCCCAATCCAATCCTGAGACCCTTCCGATAGCAGAGATGTGATATCTCAATGCTTATACCAAACCTGAGACCCTTCCTATGGCATGAGATGTGATATCCAACTCCTTGCCATTCAAATCCTGAGACCCTTCCTATAGCATGAGAAGGGATATCCAACTCCTTCCCAATCCAATCCTGAGACCCTTCCGATACAGCGATGTGATATCTCAATGCTTCTACCAAACCTGAGACCCTTCCTTTAGCATGAGATGTGATATCCAAATCCTTCACATTCCAATCCTGAGACCCTTCCTATAGCATGAGATGTGATATCTCAATGCTTCTAATACCAAACCTGAGATCCTTCCTATAACATGAGATGTGATATCCAATTCCTTCCCATTCCAAACCTGAGACCCTTCCTATTGGATGAGATGTGATATCCAACTCCTTCCCATTCCAACCCTGAGACCCTTCCTATAGCATGAGATGTGATGTCTCAATGCTTCTAATACCAAACCTGAGATCCTTCCTATAACATGAGATGTGATATCCAACTCCTTCCATTCCAATCCTGAGACCCGTCCTATAGCATGAGATGTGATATCTCAATGCTTATACCAAACCTGAGACCCTTCCTATAGCATGAGATGTGATATCCAACTGCTTCCCATTCCAATCCTGAGACCCTTCCTATAGCATGAGATGTGATATCTCAATGCTTCTAATACCAAACCTGAGATCCTTCCTCTAACATGAAATGTGATATCCAACTCCTTCCCTTTCCAAACCTAAGAGCCTATCTATAGCATGAGATGTGATATCCAAGTCCTTCACATTCCAACCCTTAGACCCTTCCTACAGCATGCAATATGATATCTCAATGATTCTAATAACAAACCTGAGACCCGTCCTATAACATGAGATGGGATATCCAACTCCTTCCCATTCCAATCCTGAGACACTTCCGATAGCAGAGATGTGATATCTCAATGCTTATACCAAACCTGAGACCCTTCCTATAACATGAGATGTGATATCCAAATCCTTCCCGTTCCAAACCTGAGACCCTTCCTTTAGCATGAGATGTGATATCCAGCTCCTTCCCATTCCAATCCTGAGACACTTCCGATAGCATGAGATGTGATATCTCAATGCTTCTAATATCAAAACTGAGACCCTCCCTATAGCATGATATGTGATATCTAAGTCCTTCCCATTCCAATCCCGAGACCCTCCCTATAGCATGAGATGTGATATCCAACTCCTTCCCATTCCAATCATGAGACCCTTCCTATAGCATGAGATGTGATATCTCAATGCTTCTACCAAACCTGAGACCCTTCCTTTAGCATGAGATGTGATATACAACTCCTTCCCATTCCAATCCTGAGACCCTTCCTATAGCATGAGATGTGATATCTCAATACTTCTAATACCAAACCTGAGATCCTTCCGATAACATGAGATGTGATATCTCAATACTTCTAATACCAAACCTGAGATCCATCCTATAACATGAGATGTGATATCCAACTCCTTCCCTTTCCAAACCTGAGAGCCGTTCTATAGCATGAGATGTGATAACCAGGTCCTTCCCATTCCAATCCTTAGACCCTTCCTACAGCATGCAATATGATATCTCAATGATTCTAATAACAAACCTGAGACCCGTCCTATAGCATGAGATATGATATCCAAGTCCTTCCCATTCCAATCCTGAGACCCTTCCTATAACACGAAATGTGATATCCAACTCCTTCCCATTCCAACCTGAGACCCTTCCTATAGCATGAGATGGGATATCCAACTTCTTCCAAATCCAATACTGATACCCTTCCGATAGCATGAGATGTGATATCCCAATGCTTCTACCAAACCTGAGACCCATACTATGGCATGAGATGTGATATCAAACTCCTTCCCATTCCAATCCTGAGACCCTTCCTATAGCTTGAGGTGTGATATCCAACTCCTTCCCATTCCAATTCTGAGACCCTTCTTATACCATGAGACTTGATATCTCAATGCTTCTAATATTAAACCTGAGACCCGTCCTATAACATGAGATGTGATATCCAAATCCTTCCCCTTCCAAACCTTAGACCCTTCCTTTATCATGAGATGTGATATCCAACTCCTTCCCATTCCAATCCTGAGACCCTTCCGATATCTTGAGATTTGTTATCTCAATGCTTCTAATATCAAACTTGAGACCCTACCTATAGCATGAGATGTGACATCCAAGTCCTTCCCATTCCAATCCTGAGACCCTTCCTATAGCATGAGATGTGATATCTCTATGCTTCTAATACCAAACCTGAGACCCTTCCTATAACATGAGATGGGATATCCAACTCCTTCCCATTCCAATCCTGAGACCTTTCCGATAGCAGAGATGTGATATCTCAATGCTTATACCAAACCTGAGAACCTTCCTATGGCCTGAGATGTCATATACAACTCCTTCCCATTCCAATCCTGAGACCCTTCCTTTAGCATGAGATGTGATATCTCAATGCTTATACCAAATCTGAGACCCTTCCTATAGCATGAGATGTGATATCCAATTCCTTCCCATTCCAATCCTGTGACCCTTCCTATAGCATGAGATGTGATATCTCAATGCTTATAGCAAACCTGAGAAGCTACCTATAACATGAGATGTGATATCCAAGTCCATCCCATTCCAATCCTTAGACCCTTCCTACAGCATGCTATGTGATATCTCAATGATTCTAATACCAAACCAGAGACTCTTCCTATAACATGAGATGGGATATCCAACTCCTTCCCATTCCAATCCTGAGCCGCTTCCGATAGCAGAGATGTGATATCTCATTGCTTATACCAAACCTGAGACCCTTCCTATAACATGAGATGTGATATCCAACTCCTTCCCGTTCCAAACCTGAGACACTAACTATAGCATATGTGATATCCAACTCCTTCCCATTCCAAACATGAGACCCTTCCTATAGCAAGAAAGTAATATCCAACTCCTACCCATTCCAATCCTGAGACCCTTCCTATAGCAAGAGATGTGATATCCAAATCCTTCCCATTCCAATCCTGAGACCCTTCCTATAACATGAGATGTGATATCCAACTCCTTCCCATTCCAACCTGAGACACTTCCTATAGCATGAGAAGGGATATCCAACTCCTTCCCAATCCAATCCTGAGACCCTTCCGATAGCAGAGATGTGATATCTCAATGCTTATACCAAACCTGAGACCCTTCCTATGGCATGAGATGTGATATCCAACTCCTTGCCATTCAAATCCTGAGACCCTTCCTATAGCATGAGAAGGGATATCCAACTCCTTCCCAATCCAATCCTGAGACCCTTCCGATAGCAGCGACGTGATATCTCAATGCTTCTACCAAACCTGAGACCCTTCCTTTAGCATGAGATGTGATATCCAAATCCTTCACATTCCAATCCTGAGACCCTTCCTATAGCATGAGATGTGATATCTCAATGCTTCTAATACCAAACCTGAGATCCTTCCTATAACATGAGATGTGATATCCAATTCCTTCCCATTCCAAACCTGAGACCCTTCCTATTGGATGAGATGTGATATCCAACTCCTTCCCATTCCAACCCTGAGACCCTTCCTATAGCATGAGATGTGATGTCTCAATGCTTCTAATACCAAACCTGAGATCCTTCCTATAACATGAGATGTGATATCCAACTCCTTCCATTCCAATCCTGAGACCCGTCCTATAGCATGAGATGTGATATCTCAATGCTTATACCAAACCTGAGACCCTTCCTATAGCATGAGATGTGATATCCAACTGCTTCTCATTCCAATCCTGAGACCCTTCCTATAGCATGAGATGCGATATCTCAATGCTTCTAATACCAAACCTGAGATCCTTCCTCTAACATGAAATGTGATATCCAACTCCTTCCCTTTCCAAACCTAAGAGCCTATCTATAGCATGAGATGTGATATCCAAGTCCTTCACATTCCAACCCTTAGACCCTTCCTACAGCATGCAATATGATATCTCAATGATTCTAATAACAAACCTGAGACCCGTCCTATAACATGAGATGGGATATCCAACTCCTTCCCATTCCAATCCTGAGACACTTCCGATAGCAGAGATGTGATATCTCAATGCTTATACCAAACCTGAGACCCTTCCTATAACATGAGATGTGATATCCAAATCCTTCCCGTTCCAAACCTGAGACCCTTCCTTTAGCATGAGATGTGATATCCAGCTCCTTCCCATTCCAATCCTGAGACACTTCCGATAGCATGAGATGTGATATCTCAATGCTTCTAATATCAAAACTGAGACCCTCCCTATAGCATGATATGTGATATCTAAGTCCTTCCCATTCCAATCCTGAGACCCTCCCTATAGCATGAGATGTGATATCCAACTCCTTCCCATTCCAATCCTGAGACCCTTCCTATAGCATGAGATATGATATCTCAATACTTCTAATACCAAACGTGAGATCCTTCCGATAACATGAGATGTGATATCCAAATCCTTCCCCTTCCAAACCTGAGACCCTCCCTTTAGCATGAAATGTGATATCCAACTCCTTCCTATTCCAATCCTGAGACTCTTCTGATAGCATGAGATGTGATATCTCAATGCTTCTAATACCAAACCTGAGATCCTTCCGATAGCATGAGATGTGATATCTCAATGCTTCTAATACCAAACCTGAGATCCTTCCTATAACATGAGATGTGATATCCAAATCCTTCCCCTTCCAAACCTGAGACCCTCCCTTTAGCATGAGATGTGATATCTAACTCCTTCCCATTCCATTCCTGAGACCCTTCTGATAGCATGAGATGTGATATCTCAATGCCTCTAATACCAAACCTGAGATCCTACCTCTAACATGAAATGAGATATCCAACTCTTTCCCCTTCCAAACCTGAGAGCCTTCCTATAGCATGAGATGTGATATCCAAGTCCTTCCCATTCCAATACTGAGACCCTTCCTATAGCTTGAGATGTGATATCCAACTCCTTCCCATTCCAATTCTGAGACCCTTCCTATAGCATGAGATGTGATATCTCAATGCTTATACCAAACCTGAGAGCCTACCTATAGCATGAGATGTGATATCCAAGTCCATCCCATTCCAATCCTTAGACCCTTCCTACAGCATGCGATGTGATATCTCAATGATTCTAATACCAAACCAGAGACTCTTCCTATAACATGAGATGGGATATCCAACTCCTTCCCATTCCAATTCTGAGACCCTTCCTATACTATGAGACTTGATATCTCAATGCTTCTAATACCAAACCTGAGACCCGTAATATAACATGAGATGTGATATCCAAATCCTTCCCCTTCCAAACCTTAGACCCTTCCTTTATCATGAGATGTGATATCCAACTCCTTCCCATTCCAATCCTGAGACCCTTCCGATATCATGAGATGTGATATCTCAAAGCTTCTAATATCAAACTTGAGACCCTCCCTATAGCATGAGATGTGATATCCAAGTCCTTCCCATTCCAATCCTGAGACCCTTCCTATAGCATGAGATGTGATATCTCAATGCTTCTAATACCAAACCTGAGACCCTTCCTATAACATGAGATGGGAATATCCAACTCCTTCCCATTCCAATCTTCAGACCCTTCCGATAGCAGAGATGTGATATCTCAATGCTTATACCACACCTGAGATCCTTCCTATAACATGAGATGTGATATCCAACTCCTTCCCATTCCAATCCTGAGACACTTCCTATAGCATGAGATGTGATATCTCACTGCTTATACCATACCTGAGACCCTTCCCATAGCAGATGTGATATCCAACTCCTTCCCATTCCAATCCTCAGACCCTTCCTATAGCATGAGATGTGATATCTCAATGCTTCTAATGTCAAACTTGAGACCCTACCTATAGCAGGAGATGTGATATCCAAGTCCTTCCCATTCCAATCCTGAGACACTTCCTATAGCATGAGATGTGATATCTCAATGCTTCTAATACCAAACCTGAGACACTTCCTATAACATGAGATGGGATATCCAACTCCTTCCAATTCCAATCCTGAGACCCTTTTGATAGCAGAGATGTGATATCTCAATGTTTATACCAAACCTGAGACCCTTCCTACGGCATGAGATGTCATATTCAACTCCTACCCATTCCAATCCTGAGACCCTTCCTATAGCATGAGATTTGATATCCAACTCCTTCCCATTCCAATCCTGAGACCCTTCCTATAGCATGAGATGTGATGTCTCAATGCTTCTAATACCAAACCTGAGACCCTTCCTATAACATGAGATGGGAATATCCAACTCCTTCCCATTCCAATCTTGAGACCCTTCCGATAGCAGAGATGTGATATCTCAATGCTTATACCAAACCTGAGATCCTTCCTATAACATGAGATGTGATATCCAACTCCTTCCCATTCCAATCCTGAGACACTTCCTATAGCATGAGATGTGATATCTCACTGCTTATACCAAACCTGAGACACTTCCCATAGCAGGAGATGTGATATCCAACTCCTTCCCATTCCAATCCTCAGACCCTTCCTATAGCATGAGATGTGATATCTCAATGCTTCTAATGTCAAACTTGAGACCCTACCTATAGAATGAGATGTGATATCCAAGTCCTTCCCATTCCAATCCTGAGACACTTCCTATAGCATGAGATGTGATATCTCAATGCTTCTAATACCAAACTTGAGACTCTTCCTATAACATGAGATGGGATATCCAACTCCTTCCCATTCCAATCCTGAGACCCTTTTGATAGCAGAGATGTGATATCTCAATGTTTATACCAAACCTGAGACCCTTCCTACGGCATGAGATGTCATATTCAACTCCTTCCCATTCCAATCCTGAGACCCTTCCTATAGCATGAGATTTGATATCCAACTCCTTCCCATTCCAATCCTGAGACCCTTCCTATAGCATGAGATGTGATGTCTCAATGCTTCTAATACCAAACCTGAGATCCTTCCTATAACATGAGATCTGATATCCAACTCCTTCCATTCCAATCCTGAGACCCTTCCTATAGCATGAGATGTGATATCTCAATGCTTATACCAAACCTGAGACCCTTCCTATAGCATGAGATGTGATATCCAACTCCTTCCCATTCCAATCCTGAGACCCTTCCTATAGCATGAGATGTGATATCTCAATGCTTCTAATACCAAACCTGAGATCCTTCCTCTAACATGAAATGTGAGATCCAACTCCTTCCCTTTCCAAACCTAAGAGCCTATCTATAGCATGAGATGTGATATCCAAGTCCTTCACATTCCAACCCTTAGACCCTTCCTACAGCATGCAATATGATATCTCAATGATTCCAATAACAAACCTGAGACCCGTCCTATAACATGAGTAGGGATATCCAACTCCTTCCCATTCCAATCCTGAGACACTTCCGATAGCAGAGATGTGATATCTCAATGTTTATACCAAACCTGAGACCCTTCCTATAACATGAGATGTGATATCCAACTCCTTCCCGTTCCAAACCTGAGACCCTTCCTTTAGCATGAGATGTGATATCCAGCTCCTTCCCATTCCAATCCTGAGACACTTCCGATAGCATGAGATGTGATATCTCAATGCTTCTACCAAACCTGAGACCCTTCCTTTAGCATGAGATGTGATATCCAACTCCTTCCCATTCCAATCCTGAGACCCTTCCTATAGCATGAGATGTGATATCTCAATACTTCTAATACCAAACCTGAGATCCTTCCGATAACATGAGATGTGATATCTCAATACTTCTAATACCAAACCTGAGATCCATCCTATAACATGAGATGTGATATCCAACTCCTTCCCTTTCCAAACCTGAGAGCCGTTCTATAGCATGAGATGTGATAACCAGGTCCTTCCCATTCCAATCCTTAGACCCTTCCTACAGCATGCAATATGATATCTCAATGATTCTAATAACAAACCTGAGACCCGTCCTATAGCATGAGATATGATATCCAAGTCCTTCCCATTCCAATCCTGAGACCCTTCCTATAACACGAAATGTGATATCCAACTCCTTCCCATTCCAACCTGAGACCCTTCCTATAGCATGAGATGGGATATCCAACTTCTTCCAAATCCAATACTGATACCCTTCCGATAGCATGAGATGTGATATCCCAATGCTTCTACCAAACCTGAGACCCATACTATGGCATGAGATGTGATATCAAACTCCTTCCCATTCCAATCCTGAGACCCTTCCTGTAGCTTGAGGTGTGATATCCAACTCCTTCCCATTCCAATTCTGAGACCCTTCTTATACCATGAGACTTGATATCTCAATGCTTCTAATATTAAACCTGAGACCCGTCCTATAACATGAGATGTGATATCCAAATCCTTCCCCTTCCAAACCTTAGACCCTTCCTTTATCATGAGATGTGATATCCAACTCCTTCCCATTCCAATCCTGAGACCCTTCCGATATCATGAGATTTGTTATCTCAATGCTTCTAATATCAAACTTGAGACCCTCCCTATAGCATGAGATGTGACATCCAAGTCCTTCCCATTTCAATCCTGAGACCCTTCCTATAGCATGAGATGTGATATCTCTATGCTTCTAATACCAAACCTGAGACCCTTCCTATAACATGAGATGGGATATCCAACTCCTTCCCATTCCAATCCTGAGACCTTTCCGATAGCAGAGATGTGATATCTCAATGCTTATACCAAACCTGAGAACCTTCCTATGGCCTGAGATGTCATATACAACTCCTTCCCATTCCAATCCTGAGACCCTTCCTTTAGCATGAGATGTGATATCTCAATGCTTATACCAAATCTGAGACCCTTCCTATAGCATGAGATGTGATATCCAATTCCTTCCCATTCCAATCCTGAGACCCTTCCTATAGCATGAGATGTGATATCTCAATGCTTATACCAAACCTGAGAGCCTACCTATAACATGAGATGTGATATCCAAGTCTATCCCATTCCAATCCTTAGACCCTTCCTACAGCATGCGATGTGATATCTCAATAATTCTAATACCAAACCAGAGACTCTTCCTATAACATGAGATGGGATATCCAACTCCTTCCCATTCCAATCCTGAGCCGCTTCCGATAGCAGAGATGTGATATCTCAATGCTTATACCAAACCTGAGACCCTTCCTATAACATGAGATGTGATATCCAACTCCTTCCCGTTCCAAACCTGAGACACTAACTATAGCATATGTGATATCCAACTCCTTCCCATTCCAAACATGAGACCCTTCCTATAGCAAGAAAGTAATATCCAACTCCTACCCATTCCAATCCTGAGACCCTTCCTATAGCAAGAGATGTGATATCCAAATCCTTCCCATTCCAATCCTGAGACCCTTCCTATAACATGAGATGTGATATCCAACTCCTTCCCATTCCAACCTGAGACACTTCCTATAGCATGAGAAGGGATATCCAACTCCTTCCCAATCCAATCCTGAGACCCTTCCGATAGCAGAGATGTGATATCTCAATGCTTATACCAAACCTGAGTCCCTTCCTATGGCATGAGATGTGATATCCAACTCCTTGCCATTCAAATCCTGAGACCCTTCCTATAGCATGAGAAGGGATATCCAACTCCTTCCCAATCCAATCCTGAGACCCTTCCGATAGCAGCGACGTGATATCTCAATGCTTCTACCAAACCTGAGACCCTTCCTTTAGCATGAGATGTGATATCCAAATCCTTCACATTCCAATCCTGAGACCCTTCCTATAGCATGAGATGTGATATCTCAATGCTTCTAATACCAAACCTGAGATCCTTCCTATAACATGAGATGTGATATCGAATTCCTTCCCATTCCAAACCTGAGACCCTTCCTATTGGATGAGATGTGATATCCAACTCCTTCCCATTCCAACCTTGAGACCCTTCCTATAGCATGAGATGTGATGTCTCAATGCTTCTAATACCAAACCTGAGATCCTTCCTATAACATGAGATGTGATATCCAACTCCTTCCATTCCAATCCTGAGACCCGTCCTATAGCATGAGATGTGATATCTCAAGGCTTATACCAAACCTGAGACCCTTCCTATAGCATGAGATGTGATATCCAACTGCTTCCCATTCCAATCCTGAGACCCTTCCTATAGCATGAGATGTGATATCTCAATGCTTCTAATACCAAACCTGAGATCCTTCCTCTAACATGAAATGTGATATCCAACTCCTTCCCTTTCCAAACCTAAGAGCCTATCTATAGCATGAGATGTGATATCCAAGTCCTTCACATTCCAACCCTTAGACCCTTCCTACAGCATGCAATATGATATCTCAATGATTCTAATAACAAACCTGAGACCCGTCCTATAACATGAGATGGGATATCCAACTCCTTCCCATTCCAATCCTGAGACACTTCCGATAGCAGAGATGTGATATCTCAATGCTTATACCAAACCTGAGACCCTTCCTATAACATGAGATGTGATATCCAAATCCTTCCCGTTCCAAACCTGAGGCCCTTCCTTTAGCATGAGATGTGATATCCAGCTCCTTCCCATTCCAATCCTGAGACACTTCCGATAGCATGAGATGTGATATCTCAATGCTTCTAATATCAAAACTGAGACCCTCCCTATAGCATGATATGTGATATCTAAGTCCTTCCCATTCCAATCCTGAGACCCTCCCTATAGCATGAGATGTGATATCCAACTCCTTCCCATTCCAATCCTGAGACCCTTCCTATAGCATGAGATATGATATCTCAATACTTCTAATACCAAACGTGAGATCCTTCCGATAACATGAGATGTGATATCCAAATCCTTCCCCTTCCAAACCTGAGACCCTCCCTTTAGCATGAAATGTGATATCCAACTCCTTCCTATTCCAATCCTGAGACTCTTCTGATAGCATGAGATGTGATATCTCAATGCTTCTAATACCAAACCTGAGATCCTTCCGATAGCATGAGATGTGATATCTCAATGCTTCTAATACCAAACCTGAGATCCTTCCTATAACATGAGATGTGATATCCAAATCCTTCCCCTTCCAAACCTGAGACCCTCCCTTTAGCATGAGATGTGATATCTAACTCCTTCCCATTCCATTCCTGAGACCCTTCTGATAGCATGAGATGTGATATCTCAATGCCTCTAATACCAAACCTGAGATCCTACCTCTAACATGAAATGAGATATCCAACTCTTTCCCCTTCCAAACCTGAGAGCCTTCCTATAGCATGAGATGTGATATCCAAGTCCTTCCCATTCCAATACTGAGACCCTTCCTATAGCTTGAGATGTGATATCCAACTCCTTCCCATTCCAATTCTGAGAGCCTTCCTATAGCATGAGATGTGATATCTCAATGCTTATACCAAACCTGAGAGCCTACCTATAACATGAGATGTGATATCCAAGTCCATCCCATTCCAATCCTTAGACCCTTCCTACAGCATGCGATGTGATATCTCAATGATTCTAATACCAAACCAGAGACTCTTCCTATAACATGAGATGGGATATCCAACTCCTTCCCATTCCAATTCTGAGACCCTTCCTATACTATGAGACTTGATATCTCAATGCTTCTAATACCAAACCTGAGACCCGTAATATAACATGAGATGTGATATCCAAATCCTTCCCCTTCCAAACCTTAGACCCTTCCTTTATCATGAGATGTGATATCCAACTCCTTCCCATTCCAATCCTGAGACCCTTCCGATATCATGAGATGTGATATCTCAAAGCTTCTAATATCAAACTTGAGACCCTCCCTATAGCATGAGATGTGATATCCAAGTCCTTCCCATTCCAATCCTGAGACCCTTCCTATAGCATGAGATGTGATATCTCAATGCTTCTAATACCAAACCTGAGACCCTTCCTATAACATGAGATGGGAATATCCAACTCCTTCCCATTCCAATCTTGAGACCCTTCCGATAGCAGAGATGTGATATCTCAATGCTTATACCAAACCTGAGACCCTTCCTATAACATGAGATGGGAATATCCAACTCCTTCCCATTCCAATCTTCAGACCCTTCCGATAGCAGAGATGTGATATCTCAATGCTTATACCACACCTGAGATCCTTCCTATAACATGAGATGTGATATCCAACTCCTTCCCATTCCAATCCTGAGACACTTCCTATAGCATGAGATGTGATATCTCACTGCTTATACCATACCTGAGACCCTTCCCATAGCAGATGTGATATCCAACTCCTTCCCATTCCAATCCTCAGACCCTTCCTATAGCATGAGATGTGATATCTCAATGCTTCTAATGTCAAACTTGAGACCCTACCTATAGCAGGAGATGTGATATCCAAGTCCTTCCCATTCCAATCCTGAGACACTTCCTATAGCATGAGATGTGATATCTCAATGCTTCTAATACCAAACCTGAGACACTTCCTATAACATGAGATGGGATATCCAACTCCTTCCAATTCCAATCCTGAGACCCTTTTGATAGCAGAGATGTGATATCTCAATGTTTATACCAAACCTGAGACCCTTCCTACGGCATGAGATGTCATATTCAACTCCTACCCATTCCAATCCTGAGACCCTTCCTATAGCATGAGATTTGATATCCAACTCCTTCCCATTCCAATCCTGAGACCCTTCCTATAGCATGAGATGTGATGTCTCAATGCTTCTAATACCAAACCTGAGACCCTTCCTATAACATGAGATGGGAATATCCAACTCCTTCCCATTCCAATCTTGAGACCCTTCCGATAGCAGAGATGTGATATCTCAATGCTTATACCAAACCTGAGATCCTTCCTATAACATGAGATGTGATATCCAACTCCTTCCCATTCCAATCCTGAGACACTTCCTATAGCATGAGATGTGATATCTCACTGCTTATACCAAACCTGAGACACTTCCCATAGCAGGAGATGTGATATCCAACTCCTTCCCATTCCAATCCTCAGACCCTTCCTATAGCATGAGATGTGATATCTCAATGCTTCTAATGTCAAACTTGAGACCCTACCTATAGAATGAGATGTGATATCCAAGTCCTTCCCATTCCAATCCTGAGACACTTCCTATAGCATGAGATGTGATATCTCAATGCTTCTAATACCAAACTTGAGACTCTTCCTATAACATGAGATGGGATATCCAACTCCTTCCCATTCCAATCCTGAGACCCTTTTGATAGCAGAGATGTGATATCTCAATGTTTATACCAAACCTGAGACCCTTCCTACGGCATGAGATGTCATATTCAACTCCTTCCCATTCCAATCCTGAGACCCTTCCTATAGCATGAGATTTGATATCCAACTCCTTCCCATTCCAATCCTGAGACCCTTCCTATAGCATGAGATGTGATGTCTCAATGCTTCTAATACCAAACCTGAGATCCTTCCTATAACATGAGATCTGATATCCAACTCCTTCCATTCCAATCCTGAGACCCTTCCTATAGCATGAGATGTGATATCTCAATGCTTATACCAAACCTGAGACCCTTCCTATAGCATGAGATGTGATATCCAACTCCTTCCCATTCCAATCCTGAGACCCTTCCTATAGCATGAGATGTGATATCTCAATGCTTCTAATACCAAACCTGAGATCCTTCCTCTAACATGAAATGTGAGATCCAACTCCTTCCCTTTCCAAACCTAAGAGCCTATCTATAGCATGAGATGTGATATCCAAGTCCTTCACATTCCAACCCTTAGACCCTTCCTACAGCATGCAATATGATATCTCAATGATTCCAATAACAAACCTGAGACCCGTCCTATAACATGAGTAGGGATATCCAACTCCTTCCCATTCCAATCCTGAGACACTTCCGATAGCAGAGATGTGATATCTCAATGTTTATACCAAACCTGAGACCCTTCCTATAA
Organism: Ambystoma mexicanum; assembly: GCF_040938575.1. NCBI lineage: Eukaryota > Metazoa > Chordata > Amphibia > Caudata > Ambystomatidae > Ambystoma > Ambystoma mexicanum. The sequence continues at coordinate 18,573 of NW_027182330.1, read as the reverse complement.
CATGAGATGTGATATCCAACTCCTTCCCGTTCCAAACCTGAGACCCTTCCTTTAGCATGAGATGTGATATCCAGCTCCTTCCCATTCCAATCCTGAGACACTTCCGATAGCATGAGATGTGATATCTCAATGCTTCTACCAAACCTGAGACCCTTCCTTTAGCATGAGATGTGATATCCAACTCCTTCCCATTCCAATCCTGAGACCCTTCCTATAGCATGAGATGTGATATCTCAATACTTCTAATACCAAACCTGAGATCCTTCCGATAACATGAGATGTGATATCTCAATACTTCTAATACCAAACCTGAGATCCATCCTATAACATGAGATGTGATATCCAACTCCTTCCCTTTCCAAACCTGAGAGCCGTTCTATAGCATGAGATGTGATAACCAGGTCCTTCCCATTCCAATCCTTAGACCCTTCCTACAGCATGCAATATGATATCTCAATGATTCTAATAACAAACCTGAGACCCGTCCTATAGCATGAGATATGATATCCAAGTCCTTCCCATTCCAATCCTGAGACCCTTCCTATAACACGAAATGTGATATCCAACTCCTTCCCATTCCAACCTGAGACCCTTCCTATAGCATGAGATGGGATATCCAACTTCTTCCAAATCCAATACTGATACCCTTCCGATAGCATGAGATGTGATATCCCAATGCTTCTACCAAACCTGAGACCCATACTATGGCATGAGATGTGATATCAAACTCCTTCCCATTCCAATCCTGAGACCCTTCCTGTAGCTTGAGGTGTGATATCCAACTCCTTCCCATTCCAATTCTGAGACCCTTCTTATACCATGAGACTTGATATCTCAATGCTTCTAATATTAAACCTGAGACCCGTCCTATAACATGAGATGTGATATCCAAATCCTTCCCCTTCCAAACCTTAGACCCTTCCTTTATCATGAGATGTGATATCCAACTCCTTCCCATTCCAATCCTGAGACCCTTCCGATATCATGAGATTTGTTATCTCAATGCTTCTAATATCAAACTTGAGACCCTCCCTATAGCATGAGATGTGACATCCAAGTCCTTCCCATTTCAATCCTGAGACCCTTCCTATAGCATGAGATGTGATATCTCTATGCTTCTAATACCAAACCTGAGACCCTTCCTATAACATGAGATGGGATATCCAACTCCTTCCCATTCCAATCCTGAGACCTTTCCGATAGCAGAGATGTGATATCTCAATGCTTATACCAAACCTGAGAACCTTCCTATGGCCTGAGATGTCATATACAACTCCTTCCCATTCCAATCCTGAGACCCTTCCTTTAGCATGAGATGTGATATCTCAATGCTTATACCAAATCTGAGACCCTTCCTATAGCATGAGATGTGATATCCAATTCCTTCCCATTCCAATCCTGAGACCCTTCCTATAGCATGAGATGTGATATCTCAATGCTTATACCAAACCTGAGAGCCTACCTATAACATGAGATGTGATATCCAAGTCTATCCCATTCCAATCCTTAGACCCTTCCTACAGCATGCGATGTGATATCTCAATAATTCTAATACCAAACCAGAGACTCTTCCTATAACATGAGATGGGATATCCAACTCCTTCCCATTCCAATCCTGAGCCGCTTCCGATAGCAGAGATGTGATATCTCAATGCTTATACCAAACCTGAGACCCTTCCTATAACATGAGATGTGATATCCAACTCCTTCCCGTTCCAAACCTGAGACACTAACTATAGCATATGTGATATCCAACTCCTTCCCATTCCAAACATGAGACCCTTCCTATAGCAAGAAAGTAATATCCAACTCCTACCCATTCCAATCCTGAGACCCTTCCTATAGCAAGAGATGTGATATCCAAATCCTTCCCATTCCAATCCTGAGACCCTTCCTATAACATGAGATGTGATATCCAACTCCTTCCCATTCCAACCTGAGACACTTCCTATAGCATGAGAAGGGATATCCAACTCCTTCCCAATCCAATCCTGAGACCCTTCCGATAGCAGAGATGTGATATCTCAATGCTTATACCAAACCTGAGTCCCTTCCTATGGCATGAGATGTGATATCCAACTCCTTGCCATTCAAATCCTGAGACCCTTCCTATAGCATGAGAAGGGATATCCAACTCCTTCCCAATCCAATCCTGAGACCCTTCCGATAGCAGCGACGTGATATCTCAATGCTTCTACCAAACCTGAGACCCTTCCTTTAGCATGAGATGTGATATCCAAATCCTTCACATTCCAATCCTGAGACCCTTCCTATAGCATGAGATGTGATATCTCAATGCTTCTAATACCAAACCTGAGATCCTTCCTATAACATGAGATGTGATATCGAATTCCTTCCCATTCCAAACCTGAGACCCTTCCTATTGGATGAGATGTGATATCCAACTCCTTCCCATTCCAACCTTGAGACCCTTCCTATAGCATGAGATGTGATGTCTCAATGCTTCTAATACCAAACCTGAGATCCTTCCTATAACATGAGATGTGATATCCAACTCCTTCCATTCCAATCCTGAGACCCGTCCTATAGCATGAGATGTGATATCTCAAGGCTTATACCAAACCTGAGACCCTTCCTATAGCATGAGATGTGATATCCAACTGCTTCCCATTCCAATCCTGAGACCCTTCCTATAGCATGAGATGTGATATCTCAATGCTTCTAATACCAAACCTGAGATCCTTCCTCTAACATGAAATGTGATATCCAACTCCTTCCCTTTCCAAACCTAAGAGCCTATCTATAGCATGAGATGTGATATCCAAGTCCTTCACATTCCAACCCTTAGACCCTTCCTACAGCATGCAATATGATATCTCAATGATTCTAATAACAAACCTGAGACCCGTCCTATAACATGAGATGGGATATCCAACTCCTTCCCATTCCAATCCTGAGACACTTCCGATAGCAGAGATGTGATATCTCAATGCTTATACCAAACCTGAGACCCTTCCTATAACATGAGATGTGATATCCAAATCCTTCCCGTTCCAAACCTGAGGCCCTTCCTTTAGCATGAGATGTGATATCCAGCTCCTTCCCATTCCAATCCTGAGACACTTCCGATAGCATGAGATGTGATATCTCAATGCTTCTAATATCAAAACTGAGACCCTCCCTATAGCATGATATGTGATATCTAAGTCCTTCCCATTCCAATCCTGAGACCCTCCCTATAGCATGAGATGTGATATCCAACTCCTTCCCATTCCAATCCTGAGACCCTTCCTATAGCATGAGATATGATATCTCAATACTTCTAATACCAAACGTGAGATCCTTCCGATAACATGAGATGTGATATCCAAATCCTTCCCCTTCCAAACCTGAGACCCTCCCTTTAGCATGAAATGTGATATCCAACTCCTTCCTATTCCAATCCTGAGACTCTTCTGATAGCATGAGATGTGATATCTCAATGCTTCTAATACCAAACCTGAGATCCTTCCGATAGCATGAGATGTGATATCTCAATGCTTCTAATACCAAACCTGAGATCCTTCCTATAACATGAGATGTGATATCCAAATCCTTCCCCTTCCAAACCTGAGACCCTCCCTTTAGCATGAGATGTGATATCTAACTCCTTCCCATTCCATTCCTGAGACCCTTCTGATAGCATGAGATGTGATATCTCAATGCCTCTAATACCAAACCTGAGATCCTACCTCTAACATGAAATGAGATATCCAACTCTTTCCCCTTCCAAACCTGAGAGCCTTCCTATAGCATGAGATGTGATATCCAAGTCCTTCCCATTCCAATACTGAGACCCTTCCTATAGCTTGAGATGTGATATCCAACTCCTTCCCATTCCAATTCTGAGAGCCTTCCTATAGCATGAGATGTGATATCTCAATGCTTATACCAAACCTGAGAGCCTACCTATAACATGAGATGTGATATCCAAGTCCATCCCATTCCAATCCTTAGACCCTTCCTACAGCATGCGATGTGATATCTCAATGATTCTAATACCAAACCAGAGACTCTTCCTATAACATGAGATGGGATATCCAACTCCTTCCCATTCCAATTCTGAGACCCTTCCTATACTATGAGACTTGATATCTCAATGCTTCTAATACCAAACCTGAGACCCGTAATATAACATGAGATGTGATATCCAAATCCTTCCCCTTCCAAACCTTAGACCCTTCCTTTATCATGAGATGTGATATCCAACTCCTTCCCATTCCAATCCTGAGACCCTTCCGATATCATGAGATGTGATATCTCAAAGCTTCTAATATCAAACTTGAGACCCTCCCTATAGCATGAGATGTGATATCCAAGTCCTTCCCATTCCAATCCTGAGACCCTTCCTATAGCATGAGATGTGATATCTCAATGCTTCTAATACCAAACCTGAGACCCTTCCTATAACATGAGATGGGAATATCCAACTCCTTCCCATTCCAATCTTGAGACCCTTCCGATAGCAGAGATGTGATATCTCAATGCTTATACCAAACCTGAGATCCTTCCTATAACATGAGATGTGATATCCAACTCCTTCCCATTCCAATCCTGAGACACTTCCTATAGCATGAGATGTGATATCTCACTGCTTATACCAAACCTGAGACACTTCCCATAGCAGGAGATGTGATATCCAACTCCTTCCCATTCCAATCCTCAGACCCTTCCTATAGCATGAGATGTGATATCTCAATGCTTCTAATGTCAAACTTGAGACCCTACCTATAGAATGAGATGTGATATCCAAGTCCTTCCCATTCCAATCCTGAGACACTTCCTATAGCATGAGATGTGATATCTCAATGCTTCTAATACCAAACTTGAGACTCTTCCTATAACATGAGATGGGATATCCAACTCCTTCCCATTCCAATCCTGAGACCCTTTTGATAGCAGAGATGTGATATCTCAATGTTTATACCAAACCTGAGACCCTTCCTACGGCATGAGATGTCATATTCAACTCCTTCCCATTCCAATCCTGAGACCCTTCCTATAGCATGAGATTTGATATCCAACTCCTTCCCATTCCAATCCTGAGACCCTTCCTATAGCATGAGATGTGATGTCTCAATGCTTCTAATACCAAACCTGAGATCCTTCCTATAACATGAGATCTGATATCCAACTCGTTCCATTCCAATCCTGAGACCCTTCCTATAGCATGAGATGTGATATCTCAATGCTTATACCAAACCTGAGACCCTTCCTATAGCATGAGATGTGATATCCAACTCCTTCCCATTCCAATCCTGAGACCCTTCCTATAGCATGAGATGTGATATCTCAATGCTTCTAATACCAAACCTGAGATCCTTCCTCTAACATGAAATGTGAGATCCAACTCCTTCCCTTTCCAAACCTAAGAGCCTATCTATAGCATGAGATGTGATATCCAAGTCCTTCACATTCCAACCCTTAGACCCTTCCTACAGCATGCAATATGATATCTCAATGATTCCAATAACAAACCTGAGACCCGTCCTATAACATGAGTAGGGATATCCAACTCCTTCCCATTCCAATCCTGAGACACTTCCGATAGCAGAGATGTGATATCTCAATGTTTATACCAAACCTGAGACCCTTCCTATAACATGAGATGTGATATCCAACTCCTTCCCGTTCCAAACCTGAGACCCTTCCTTTAGCATGAGATGTGATATCCAGCTCCTTCCCATTCCAATCCTGAGACACTTCCGATAGCATGAGATGTGATATCTCAATGCTTCTACCAAACCTGAGACCCTTCCTTTAGCATGAGATGTGATATCCAACTCCTTCCCATTCCAATCCTGAGACCCTTCCTATAGCATGAGATGTGATATCTCAATACTTCTAATACCAAACCTGAGATCCTTCCGATAACATGAGATGTGATATCTCAATACTTCTAATACCAAACCTGAGATCCATCCTATAACATGAGATGTGATATCCAACTCCTTCCCTTTCCAAACCTGAGAGCCGTTCTATAGCATGAGATGTGATAACCAGGTCCTTCCCATTCCAATCCTTAGACCCTTCCTACAGCATGCAATATGATATCTCAATGATTCTAATAACAAACCTGAGACCCGTCCTATAGCATGAGATATGATATCCAAGTCCTTCCCATTCCAATCCTGAGACCCTTCCTATAACACGAAATGTGATATCCAACTCCTTCCCATTCCAACCTGAGACCCTTCCTATAGCATGAGATGGGATATCCAACTTCTTCCAAATCCAATACTGATACCCTTCCGATAGCATGAGATGTGATATCCCAATGCTTCTACCAAACCTGAGACCCATACTATGGCATGAGATGTGATATCAAACTCCTTCCCATTCCAATCCTGAGACCCTTCCTATAGCTTGAGGTGTGATATCCAACTCCTTCCCATTCCAATTCTGAGACCCTTCTTATACCATGAGACTTGATATCTCAATGCTTCTAATATTAAACCTGAGACCCGTCCTATAACATGAGATGTGATATCCAAATCCTTCCCCTTCCAAACCTTAGACCCTTCCTTTATCATGAGATGTGATATCCAACTCCTTCCCATTCCAATCCTGAGACCCTTCCGATATCATGAGATGTGATATCTCAAAGCTTCTAATATCAAACTTGAGACCCTACCTATAGCATGAGATGTGACATCTAAGTCCTTCCCATTCCAATCCTGAGACCCTTCCTATAGCATGAGATGTGATATCTCTATGCTTCTAATACCAAACCTGAGACCCTTCCTATAACATGAGATGGGATATCCAACTCCTTCCCATTCCAATCCTGAGACCTTTCCGATAGCAGAGATGTGATATCTCAATGCTTATACCAAACCTGATAACCTTCCTATTGCCTGAGATGTCATATACAACTCCTTCCCATTCCAATCCTGAGACCCTTCCTTTAGCATGAGATGTGATATCTCAATGCTTATACCAAATCTGAGACCCTTCCTATAGCATGAGATGTGATATCCAATTCCTTCCCATTCCAATCCTGTGACCCTTCCTATAGCATGAGATGTGATATCTCAATGCTTATAGCAAACCTGAGAGCCTACCTATAACATGAGATGTGATATCCAAGTCCATCCCATTCCAATCCTTAGACCCTTCCTACAGCATGCGATGTGATATCTCAATGATTCTAATACCAAACCAGAGACTCTTCCTATAACATGAGATGGGATATCTGTTAGGAAAGATTTCGTTATTGTAGGGAACTTTCCTTCCATGTGGCAACCCCTAAACTTTTTGCTATTGTTTTCAACCTGTTTTCTTGACTTTGCCAGAGAAGTGCAGCCTTCTGCCGTACTCCTCTGGGCTTTCGCTCCTTTCTTACGGGGAAACTGACATGCCCTTAAGACAGTCAGTACCGGGGAACGCTGTTTCCCGTAGTTTCTTTTATCGTGTCGCCATTTTAGTGCAACACGACACAAGAGGGCACTGTAAGCTAAGTTACAGCTCTCTTGGGTCTCTAGCCTTCTACAGACCCTAGACACTCTTATAGGATGGTTTTTGGATCGGTGCAAGTCATTCAGGGACTGGGCTGGTGGCAGCGATCATTTGGTTTATTTTGAGCTCCTTTTGCCGTTCTGAGCACGTTTTTGCCGCGAACACAAAAGGGTGGCCCGGCTACACAAAATGGCCGGACCACGAGGCTCCTTTGTCTAGTCCACTGTCCGTCTTGCTCCCTTTACCTTCCCCCGGGTCAGGCGACCCGGGGCCTTCCTTATTTGGGCATGTAGTTTCCCGCGAAACACGGTTGCGTTCGCGGGCTTCTACATGTCGTTTGAGTGCCCCCAGGATGTGGGATGGGCTGTCTGGTCCCAATACACATCCTGGGTGCCAGAGAGTCTAGGGTGGTGTGAATGCCTGGGACCACTGTGGTCCGTGATTGGTCCACGTATGGTATGTGTGTTGATGAGCGGATCTCCCATTGGCTCCCCTCCGTTTTGGCGCGAAGGGAACCGTGGATAAGAGGGAGCTGGAAACACCACTGCCATGTCGATCTCCTGAGTTCTTACGAACCCAGGGATACAGGAGCCAAGTATCCTGCGAACACGAGGCTGGACCGAGGAATCACTGGTGACCCCCTGAAGAACTTCTGCTCCTCATTGCTGTCGTCCGGTGAAGCCCTTTCCACCTAAGATCGAACAAGAAGGCCTGTACTGGCGCTTCGACCTATTGGAATAGCAGGACCAGCTATTCCCGGCACCTTCATCAACTCCTGCTGTAAGCCTTCGGAAGTGTCTCTGGGCCATCCAGTTGACTGACCAGCTTACTAAGGAGGCCTGCTCTGTAATCGCCGACAGGTTGGGTGGTGTTCTGAGTCCGGGGCATGCTCACACGCTTCGTTTGCTTAGCAGTCCTAAGCTAGAGGTGAGCAGTGCTCGTTTGGCTTGAATACACCCGGCCGTTCCGTTGCCCTGCTGTGGCGACAAAACTGTGCTTGTTTCTTCGATCGGGACGTCTTTTTACTCTGCACGACGACGAGACGTTCCCTGCTCTTCAGAACCTGCCAGAAGCTGCATCTATCGAGGAGAAGCTCGGGCCTGCTTGCTTCGGGGACCGGTGAGTAGATTAGCTAGGATCTGGTCGCCCTCCTGCAGTGCCCCTTGCTTTTCCCCGCTGTAAATACAGCACCCCTTGTCCGTACTCGCGCCCTGCTTCTGCCTCACAGTGGAGGCTGCGCTAGAGTCGCGGACCGTGTTCTCCTTCATTAGAGCTCCCTACAGAGCGTCCAACGTCCTCCGAAGAGCTTCACCTTCTGCCCATTGGCACCGGCGTGTGCAGGTACTTTTGAGCGCTAGGCTCCACTCTTCGTAGGGATTGGACTACCATCTAGTTAGGGGCCTCAGAAGGCGGACATATCACAAGCATTGGTTCGCACTGCCTGTTTTCCTTCCCCTGCAGGTGGATAACATATTTCGTGCTGCTAATGCTGTGAAACTGTGTATTCTGTATATATATTGGGTGGATAGTGTATGTGTTGGTTTAATATCGTTGTATGTTGCTGCTTTTACTGTGGTCATTAGTTTTGAGGCCTTATAATAAATGTGTATCTATTTTTGATATAAACAACTGTTTGGAGTAGTTTGTAAGCGCTCTTGCTTTGTGTGCTCATTGCGGGCTTTCAGTCACCCTCACCCCTCTTGAGACCTAGTCTTGACCGCCGCGATCGCTACCTTGATTGGTCTGGCTTGTCCAGAGGTTACCCTGTTCCAAGTAATTAGGTTGGCCTTCTGAACCTCTGCGCCACCAGGACAGAGTTCAGAAATCCGTCTTAACAAATTGGTGTACAGCGGTGGGATACGACTGAAGGTATCCAGTGTTGCGCACGAGCTAAGGCGTTTTCAGGTTATTCCAACCAGGACACGCAGTAAAGTATTGAATATAACGTTAAAAAGGCCATAGTCCTATCGACAGTATGGAAACGAATACTTTATTAACCTTAAATGCTTCGAAATCTGAAACATTGAAGAAGATGTGTGCGGAGAGAGGGGTTTCCTCTCAAGGCACTAAATTGGAAATGATCCAGAGAATCGTGGCGTGGCAAGAAGCGCAGCTTGACGCTATAACTTCCGAGGACAGTGCAGAAGGTGGTGGGGCTGCTCTCACTGGCAGAACCGACGGTTCTGCCGCTGCACTGATCCATCACGACCACGAGGACAGGGAGGATGTAATGTCTAATGTTTCCTCTGCCAGTATTGATGGGGAGGCTATGCTTGAATTCAAGAAGCAAGAGCTGCGGTTTAGGCAGCAGGAGCTTGAATTCAGCATAGCCAAACTGAAAATCGACCAGGCAGAAAAACAAAAAGACAGGGATCACCAGTTGGAACTGGCCAAGCTTCAGTTCGCAAATGGGTCCAAGGGTCCTGGACATGGTTCTGGGGCTTCCTCTCATCCACGGTTTCCAAAAGATCTGCTCAGTGTGTATGAGGAACGAAATGACATTATGGACTGGTTAAATGCGTTTGAGTATGCATGCGAGGTTCAAGAGGTTGATAATGCGGATAAGATTGCATGGTTACTCAGCAGACTGCCCCATTCTGGTTGCAGTGCCATTATGGAAATGTCGAAGGCTGAGCGCGCTGATTTTGCAATGTTGAAGCAGACTCTCATTTTAAAGTTTGGGAAGACTCCGACCCAATATTTGAAAAGGTTTAGAGAGTATAAGAAAAAGGAAGGTGGTACTTGGGTGTCGTATGTAGCTGAGTCCCTGAAAAACTTGACTGGCTGGGTTGAAGGTTATAAGGTTTCTACCTTCGAAGGCATGATCAATCTGGTCATGCTGGAACACATTTTTGCTTCTTCTTCCCCGGAGCTTAAGCAGCATTTGGCCGATTCGAAGGAGATAGATCCTAAGAAGCTGGCCATTGCAGCAGATTTATGGGTGTCACATCGAGTGTCCCATAAGGACAAAACTCATCCTGGTAAGCAGGAGGAAGGGAAAAAGTCCAAAGATGTGGAGGGTGGGGAATCTGCTAAATCTTCTTCCCATAAGGGCCACAAAAAGAAAAATAAGGGTAAGCCATCCGAGAACTCACAGGGTAGTGGAGGTTCGCCTCCGAAACAGAACTCTGGTTATAATAAGCCTCCCTACGTAAACAGACCCAATGGGGCTTGTTTTTCTTGTGGAGCAACTGACCATGTGAAGGGGGATCCCCGTTGTAAGGTTAGACCTTTGGGGGTCCACTCCGCTAATCTGGCCTTCTCCTCCTACGAGGAAGAAGAGATTACAGGAGCATCCTTCTCCTCAGACTCATTTCCCAGCGGAATAGAGGCTGAGGTAGTTTTAGTGTCCCTGGGTTCCTGGGAGCCTAAAGTCGCAGAGGCGTATGCTAGGATTCCGGATAATACCAAGCACTACTTTAAAGACAGTGTGCTGATCAATGGAGTGGATACTCCAGCTCTTAGGGATAGTGGGTGCAGTCGAACTGTAGTGGATTCTACCTTGGTAGACTCAGAGGAAGTTGCCAGAGCTACTCTGATGCCCACTAAGTTGGCTGACGGCCCCCTCCGTATGTTTCCCGTGATCCCTGTTAATCTAACTTTAAATGGTACAGCAGTTAGGATTCCAGTGAGCATTCAGAGAAACGTCCCGGGAAAGGTCTTGTTGGGCAATGATCTCAGAGCTCTAGGGCTCGTAGGAGACACTGCCGAAAGACCCTACACACGGTCTCAAGCACGGGCAGCATTGGCCAAGTCCAATACGCCGCCCCAGCCGAAGGGGAAACCCAAGGCGAAAGGAGTCAACAAGTCCCGACGGGGGAAAGAGAATATTCCCCCGAGCTCGCCTACCACTGCGGTGGAGGGAGTTGGTCAATCGCCCAAGCCTGACGAGGAGGTGGCGATGCCTGAAGTGTTCGACCCCAACGACCATCCTGAACTAAAAGACTTGTTAGTTGAAGGAGGTCCTGATAGGGACGACTTCAGTAAGGGCCAACGTGAGTGCCCATCTCTGGAAGGCCTAAGGAGACAGGCCTGCTCCCAGCTTGAGGGTGAACCTCCTGGGTTGCAAAGGATTTACCAGGAAGGTGGACTCCTTTATAGTGAGCCCACAGAGTCTACAGAAGGAGACCATAGGAGGTTGGTGGTTTCCCTTGCTGTTAGGCCCTTCCTCCTGCAGTTGGCGCATGTCGTTCCCCTTGCTGGTCACCTTGGTATGAGGAGGACCAAGCAAAGGTTATCCATGCACTTCTACTGGCCCAAGATGGGGGAGCAAGTAGAAAGTCACTGCAGGAGTTGTGCCGCCTGCCAGTTGTCTGGTAAGGTTGGTGCGACAATCCAAGCTCCGTTGGTACCGCTCCCAGTTGTGGGGGTACCATTTGAAAGGGTAGGGATCGACATGGTTGGTCCCCTTGACCCGCAAACATCCTCAGGCAATAGGTTTATCCTGGTGCTGGTCGACCATGCAACCAGGTATCCTGAGGCCGTCCCATTTACAACTGTAACTGCCAAGCCAGTTGCAGAAGCTTTACTCGGCATGTTTACTAGGGTTGGCTTCCCTAAAGAAGTTGTGCCGGATGATGGCAGCAACTTTATGTCGAAGTATAGGCAGGCTATGTGGAAAGAATGTGGGGTCACCTACAGGTTCTCTTCTGCATACCGCCCCCAGACCGATGGTCTGGGGGGGCGTCTTAACAGGACGTTAAAAAGCATGATTGGGGCTCTGGAGGAGCCTCAGAGAAGAAAATGGGATCTTCTTGTTTCATGCTTGCTGTTTGCCTACCGAGAGGTACCACAGGAGGGTGTTGGCTTCAGCCCCTTCAAACTTCTGTTCGGTCATCCCGTACGGGGACCCTTAGCCATCATCAAAGAGGGATGGGAGATGCCCACTCCCCCTGTTACTACCAATGTAGTTGATTATGTGCTAGGGCTCAGAAAACGGATGGTACTTCTGATAGGCTTGACTAGTGATAAATTGAAGGCAGGGCAAGCGCTGGTGAAACCTTGGTACGACCAGAAAGCTTCCCTCATCAACTTTACACTTGGTCAGCAAGTCCTGATCATGAATCTCATAAGGCCTCGAGCTTTACAGGACAAATGGTCAGGCCCTTACCCAGTGGTGGAGCCCCTGGGTGAGGTTAACTATTCAGTGGACCTTGGAAGGCCTGGACAGGCTCCCAAAGTGCTTCCCGTGAATAGGCTGAAGGCTTTCGGCCCAAGCGTCGAAATCGTAGCACTGCTCCTGGCTTCAGATGTTGAGGAAGAGGAGTCTGAACCTCTCCCCGACCTGTTCCCAAGCAGTCCTTCAGTTAGCTCTTTTGAGGGTGTCCGAGTGGCCCCTCACCAAAATGGACAAGGCTCAGTGGTTTACCTTGGACATGAAGTAGTTGGAGGGAGGAGACAGCCTCTACTCAGTCAAGTACAAGCAGTACAAGACTGGCCTACCCCCACTACACAAACCCAAGTGAGAGCCTTCTTAGGACTCACGGGTTATTACCGCAATTTTATGGCAGACTATGGCACCATAGCTGCTCCTCTGACTGCCCTCACAACTCCGAAGAAACCCAAGAAGGTAACTTGGACTGACGAGTGTGAGAAGGCCTTCAATGGCTTGAAAGACTCCTTGTGCCAGGCCCCTGTGCTCAGGGCCCCTGATTATCAAAGACCTTTTATCGTGCAGACGGATGCCTCTGACACTGGGATAGGAGCTGTACTATCACAAGTAGATGAGAAGGGTAAGGAACACCCTATCGGTTTTATTAGTCGCCAGCTTAAGGACAGAGAGCTCAGATGGTCCACGGTAGAGAAAGAATGTTTCTCTGTTGTGTGGGCCCTAAGGAAGCTGCGGCCCTACCTCTATGGGACCCACTTCACTGTGCAGACTGACCATAAGCCGTTAAAGTGGCTAATGAACATGAAGGGGGAGAATCCAAAGTTGCTTAGGTGGTCCATAAGTCTACAAGGCTTCGACTTCACTATTGAGCATAGGCCAGGTGTCCAACATAGCAATGCTGATGGGTTGTCCAGAATGTTTTACCGACCTGAACAAGAGACTCATCCAGGGGTGGATTAGTTCCCCCTGTCCATAGTCTGGGAGGGGCGAGTGTTAGGAAAGATTTCGTTATTGTAGGGAACTTTCCTTCCATGTGGCAACCCCTAAACTTTTTGCTATTGTTTTCAACCTGTTTTCTTGACTTTGCCAGAGAAGTGCAGCCTTCTGCCGTACTCCTCTGGGCTTTCGCTCCTTTCTTACGGGGAAACTGACATGCCCTTAAGACAGTCAGTACCGGGGAACGCTGTTTCCCGTAGTTTCTTTTATCGTGTCGCCATTTTAGTGCAACACGACACAAGAGGGCACTGTAAGCTAAGTTACAGCTCTCTTGGGTCTCTAGCCTTCTACAGACCCTAGACACTCTTATAGGATGGTTTTTGGATCGGTGCAAGTCATTCAGGGACTGGGCTGGTGGCAGCGATCATTTGGTTTATTTTGAGCTCCTTTTGCCGTTCTGAGCACGTTTTTGCCGCGAACACAAAAGGGTGGCCCGGCTACACAAAATGGCCGGACCACGAGGCTCCTTTGTCTAGTCCACTGTCCGTCTTGCTCCCTTTACCTTCCCCCGGGTCAGGCGACCCGGGGCCTTCCTTATTTGGGCATGTAGTTTCCCGCGAAACACGGTTGCGTTCGCGGGCTTCTACATGTCGTTTGAGTGCCCCCAGGATGTGGGATGGGCTGTCTGGTCCCAATACACATCCTGGGTGCCAGAGAGTCTAGGGTGGTGTGAATGCCTGGGACCACTGTGGTCCGTGATTGGTCCACGTATGGTATGTGTGTTGATGAGCGGATCTCCCATTGGCTCCCCTCCGTTTTGGCGCGAAGGGAACCGTGGATAAGAGGGAGCTGGAAACACCACTGCCATGTCGATCTCCTGAGTTCTTACGAACCCAGGGATACAGGAGCCAAGTATCCTGCGAACACGAGGCTGGACCGAGGAATCACTGGTGACCCCCTGAAGAACTTCTGCTCCTCATTGCTGTCGTCCGGTGAAGCCCTTTCCACCTAAGATCGAACAAGAAGGCCTGTACTGGCGCTTCGACCTATTGGAATAGCAGGACCAGCTATTCCCGGCACCTTCATCAACTCCTGCTGTAAGCCTTCGGAAGTGTCTCTGGGCCATCCAGTTGACTGACCAGCTTACTAAGGAGGCCTGCTCTGTAATCGCCGACAGGTTGGGTGGTGTTCTGAGTCCGGGGCATGCTCACACGCTTCGTTTGCTTAGCAGTCCTAAGCTAGAGGTGAGCAGTGCTCGTTTGGCTTGAATACACCCGGCCGTTCCGTTGCCCTGCTGTGGCGACAAAACTGTGCTTGTTTCTTCGATCGGGACGTCTTTTTACTCTGCACGACGACGAGACGTTCCCTGCTCTTCAGAACCTGCCAGAAGCTGCATCTATCGAGGAGAAGCTCGGGCCTGCTTGCTTCGGGGACCGGTGAGTAGATTAGCTAGGATCTGGTCGCCCTCCTGCAGTGCCCCTTGCTTTTCCCCGCTGTAAATACAGCACCCCTTGTCCGTACTCGCGCCCTGCTTCTGCCTCACAGTGGAGGCTGCGCTAGAGTCGCGGACCGTGTTCTCCTTCATTAGAGCTCCCTACAGAGCGTCCAACGTCCTCCGAAGAGCTTCACCTTCTGCCCATTGGCACCGGCGTGTGCAGGTACTTTTGAGCGCTAGGCTCCACTCTTCGTAGGGATTGGACTACCATCTAGTTAGGGGCCTCAGAAGGCGGACATATCACAAGCATTGGTTCGCACTGCCTGTTTTCCTTCCCCTGCAGGTGGATAACATATTTCGTGCTGCTAATGCTGTGAAACTGTGTATTCTGTATATATATTGGGTGGATAGTGTATGTGTTGGTTTAATATCGTTGTATGTTGCTGCTTTTACTGTGGTCATTAGTTTTGAGGCCTTATAATAAATGTGTATCTATTTTTGATATAAACAACTGTTTGGAGTAGTTTGTAAGCGCTCTTGCTTTGTGTGCTCATTGCGGGCTTTCAGTCACCCTCACCCCTCTTGAGACCTAGTCTTGACCGCCGCGATCGCTACCTTGATTGGTCTGGCTTGTCCAGAGGTTACCCTGTTCCAAGTAATTAGGTTGGCCTTCTGAACCTCTGCGCCACCAGGACAGAGTTCAGAAATCCGTCTTAACAATATCCAACTCCTTCCCATTCCAATCCTGAGCCGCTTCCGATAGCAGAGATGTGATATCTCAATGCTTATACCAAACCTGAGACCCTTCCTATAACATGAGATGTGATATCCAACTCCTTCCCGTTCCAAACCTGAGACACTAACTATAGCATATGTGATATCCAACTCCTTCCCATTCCAAACATGAGACCCTTCCTATAGCAAGAAAGTAATATCCAACTCCTACCCATTCCAATCCTGAGACCCTTCCTATAGCAAGAGATGTGATATCCAAATCCTTCCCATTCCAATCCTGAGACCCTTCCTATAACATGAGATGTGATATCCAACTCCTTCCCATTCCAACCTGAGACACTTCCTATAGCATGAGAAGGGATATCCAACTCATTCCCAATCCAATCCTGAGACCCTTCCGATAGCAGAGATGTGATATCTCAATGCTTATACCAAACCTGAGACCCTTCCTATGGCATGAGATGTGATATCCAACTCCTTGCCATTCAAATCCTGAGACCCTTCCTATAGCATGAGAAGGGATATCCAACTCCTTCCCAATCCAATCCTGAGACCCTTCCGATACAGCGACGTGATATCTCAATGCTTCTACCAAACCTGAGACCCTTCCTTTAGCATGAGATGTGATATCCAAATCCTTCACATTCCAATCCTGAGAACCTTCCTATAGCATGAGATGTGATATCTCAATGCTTCTAATACCAAACCTGAGATCCTTCCTATAACATGAGATGTGATATCCAATTCCTTCCCATTCCAAACCTGAGACCCTTCCTATTGGATGAGATGTGATATCCAACTCCTTCCCATTCCAACCCTGAGACCCTTCCTATAGCATGAGATGTGATGTCTCAATGCTTCTAATACCAAACCTGAGATCCTTCCTATAACATGAGATGTGATATCCAACTCCTTCCATTCCAATCCTGAGACCCGTCCTATAGCATGAGATGTGATATCTCAATGCTTATACCAAACCTGAGACCCTTCCTATAGCATGAGATGTGATATCCAACTGCTTCCCATTCCAATCCTGAGACCCTTCCTATAGCATGAGATGTGATATCTCAATGCTTCTAATACCAAACCTGAGATCCTTCCTCTAACATGAAATGTGATATCCAACTCCTTCCCTTTCCAAACCTAAGAGCCTATCTATAGCATGAGATGTGATATCCAAGTCCTTCACATTCCAACCCTTAGACCCTTCCTACAGCATGCAATATGATATCTCAATGATTCTAATAACAAACCTGAGACCCGTCCTATAACATGAGATGGGATATCCAACTCCTTCCCATTCCAATCCTGAGACACTTCCGATAGCAGAGATGTGATATCTCAATGCTTATACCAAACCTGAGACCCTTCCTATAACATGAGATGTGATATCCAAATCCTTCCCGTTCCAAACCTGAGACCCTTCCTTTAGCATGAGATGTGATATCCAGCTCCTTCCCATTCCAATCCTGAGACACTTCCGATAGCATGAGATGTGATATCTCAATGCTTCTAATATCAAAACTGAGACCCTCCCTATAGCATGATATGTGATATCTAAGTCCTTCCCATTCCAATCCCGAGACCCTCCCTATAGCATGAGATGTGATATCCAACTCCTTCCAATTCCAATCATGAGACCCTTCCTATAGCATGAGATGTGATATCTCAATGCTTCTACCAAACCTGAGACCCTTCCTTTAGCATGAGATGTGATATACAACTCCTTCCCATTCCAATCCTGAGACCCTTCCTATAGCATGAGATGTGATATCTCAATACTTCTAATACCAAACCTGAGATCCTTCCGATAACATGAGATGTGATATCTCAATACTTCTAATACCAAACCTGAGATCCATCCTATAACATGAGATGTGATATCCAACTCCTTCCCTTTCCAAACCTGAGAGCCGTTCTATAGCATGAGATGTGATAACCAGGTCCTTCCCATTCCAATCCTTAGACCCTTCCTACAGCATGCAATATGATATCTCAATGATTCTAATAACAAACCTGAGACCCGTCCTATAGCATGAGATATGATATCCAAGTCCTTCCCATTCCAATCCTGAGACCCTTCCTATAACACGAAATGTGATATCCAACTCCTTCCCATTCCAACCTGAGACCCTTCCTATAGCATGAGATGGGATATCCAACTTCTTCCAAATCCAATACTGATACCCTTCCGATAGCATGAGATGTGATATCCCAATGCTTCTACCAAACCTGAGACCCATACTATGGCATGAGATGTGATATCAAACTCCTTCCCATTCCAATCCTGAGACCCTTCCTATAGCTTGAGGTGTGATATCCAACTCCTTCCCATTCCAATTCTGAGACCCTTCTTATACCATGAGACTTGATATCTCAATGCTTCTAATATTAAACCTGAGACCCGTCCTATAACATGAGATGTGATATCCAAATCCTTCCCCTTCCAAACCTTAGACCCTTCCTTTATCATGAGATGTGATATCCAACTCCTTCCCATTCCAATCCTGAGACCCTTCCGATATCATGAGATTTGTTATCTCAATGCTTCTAATATCAAACTTGAGACCCTACCTATAGCATGAGATGTGACATCCAAGTCCTTCCCATTCCAATCCTGAGACCCTTCCTATAGCATGAGATGTGATATCTCTATGCTTCTAATACCAAACCTGAGACCCTTCCTATAACATGAGATGGGATATCCAACTCCTTCCCATTCCAATCCTGAGACCTTTCCGATAGCAGAGATGTGATATCTCAATGCTTATACCAAACCTGAGAACCTTCCTATGGCCTGAGATGTCATATACAACTCCTTCCCATTCCAATCCTGAGACCCTTCCTTTAGCATGAGATGTGATATCTCAATGCTTATACCAAATCTGAGACCCTTCCT